>NC_135582.1:33207303-33530844 GCF_965152235.1 Eretmochelys imbricata
CCCACTGGGATAAATATGGCCTGATGCATCATTTTAAATTCCTTCACTTACCAAAGTGCATGTGAGATAAGCACAGTCTAAATATGAAGGAGTTAAAGTTCAGGAATGCTCAGTTATGGTTTGATCTGCTTCTGCAGAAGTAACTGGATTTTTGCTATGGGTTTCAATGGAAGCAGGATTGGGCCGCTACTGGGTGAGGGTGTCAGGCTCTAATACTTTTAAGTCTTTTCTATTCATACAGTGGAAAGATGGTCTTTTGGTTAAGGAATGAGCCTAGGAATAAAAAGATCTGAATTCTATTTCTGGTTCTCCCACAAATTTCCTGGGTGACTGTGGCCAAGTCCTTCTCTATAGGGGGGAAATAACATTTACATACCTCTAGGGGAATTGTGAGGTTAAATTGATCAATATTTGTGAAGCACATACTATACTACTGAGTGCCATAGAAAAGTCTATGCATAAATACTTGGACACAACTTTCAGTCATCCATTTGATCTATATAAGAACTGTAGCAGCGTAGAAATCAAAGGTCTAATTTTTCTATTTGCCACCTGCTTTATGAGTCAGCTGTTTCATGAAGAGAAAACTTAGAAGATTCTACTACTTTCCCCAAAATATATTTGGTACAATTTAATGTTGGGACACTTTTATTTTTATTGGGGGGGAGGGGGCACAAGAAAACCTTGCAAAATTATCACAAAACTTTAACATTCCCATCACATCAGCCTTGGTGACTGTGAAAAAGGTAGTGATATTTACACACACACACAAAAAAGAAAGAAAGAAATTCTCACCCTGGACAAGTAGGGGAGCACCATTACACAGGCCTGGTTTAAGACTAACTAGCAGGGCTAATGCTGATTTTAGTGCTCTTGGGTGGGCCGGCAAAACCATTTTTTCATGTAATGATTCCTGTCCCCTGTGACTATAGAGTAGCACAACGTGTCAGGCCAGACTTGGTACTTTGGGGAGGATCAGTGAGATAATTCTTTAGGATGCCCTGTATTTCATTTCATTTCATATAAAAAAAGGAGAGGGAGAATCTCTTATTGTACAAATGGAAACTATTGTCTGTGCAGTTTCCAACACTCTAAAGTGTTTCAAAAAACAATTTCTCGAATAAGTTAAGAGTTTGGGGGGTACTGGAGGCTTTTGTGCATACTCTGGTGAACTTTAGCACTTATATAGGAGCACTGTACAATCTACTAAAGAAGTGGCATAAAGTAAGTAAGTGAAGTAATTATTAAATATCTCCATTTTATAGGGGGAAGACAAAGACAGACAGGTTAAGTTACTTGACCATGGCCACAGTGGGAGTCAGAACTAGGATTAGAGTAAGGGAGCTTGCTTCTGTTCAGTCCACTATCCTAGGCTGTCTTTCACACTATTTAGCAAGCTGCTCTTGTGGCTGGCGGCCACACAGGCTGCTCAGCAGAGGAGCAGACTCAGTAGTCTGAAAAGCAGCTACAGCAGCTCTAGCACCATTAGTAGCAGTGCCCATTGTTCCCTGCAACTACAAACTGGTCTGCATCCCCACCAAAATAAGGTGACCACAACTAAGGATTTTATGGGTCCTACAGGCCAATTTTGAATGGCATTAGGGAGAACCAGAAATAAAGAATGATCTTTAGGGAAAAAAATCAGTGATAAAATTGCAACCTTTGAAGTTAGTTCACTTCTTCAAAGCTATGTCCATGAATAAAAAGGGACAAAAATTATCTATAAAAAATGAAATATCCTTTATATTTATAGACTACCAAAATCAAGCGAGGCCTGTGGCTACAGGCTTCATGAATGCAAAGTCCAGTTGTGAAGAGGATTGCAGACATATGGGAAACTGAAGGTGCAATGGCATTAAAGGCCATTAACTGAACACCATTTCAGAGGAAGCCTAAAGTAAAGAAAAGGGGAAACCAGGGGAATATAAAACAATGTTATAAAGAGATGGTTATTTTCTTTCACATAAACACGTACCTGTATCCATTTTACATACAAATCCCTTTTTCTCTCTGCATGGAGATAATTGCCATACTCCATCTGTAGTCCTCAAAGCAACACAAAAATTCCCTTTGAGATGATCCAAGTCAGGCTCCCTGATGCCCCAGTTTGAATAATTTAAGGGAGAACCATCAAGCCATGCTACTGTGTCATCTAAGGGCAAAAATATTTAAACACTATGAGGTCTGTGTAATGTGTGTTTAAATACATGCTGAACAGGAAAGAATGAGGAGAGGACAACTGGATAGGGGGATTCTGGAGAGCCAGCTCCCCAAAAATATGGGCAAAATTATCTTCTCTGATATGCACTGCAGGAGCTTCTTTTGTTCCCTCCATCTCCAATTCAGGAAAGCATTCCTATTCAGGAAACCACTTGCATATCTCCTGAATATCGATGGAATTTAGCACATTCTTCTGTGTTTTCCTAAATCAGAGCCTCAGAGAGGTAGCCTACCTGCCAGGAGCAGACTGCATATGGGCCCAGCATTGAGAAACCTGTTTCTCACAACAAAAACAGTGCCATCCATTATGAGCCGTTAAGGTGTGGGCAATGAAACAGGATGTCTCTCTGTGCTGTGGAGTAGAGTGGCTGGTGATGTGGAGGAGGAGGGAATCTGTTCTGCAGTAACCAGCCATCCTGCCCCGGAAAGGAATAAGGGTATTATCTTTCCTGTGAGGCAGCCATTATAGTGGGACACAAGCCAGAATGTTCCAACTGAATGGTCATAGCTTTAACAGCTACAGAGATAGAACTTTGTATTTCAGGTGCACCCTAAACTGACAAAGACATCTGAGATAAACAAGTTGAGTGTTCTGGTAAGTGGTTGTCAACGCTAAACAAAGAACTGTACCATCATATTAATGTATTCCATTACTTACTGTTCGCAACAAACTGAATGTTCAACCAAATCCTTTGGACAAAAGAACCAAAAGGGTGCAATTCTTCCAGAACAAAAGCATTTTCATCTTCATCTTTAATAGTTAAAAGATTAGATCCTGCAGATGAAACATATATACCAAGTTTCTTCATTTTGATCATGTTCAGAACATAATTAAACTCTATTCACCTAGCCTTACACAGTGGGAAATCTACTCCTCCAGCTGTAATCGCAATTCACTCTTCTCAAGATAACTAATGTAACCCCATGCTCAGGATGTCCCTACACCTCTGACTGCCAGAAGCTGGGACTGGATGACAGGGGATGGATCACTCAATAATTGCCCTGTTCTGTTCATTTGCTGTGAAGCATCTGGCACTGGCCATTGTTGTAAGACAGGATACTGGACTAGATGGACCATTGGTCTGACCTAGTATGGCCGTTCTTATTTTTCAGTGGAGCCTTAGGAAGTTAGTTTTCCAATACCCAAAGCAATTCAGTAGGCGTGGGCACCTAACTCTCTTAGGCACCTTTGAAAATTCCAGCCTCTCTCTTTAAACAAAATATTTTTGTTTCATTCTCACACGCCACATGGAAGTTACATTTCCCACACATGGGCTTTTGCTACAGAAGAAACAACACCTGTTGCATGGTGTCAAAACTTAATATTGTGCTTCAAAAGTTCAACATTATGCATAGTTATGTTAGAGATTTTAAGTTATGGTTACACTACATAACTTCTAAATTTACAATGCAGGTATAAATTTGAAACTGTCAGACTGTTATGAAACTAATCACAGGATCTTTACAGTAATCTAAAGAGAAAAATAATTGAATTTTATACAAATGCAACAAAAACTTTTATCATGCTGTATTGTAGAACATTTGTTAGTTGTTTTAGTTAGCTACAATATCATCATCTTTACTCCCATATAAAACAGGCCACTATTTAAATAAGTTATTTAAAATGTTCAGAAGAATACACGACATTTTACTGCTGTAAAGATAACTAATAGCAGATTACCTTGCTTTTTGCAAAATTCATATGCTGTATCAAAACTTGTACTCTCGTAAACTGTGGAAAACCTGTAGCAATTGCTTCTAAATTTTATCCAGGTGACATTTTTTTCTGAGCATAAGCCTCTGTATTCAATTAATTTCTTTTCTGTGACAGAAATAACATTGTAGGTTTAATGGAGTAACACAATATTAAGAAACATCCCACAAATCATTTTAGAATAATACTAGCAATAATTTTACACTTGAGAAGCATATATGTAAACTGGTAATTTTTTACTGTATTATGGCATGGAAAAATCTTTCTTTATTGTAAAAATTATAATGAAAAATGGACACTTGACTCATCCACAGTTTAGATCTATTTTTTTCTCTTTTTTTGCATAAAGCTAAATTGAAGTAAGCTATTCCTAAACCCAAATAAGATAAATTACGGAATACAGCCACATAATAAATACAATCATTCTGACTGATCCTGCTGCCTTTCCTCACCCTAGATGCCATCTGGTGAGAAAGTAGCTCAATATATATTTTTTAAAATGGACAATAGATCTCATGCTACTCCCATTGAAGCCAATAGGAGTTCAATGGCAGCGTTTGGATAGGGTAATGTGGTCCTGTGTTGAAGGAATATTTAAAGGACACTGCTTAGCACTGCAAAGGACTCAGCAGAGACAGTACTTTTAATTCAATTAAAAACTGTTAGTTACTTTTGTATAACCACTTTTGAGGCACCATTTTAAGTATATCACCAGTGTTGTTAAATATGTCCTCCTTGTTTTCTAGGCAGTGCAATATCATTTATGATTCAAGAGAATGAAAACAGGATCTTGGTATTTGGTCTTATTCAAAACCCCCCTCACACATTAAATTGCCTGGAACTCTCTCTACCTCAGGGCTAAGACATCCATGGAAGGATTTTAAACTGTGAGCCAGGAAATCTAGACAAGAGTCTACTCATTTCTAACTGATGACCACCAAATCATCCATGCTCAGTGAATTTTATTAAAGTGTATTATACTTCATGCTAAATCTAGTCTTAATCCAAGAAATCTAACATTTCTCATTTGTTTTTTCCAGTTACAAGAAGGTGTTTTCCTCTCTCCCATTGGCCTGAACCCAAAGTCCAGGTTTGTTTTTTTAATTTAGTTTCACACCAACTTTTAGGCACCTAAAGACCACTGGGATTCACAAAGCCTGAGTTAAGCCCCTATACAATGAATGGGGAGAAAACTGGCACCTAAGAATGGGATTCACAAAAGCCAACATACTAGGTGGCTACTCATCTCAGCAAGCCAATGGATGCCAAGGTGTGCTAAGGCCTGCCCCTCTAATGGAGTTAGGGGTCTAAGTGTGGGCTGCAGGGAGGTGCCTCCAACTGCTTTGGATTCTCAGTCATGGGGCCAGAGAGATCGTGAGTATGAGAATGACTCTGTGGCCTGGTAGTTAGAGCACTCACTTGGGAGGTAGGAGGCCCATGACCCAGTCCCCTTGAACCACAATGGAACAGCTTCAACAGGAGAGACTGGGAACATCGCATCAGAATATTCAATAGCTTAATGCTCAGAACAAGCTCCCAAAAGACAGGAGATTGCTGTTCACATCCCTTCTCCTCCTCAGGGGTCTCCCACATCCCAGTGGTCTACACCAGTGCTGCTCATTTTGTGTGAGCTGGCCTATGGCGGCTTAATCCGATAGATAAGCTCTGAGCATGTTGACTAGATCAGGCCTTCAGGTAAGTTATGCAGAGGAACTCCTATCTTCCTCCAGTTAGTGCATGACTCTGGGGCTTAGGCATCTGGGACATCTGACATGGGGTGTCATGCACATGCATAGAGACAGAAGAGTAGGTACCTAGGGAACTTTTACTGCAGTAATTTAAGCACCCAGTGAGTTTGGTGGCACCTGAGCAGGAGTTTGTGAATCCCAGTAGGGCCTGATTCTGGGATTTAGTCACCTAAAGCAGTTTTCAGGGTAACAGCTGTGTTAGTCTGTATTTGCAAAAAGAAAAGGAGTACTTATGGCACCTTGTGGCACTCCGATGAAGTGAGCTGTAGCTCACGAAAGCTTATGCTCAAATAAATTGGTTAGTCCCTAAGGTGCCACAAGTACTCCTAAAGCAGTTTACGTCCTTTTGTGAATCTAGCCCTAAATACTTATATATTTTATAATAATCAGTAGTCAACTGTGAACCAACATACTTCTGTTCACATTCTTCCATAGACAATGTGTAAAACTAAATTTCTTGAGATTTAATATAAAACTAAACCATGACTTACCAGTTGGCACATGGCAAACTGCTCCTTGTAGAAGTCTTTCACAGGTAGCACTTTTCCACTGCCCATTAATATCAATATAAACACAGCTGCCCAGTGACTGTGACTCCTCGTCTCCCCAAAAGGTAAACAAAGACTTGGTACCATCTGACCACTCAAAGTTAAGCCCATTCTGCCAAAATAAATTCAGGATTATTTCTCTTTATGTGTTACTGTCACATAAGTGGCTTCTTCTTTGATATCCTTTCCATGGGCTGGCAAATCTGGCTTTTCCTCCTCCAAGGCAGGGCCCTAACTAAATGATGCAGACACATTCCCAAGGACCATTACTATGTAATTCTGCAAGATCCTTTCTACTACAGTTCCTGGCCAATGGGAGCTGCGGAGCCAGCACTCAGGGCGGGGGCAGCGCACAGAGCTGCCTACCTGCGCCTCCACCTAGAAACAACAGGGACAGGTTGCCGCTTGTGGGGAGCCACCTGAGGTGAGCACCCCCCAGATCTAGGACCCTGAAACCTCTCCCACTCCCCAACCCCCTGCCCCAAGCACCCTCCCATATCCAAACTCCCTCCCAGATCCTGTGCCCCAACTCCCAGCCCTGCAACCCAACTCTCTCCCTCTTGGTTAACCGGAATTTTTCACTTACCAGTACCCCCCATTCCCCCAACATGCTGGATAAAAAAGCTTTTACTGTACTAACTGAACCACTGTGGCAGCTGACCATGAATAAAGTAGTTATCTGGAGCATAAGTATACCAAGAATGAAGCCAAAGCCACTTCAGTGGTCAGCTTAGAAAAGGCTTTTCGCCTGTGAGTGTTCTTCTCTCTGCCTTTAAGCTCCTTTTCAGTGCTGGGACTCTAGCATCACACCACCATCACATCCTGCAGTGCTGACACCACACGGATTACAATTTACTTGTATGTTGTGTTACAACTAGAGATAAGCCCAAGCCACATAGTTGAGTTTTGCTTCAGGATCCGAACTTCTCCCAAGTACAGGGGTATTCAGCTTGAGGTTTTTGCTGCAAGCTCATCTCTATTTACAAATGCACCAATTTCAAGTGAATACACATTTCCTTTTTTTTTTCTTTTTTTTACAGCTTGTTACCTTGTTACTGTACAAACTAATCTACAGTATCATATTCATATGCACAGACTCCATTACGTACATCTGAGGTAGATAGTCCAATCCAGTGGGCATATCCTAGTCTGTTTACAATGACCGTGAGGAAGGCTTGGTGATAATGGTCCGTAACGCTGACCAATTCAGTTCCATTTGCCATGCAGGTTTTTAAAGCAGCAAACCAGGTCATATTCCCATGTATTAGTTTATATGTTCTGTTTCCATATTCTAAAGTATCTGGTACTGGATACATCTCAGATGCATCTATGGCATGTCTGGACGTATCTGCGACAAACAGAAAGAAAAAGACAAAATATCCAGTATTTTTAGTATCAAACATTTTCCTTTAACAGATAATATTTAATAAATTAACAGTTCTCAAAGCCGAATGACTATCCTTGAAAACAAATGTAAAAATCCCAAATCTGTTAGTTCTTCTAGAAGCATCCCTGAGACCATGTCAACACAACAAACAAACACACACACGACTCTTGTTTGAAATCACAGCAAGGCCAAAGATTGAATTTGTGTGGAAAATGAATGGATTCAGTACACAGAGAGGAAGGCTTTCTATCAGCTCTCAAACTTTGAATTTCAACAAGAATTCAAATGGGAACTAATGCCAGTGGGCCTCAATCCCAGGGTAAGTACCCATAAAGTATGCACCAGCTCAGTGATGCTGTTTTACAGTGATGTTTTGAGTGTAACCTTAGAGGGTCTCATTACACACCTGTTTAATGGGATCTCCTTGATCTCCCACTGGACTGAGGAGCTGCAGTAATCCAAAGGTTTACTTATCTGCTTATCATGCTAATAAAAGCCTGGTTTTGAATTGTAAAAAATACATATTTTGCAGAGTGAGTAATGTACATATCCAACTGTGAGGTCTTTTCAAGGAGAGAAAATTGTGCATGAACAATCTCAGAGTCAAAGATTAATCTAAATAGTACAAAGACTAAGGGATGCCTTCAGAAATTAGCTGTAAAGAGCATCACGTTGTGACGGGTTGGATCACAGAACCCCCCTGGGGCTGCCAACTGATGTGCCAAGACTACTTCTGCCCCTGCTTTCCCTGCCAGCTTAGGACTCCAGCACCCTGTCTTGTTAAGCCAGACATGCCAGTCTGCTCCAGCACAGACCCAGGGTCTGAACCACGTGCCCCAAAGCTGCAGACTTAACTGAACGCAGCTTAAGAAGTGTTCCTGTCTTTAACACTCAGATACTCAACTCCCAATGGGGTCCAAACCCCAAATAAATCCGTTTTACCCGGTATAAAGCTTCTACAGGGTAAACTCATAAATTGTTCACCCTCTATAACACTGATAGAGAGAGATGCACAGCTCTTTGCCCCCCCGCCCCTCCGGTATTAATACATACTCTGGGTTAATTAATAAGTAAAAAGTGATTTTATTAAATATAGAAAGTAGGATTTAAGTGGTTCCAAGTAGTAACAGGCAGAACAAAGTGAATTACCAAGCAAAATAAAATAAAACATGCAAGTCTAAGTCTAGTACAGTAATAAAACTGAATACAGATAAAATCTCACCCTCAGAGATGTTTCAATAAGTTTCTTTCACACACTGGATGCTGTCCTAGTAAGGGCACAATCCTTTCCCCTGGTACAGTCCTTGTTCCAGCTCAGGTGATAGCTAGAGGATTTCTCATGATGGCTGCCCCCTTTGTTCTGTTCCACCCACTTATATATCTTTTGCATAAGGCGGGAATCCTTTTTCCCTCTGGGTTCCCACCCCTCCTTCTCAATGGAAAAGCACCAGGTTAAAGATGGATTCCAGTTCAGGTGACATGATCACATGTCACTGTAAGACTTCATTACCCACTTGCCAGCATACAGGTATACAGGAAGACTTACAAGCAAAACAGAAAGAAAAGGAGTACTTGTGGCACCTTAGAGACTAACAAATTTGTTTGAACATAAGCCTTAGTGAGCCACAGCCCACTTCATTGGATATAAAATCTCCCCGCTGTGTTTTCCGCTGCATGCATCCAATGAAGTGGGCTGTGGCTCACGAAGGCTTATGCTCAAATAAATCTGTTAGTCTCTAAGGTGCCACAAGTACTCCTTTTCTTTTTGCGGATACAGACTAACATGGCTGCTACTCTGAAACCTGTCATTAATATGCTGTGTTTCTGTGTGACATCCCCAGGCAGATTAGCATTATCAGTGCCTAGCCTGTTTGATGGCCCATCAAGGGTCATTAACTGTACAATGAACCCATTGAAAGGAACCAGTGAATATACCTTATGAGTCAGCAAGGCGTTTGGTATCCTGATGGACAGGATTCTAAGGCTTTTCCATACCATGTGCTGGGCACCTTGTGTTTGGGAAAAAGGAAGTACAAGCCTCATGGCAAAAGAATATAAAGGGCAGTGGCATCATCTCCATTTTGTCTTCATTCCTTCTTCTTCCCTCTGGAGTAACTTTTCTACAATCGAAGCTCTGAACAAAGAACTAAATGACCCATCCCAAGAAGAAAAGCTATGTGTAGCCTTAAAGTTTGTCTCTTTCACCAAGAGAAGTTGGTTCAATAAAAGATATTATCTCAGCCACCTTGTCTCTATAATAAAATTAACATGGGACATATTAAATGGATTAAAAGCTGGCTAAATGATAGGTCTCAAAAAGTAATTGTAAATGGGGAATCAAACGGGAGTGTTTCTAATGGGGTCCCAAAGGGATCGTTCTAGGCCCTATGGTATTTAACATTTTTATTAATGATCTGGAAGAAAACAAAAATCATCACTGATAAAATTTGCAGATGACACAAAAATTGAGGAAGTATTGAATAATGAAGAGGGCAGGTCACTGATACAGAGTGATCTGGATCTCTTGGTAAGCTGGGTGCAAGCAAACAATGTGTATTTTAATATGGCTAAATGTAAACATATACATCTAGGAACAAAGTATATAGGGCATAACTTACACAATGGGGGAATCTCTTCTGGAAAGCTGTAACTCCGAAAAAGATTTGGGGTTCAGGGACGATAATCACCTGAACATGAGCTCTCAGTACAACACTGTGGCCAAAAGGGCTAATGCGATCCTTGGATGCATAAATGAGAATCCCAAGTAGGAGCAGAGAGGTAATTTTACCTCTGGATTTGGCACTGATGTGACTGCTGCTGGAAAACTGCATCCAGTTCCTCAATTCAAGAAGAATGTTGCTAAATTGGAGTGGATTTAAAGAGCCACAAGAATGATTAAAGGCTTAGACAACATGCCTTATAGATAGTGATTTACTCAAGGAACTCAATCTATTTAGCTTAACAAAGAGACAGTTAAGGGGCAACTTGATTAGAATCTATAAATACCTACATGGGGAACAAATATTTAGTAGTCTGGTCTTCAGTCTAGCAGAGAAAGGTACAACATGATCTAATAGCTGGAAGTCGAAGCTAGACAACTTCAGACTGGAAATAAGATGCAGAACCTTAACAGCAAATAATTAACCACGGGAACAATTTCCCACGGGTTGTGGTGGATTCTCCACCACTGCCAATTTTTAAATCAAGATGGGATGTTTTTCTAAAAGATACACTCTAGGAATTATTTTGCCTGCATTATACAGAAGGTCAGACTAGAAGACTACAATGGTCCCTGCTGGCCTTGTAATCTATGGAAAAAGCCCAACTATATTAGGTCTTCTAGTCTATCTTCCTCTCTTTGTGGACTGTTCTCTACAGTACTTTTTCCTGAAGTTTTCTATAATCCAGTTTTACAGGTCGCATACTGAATCTCATTGTCAGTAGTTTTTTCTGATGGTTAGTCTAAATTTTATATGATTACTCCAAGTTATGCATCACCCCAAATACCTGCTCCCCTCCATGATCTAAGATATGTAATATATAGCCAGAAGAAAAAAATAAAGATAATACTCTTGGTATTGATCATGTAGCAATGTTGATTTATCCAAAATATTACAGATAATTTGTAGTTTTAGGCTGTTGACATGAAGCCGTGTAAGAGGTAATTTACATTCCACGGTTTATAAAGAATGTATACAACATACCACAGATGAGAGAGAAGAACGTGAGCAAGTTAGTTAACAATGGAGAGGGCTGAGAGTGAGAGTAAAACAGAAACAAATCCTTACCTTGAGTCTTTTGGCAGATAAAACCATAATTTTTCTGACAGCTTTCTAAGTACCATTTTCCCGTAAAATGAAAATTAGGGTTATTTGATACCAAGGTACACAACGGAACTTGTTCTTGGATATTAGCACTGTTATACCTCTGACCCTGTAATAAACATGTATCATGATAATGAATGAACACTGCCTAAAAACTAATAAATAAGTCTTAACTGATTAAAATAAAAATCATCACAAGAGAAAGCATGCAGAAGATTAACCAGCTGACAGTCACTAAACATGAACATTCTAATGTACATCATCATAATTAAAAATTGAAACATCATAATGAAAATTTTGCATAATTCAGTTGAAAGAATGTGAAATCAGAACTAACTAAATATTTCTCTATGCATAAAGCAATACACTGCACAGTACACTTCATGATAATTTTGATTCCCCAGTCTCTCTGGAGCAGATTTTAAAAACTGATTACCACTTGTTATGCCCCAAATTTTGTGCTTGTAAAGAGCTGTAGGAGTAAATGATGGGATATGTGTGTCTAC
Organism: Eretmochelys imbricata; assembly: GCF_965152235.1. Taxonomy (NCBI): domain Eukaryota; kingdom Metazoa; phylum Chordata; order Testudines; family Cheloniidae; genus Eretmochelys; species Eretmochelys imbricata. The sequence continues at coordinate 33,219,251 of NC_135582.1, forward strand.
CCAACTGAAGGTGTAAATCAAACGGCTAGATGTCTACAGAGGATCATTTTTGACCACATTTAATTGGACCCATGAAACTGTTCCCTCCATTATTAGGACGTGCAAAAGTAAGCCCATGTTGAGGCCCTATTAGGCCCTATCCTTTTAAAAAAAATCACTGATTATTATGTACAAAACAATACCTTCCCACGAAACGCATTTCATAAAACTTACATGAACTACTTCAACTGGAAACCAATTGGAATATACCTTCGGATGTTCATTCACCCATTTTCCATAATCATCACTCTGAAGACCTATCCAAACACTAGTCTTCTGTCCAAATAGATTCATTGTTATAAAAGCTGCAAAAAGAAAGAATGAATTTTAACACATAAGTTATTGTAAGCCATTTGGGCAACTCTCTCTTTATAGCCACAATTAGCACATTAAAACAAAGCAAAAACTTAATTATCAGCCAATGCCATTTCATAGGTATTGTCCTTATTAGAAGGAAAGAGCATTAGCAGCATTTCATTTCCATGTAATTTTAAATTTACTGGTACTGATTGACTTCAGTGGGGTCAGGATCTAGACCATTACCTAATTAAGGTTGAAGAGGTTCCCATAGCAGTTGGAACAATTTTAGTTTTTTGATGTGACTGTTTCACTGAAAATGCATTTCTCCACTGTAGTTAAAAATTAGACTGTGTAACGTAAAGCATGAAGGCTAGATTTTTAGTTCAACTAAAAAAAATTTTACACACATGACAAATTTTAACTTGGGACTTTTTTGAACAGGGAATATAAAAAGTGCCAAGCATACCGGTGTTTCTTAGACTCCGGTTTGGACTGGTCAGTGTATAAAAAGCCAATCTAATATAGTGTAGATAAGACCCAATGCACTGTATTCATGTAACGAGGATACTAGTTTTTCATCATTACCACTGTTATTTTTAATTAGGTAGATTTTACAATATTATAATGTATTTCTAATATAGGAATTTTATAAAGCAATCTTTAAAAATGTACCCCTCTACCTCTGGCATTTCTAATTCATGTATCACCTTTGTATGTATGCACAAAGTGTTGTGCAAACGATAACTAATCCTCAAAATACACTTTTGAGGAACACAAGGAAATATTATCCCCGTTTCATAGTTTGAGAAACTGAGGAAAGGAGATTTTAAAGAGATTGTTCAAAGTCACTTGAGAGAGTTATCAGAGTAACAGCCGTGTTAGTCTGTCTTTGCAAAAAGAAAAGGAGGACTTGTGGCACCTTAGAGACTAACCAATTTATTTGAGCATGAGCTTTCGTGAGAGCTGTAGCTCACGAAAGCTCATGCTCAAATAAATTGTTTAGTCTCTAAGGTGCCACAAGTCCTCCTTTTCTTTTTGAGAGAGTTAGTAGCACAGCCAGGTTTGGAATGTGAGTGTTCTTAATTCCCAGTCCTGTAATTAAGATTATGCTTTACTTCTTAATAAAACAAATAAAATGTCATTGTTATTATAATGCAATACAGTATTACCTTGTTCTACTTCATTTTCAATAGAAGCAAGTGACCCATCCTGTTCACTGCAGAAAGTCTGGGCAGAGTACCAGTTCGTCAGATGGTCTGGATCCTTTGGAATTTGTATCAAAAAACACTATTCCCAAAAGAAAAAAATGTTTTATTTTTTACATTTTAAAATGTGTTTGGTGATTGTTAAAGGTACTGTATTGACAGCCCTGAAGACTATAGTCTTCTGATTACCCACAGAATAGGTACAACAAGGGCAATGGCCTGCCATTGTGTTTGAACCCTAAGCAAGAATGACAATCATTTCAAAGGGAGACAGAGCAGGCAGTGCCCATGCTCTTTCAGTTTCTAAGGGGTTGTCTACACTTACATTTTATAGCACTCTAACTTGCTGGCTCGGGGGGTGAAAAATCACCCCCCTGAGCGCAGCAAGTCTGAGCGCTTTAAAGCGCTAGTGTAGACAGGCTCCGAGCACTAATCCCTTCGTGGAGGTGGATTACCAGGAGCGCTGGTGCGCGACCACCCTCGCACTTCAAAGCACTGCCACAGGAGCGTTCCGGAACAGTGCTTTGAAGTTTCCAGTGTAGCCATGCCTAGGGCCTCTCTGCCAAGACTGTCCACAAGAGTGAAAAATCAAGATCAGCTGCGTCATGAATATTGTGATGTGGACATCTGCCCGCCAGGAATTGGGCGGAAGCCATCAAATCAATTCAAACAGGCCACTGAAAAGTAAACATTTATTTACATAAACACATCTCTTCTACATTCTTGGTATTAATTTTCAGTCACAACTGATCAGGGATGGATTCAAAACAGTTTAAAGGTGAAATGTTCCTTGGGCCAAAATTACCCCTGAAGCCAATGGAGTTTAATCAGGGATGAGTCTGGCTACCTGTCTGTCCCTGGGTTACAGAATCCACAGGTTTAATATAAAACAAAAGAAAATTTTACCACTGCAACTCTAGTGTGTGAATACACGTAGGTTTACAATCTTTTCTGAACATTATTGTAACAACATGTATTGGAATGTGACAATTTCTGAAGGAAAAAATGCAAGGCTCCATTTAGCACAATCTTCTTGTCATATTGAAATCACATTCCTAGACAATAAAAGCCTTCTTAGTGCACGTGTCTTAATTGGGCCACGGGGTATGGAACACTGAACATACGTGACACAAAAACACGAGTAACTTCACACACATTTTACTCAACAAAGTCAAAACATTCTAAAACTTAAATGGGACCACTTGTGTATAGAAGTACTGGTCAGCATAAGCATTTGCAGAATTGGGGCCTATATTTATATGCCTAAAAAGCCTGTTGTCAAAAGGGAAAACAATATCTTCAATAATCTGTAATATCCTTAAATAGTCCACTCACTATCATAAATTTGTATGGGTTTTGAAGAAACAAAAATAATTTTTTTTAACCTTGAATCCAAAGTATAGCCATCCTTTGGGACATATTCCTTGATGGTTCTGGTCTTTTAGAATTTTTCTCTCTATTGTCCATACTGTTTTACGCTTACAAATAGAGGGAAGAGAAATGGTACAGTTTTCATCACCCCAGAGTCCTGTGAAAAATAATTATAGAAATTATGTTAATACATTCATGTTAGAAAAGCTGCTCTGTACATCGATTTGATGACTAAAAATTACTGTTTCTCAGATGTTCTTGTTAATATTGCTATAAAGTTATTGACCAAATGACACAAGGCCCTACATTCAACTCAGTGGTATTTCTCTGTATGTCTTTCTATATTAGAGGTGGCCAAGAACTGGAATTTACATTCCGCTGGAAATACTGACCTTTTCAATTTTGTTTTCATTCTGAATTGGAACAAAAAGCTGAAATTTTGAGATTTGCCGTGAAATGAAAATTCAGAAAATAACTGATTTGGACCATTGAAATATTTTATTTCGATAGAGCTGAAGTGTTTTGTTTCTATCATTTAAATTAATTTAGTTTTTATATTATATTACAATAAATATTAAATATACTATTTAAATATTTTAATATAATATGAACATCTAAACAAAAGGAATCAAAACAAAAATATTTCAGCACTATTGAAGTGAAACATTTAGACCTATTTCTGTTGAAAAATTTTGTCAGAATATACATGTTTCCGCTAACCATTTCAATTTCAACAAAACTGTCAATGGAAATTTTTTAACCAGCTCAAATCTGTATGACACAACAACTTTTGAAAACTGCATCTGTTCAATTCCCAAATTTCAAAATTGGAAAACCAGAAAAGTTTGATTTTCACTAAAATTCAACCCACAGACTTCCCATTTGGTGCTGGAGGTAGAGGAAGCTCTCTTTCGCCCTCTGCTGCCGCCTACAAATATCACAGACATAAGCTTACTTGAGGGCTACACATTTCCTTGCTTATGTAGGTTGAGCTGTACACCATTCTGGGGCCCTTGCCCCCACCTTGGCCAGTTCCCCAAGCTGGGCCTCTTGCCCTTCGTCCCCCTGCCAATCTGGCCAGCCGGCCCCCACCTCCAGGCAAGCAAATTGCCCCTTTCACCCCCCTGCTATGCCCCTCCCCACTCCACAAGCTCCTTGATGACTCTCTGGCCAGGCCCCTTCACCCTCACCTACATTTACACTTAAGCTGGATAACACACAACTTGAATTACATGAGCAATGAAGTGTGCAACCCTCTAGTGGCAATTTATTGCTGAAAATTATACAACATAGAGGGGCTGATGCTCAGAGGTGCTCAGCATCAGCAGCTCCTTGGGGAGTAGCAGGAGTGGAGCACCAGCTCAATTCTGCTACTATGCTCTAAAATCTTCCTGATTGTGTTGGTAGACTGTGATGACCCATACTAGAAAATACAAAAGAGTAAATAATCACAGGGTCTCATTTCAAACTCACCCTAAGAGTCCCATTTTGTCTGATTTCATCTGTTCTCTTTCTTGTAAGCTCTACTAAACATCTTCACTTTTGGCCCTGAGGACAGCCATGCTCTCTCTCAAAACACAGCAGTGCCTTGGTTACTCCATGATGCAGCAGTGGATACTACCATAGTTGATGCAATCCATGTGCCCCTCTGATAAATAGTAACACCACTTGCCTACATATTTCACCTTTGGTTGCCGTCATTGTCACTTCAAAACACTGCTTCTTACAAAGTAACAAAACTACACTACTTCGCCACTCAGGCTGCTCTCAACACTGAATCTATTCTGACAAACAGCAAACATCCTTTTGGTTGACACCTGGATCTTACAGTATTGCCAACCCCAAGCATTCAAAAATTATAAGTAAGGTCCCAAAAAATCATGAGGTCATTAAAAATAATACATTTTAGGTTCTTTTTAAAATTTGACTTCTGCTTTTTGAGCCTAGGGTGCACCTAGTTACATTTTTTAGCTTTTCTCCACTGCCACAGGGGCTAGAAAGCTAATTTAATTTAACAAAAAAACCCAAAAGCTGAGACTCTTAAGTTACCAAATGACATCAGGAGCTGGGACTTTAAGAAAAACACCCAATATAAAAAATTTCATGACCAAATTGTGAGTTGGCAACACTATAATTTTGATTACAGTAGCAAAAATATAGATCCAGCTAATGATGTAAGGAGCTTGACAAGGGAATAACAAAACATTGTACCAACAATCCTTAAGCAAATTGGCTAAAGAACCAAAACCAAGCTAGAGCACTGAGTTAGTAAAGTTTTGGGTTGGCATAAATACAGTTTACAAAAGTATTAAAAACCATTACTAAATCAATCCAGCTCATTTGGGATGAACAACTGGCTGAAAACTGGCAGTGCATTAGCTTTACTGCTGTGAAAGAAAAATTTCTAATATGCACTGAAGATTCATTGTATGAGTGGATTATTTATAATTTTGATATTAAAAATTTGGAACTTTTAATATTTGTTTTTGATGCTTTGAGTCAGTCTCTGAGAATATTTTCAGATTTTTTTGCTATTACTTTGTTCCAAATAAGAGTGTCATTGTCTAGCGTCCACTTACTGGGAAAAAAAAAAATTAGATTGTGGGTTATTTTGCACGTTCTAGAGATATATAAACCTCAATCTAATTTAGTAATAAAATGTGCAATAACCCCTTCAGGCCCGTAAAATGATTAGTTTCGTATTAATGCAACAAAGGGAAATGTAATATTGACCTGTCTGTGATGAAATGAAGCCACATCTTTCACCTTGTGTGCGCGCAGATCTTTCTCTTCCTTCATTCCAGTTCTCATATACTAATGGTGACCCATCTCTCCACCTGCATAGAAACATTAAACATTTAGTGACGTTCTCTTCTTTTTTCCCACCCCTCAAATTGCCACTACATTAATAAATGCCACCAAATAGATAGGGGATAGAAAATGCCCCTTAATTAGCTCACAGAAAAACCCTATTCACATTGTTGTGTTATATCCATTATAGCCCTTTCAGTAGAAATACTGTTAAAATGAGAAAAAACGGTAATAAATTCTGAATTACAGCCTACTCCCGATAACCTAAGTGGATCCTTGACACCCTATGCAGTCATAAAACACAGTTTTGTTTTGACAAACTGAAGGGCAACTTGTAAACAAGATCTTTCCATTAAAAATAAAAATAAAATAAAAGACAAAACAAAACAAAAATTCCAAGCACACACTTAAGTGCATTCTTACCGAAATCCATCACTAGATACTTCAGAGTGCAATCCAATCCACCAGCGTATGTCACTTTTTGATAGCTGTAAGAATTTTTTTTACCGGTGTTTAATTACATATAGTTCTCCTAGTAAAGCATAAACAAACACCTAAGACCCAGTCCTGCTCTCACCAAGGTCAACGGGAGCAACATCAAGTCCAAATTCTGCTTGCCTTAATTTATGTGAGTAGGCCCATTGACTTCAGTGATACTATTCATGCAAAGACAGCAAGATTTGGCCCTGAGTTTGCAATTTACAGAGGATACGTTGCCAATTTTAGGATTTATAGCTTATCTGTAAAACTTTGCTGTGGCCTGAAAATTGCTACACAGGTCTGAACCTGAACTTGTTTTGTTCATTTAAGATATTTAAAAAAAAATCCGGTAATTTATTTAACTTATAAAATGCAAACATTGTCTTTTAGAATTCTTTTAGAATTAAAATAATGGTAAACAGTCATTACAGTTTGTAAATTGGTTACGGCACATTTTTAACGGCTTTCTTATTACAGCTCTACGTTACAGATTTCAGAGCGAGTGAGGTGTTCCTTTTAATCCAGAGAACAGATACAATACAGACAGCAACAATGTAAGCTTCTACTCACTGCCCTACCAACATGTCTCTCCCCTGAACTGTGGGTGGGGACCACTTCTGGGGTGAAATGATTGTTGAGTGTTTATAGATAAGGCTACATTTTAGTCACAGGTATTTTTAGTAAAAGTCATGGACAGGTCACAGGCAATAAACAAAAATTCACAGCCCGTGACCTGTCCATGACTTGTACTATATATTCCTAACTAAAACTTGGTTTGGGGGCGTTCTGGGGGCGCTGCGGGTACACGGGTGTGTGTGGCCCAGGACCCCTGCTGGGGCTGGGGAGGGGGGTTGGTGGGCTGGCAGGCTCCCTACCTGGCTCCGCATGTCCCTGCAGCTCCTTGGGAGAGGGAAGGCCAGGGGGGCTCTGCGCGCTGTCCCCACCATGAGCTCCGGCTCCGCAGCTCCCAATGGCCAGGACCCGCAGCCAATGGGAGCTATGGGGGGCGATGCCTGCAAGCAGGGGCAGCGCGCAGAGCCCCCTGTCCCCTCCATCTAGGTTAGGAGCTGCAGGATCATGCCAGCTGCTTCCAGGGAGCTTCCCCCACCAGGTAAATGCCACCCCGTACCCCAACTCCCTGACCCAATCCTGAGCCCCCTCCCACACTCAAACTGCTGCTGCTCGCGGTCCAGGGACTGCCTGAGTGTTCGGACAGCCCGAGCCAGCTGCACTGGCAGGTGCAAAAGACACAGAGCGGAGGTCACGGAAAGTCACGGAATCAGTGACCTCCATGACAGACAAGCAGCCTTATTTATAGACATTTAATCCTTGGCCTCTCTGTGAGACAGCTAACAAAGGAAACAATTGGTTTTAAATGTGCACAATATTGAAAAAGCAGTTGGTGTCAATGAGAAGTAATTAGTTTTCCGATAAAGATTTTCAGTCCATACAGTCAGTAGTAGAGCAGTTGGCCATAATACATTTTGGCCAAATTCTGCTCTCAGTTATTGATTTTACTAGGATTGCTATCATCAGAAATGAGAGCAGAATTTGGCCCATTTAAAAAAAATACAGAAACTCCTGATGAGAGAAGGAGATTAAGGCATGTGATCAGTCTTGTGATTTGCTAAATATGGAAAAATTTTAACTAACATTCAGCCCAGGCTGTGTAGCTTCAGGGATGTGCTGAGGCATGGAGTTTCAATTCTCCTTGCCACATCTTGAAATACCTTCAAAAAAAGTTTCTCATGCCTAATTGTGATCAGTGAAAGGACCACATTCATTCCATTCAAACGTTTTACAACTTTAATGATAGCAGGAGCAACTACCACTGAAGTCAATGGTAAAACTTCCGAATGACTTTGAAGAGAACAGGATTAAGTCCAATGTTTCATGTAGAAGCTACTATAGCTCAAGAACACTTGGCTATACGAGGCTTTAAAACTAGCTGGAGCTCAGTGTAGACAAGACTCTGATGGCCAGAACTGTTTTTATAACTGAGGTTTAACTAAACCTGTTACAGGAATAGTTCTGCTGCCTGGAGTCTTGTCCACACTGCAGCTCCAGCTGGTTTTAACAGTTTCATGTTTCCCAGTGCAGACACGGCCTGATTGGCAAATAGTACCCAATCCTCCAAGTTGCTGAGTGCCGCCTGTGAGATGCTGAGCAATCTTGACTTCTAACTGAAGTAAATATGAACTGAGGGCACTCAATACCACATGGGATCATGCTCATAATCTGACATAAAACCAGTGAATTAAGTTGAGTTACTCTAGATTATATACGTTAAATTTACATGAATAATTTAATTACAGTTGAGAGCAGAATCTGCCTTTTTTTTGTAAACACAAAATTGCAAATCCTCTTTTTTCTAGATCCTTGAAGGATATACTGGCAAAGTCAGTATTACACGCAACGTGACTTTAAAACTTGTCTTATTCTTTTGACAAACCATTAATAAATATCCACTATTTGTTTTAAAATGAAAAAATGTTATTTTTAAAAATGGTTAAATAAATGCATCTTTATATAATCATTTTGATTTACCATTTTAAAAATGATTTTAAGTCAGAAAAATATTTTGTAAGTGTTATATATACTTCATGAACAAAATATATATTTTAAGTAAAAGCAAGTTATAATCTCAACAGAGCATAAACTATAATATGAAGCAATAGACCTGGTGATTGAAGCATCTGCTGTACAACGTATACAAGGATAAGATGTTCTTTCACTATAACCTATCCCTGTTTAAATCCATTTTCAATATATTTTGCATGAAAATTCTCACCGTCTACTACAGATGAAAACAGACTCATAAGTCATTGAAAGCTTAAAAAATTATATTGTATTAAGAAACAATCTGCTTAGGTATTTATTTGACTTTTTAAGGTAAAAGCAGAGAGGACTTTACACACTGAAAGTAAAAGTAGACAGTAAACAATTACAGATTGATATCTTTTTGGCTCAGAAGTAGTAGGTGATCTTTTAAATTAGTGCTGCAGAGTGTAGTATTGCTCTGATTAAGGCACCAGAATCATAGCTATTAAATTATGTGGGTTTTTTTATTTTTCTTCCTTCATTCTTTATTACTAAGGACATTTAAATGAAAACAGGCTCTTTGTTTCTTGGGAATTCATCTGTTTCTGCAGCTATTTCCTCCATTTAAAATCATAATAATCTGCTTATTACATCACAATGATTGCTATGGAGATTCTGATTTCATATACAAATGAGAATTATGATAATTTAAATGCAAAAATCCTGTTTTCATACAAATGACCTTAGTAACAAAGGGCTCTAATCCAGAAGACATCATATGCAGCATTCTAAAGAATGGAAGTTGAGAGTGACACCCTGGACTGGCCTATTCAGAGGAAAAGTTGATCTGTTGTATAAGGTCTAAAGCAGGCAGCTCTGGATTTGCTTAGTGAGTGGGAAGCTTGTGCATTACTGATTCCTGCTCAGCACTGCTGAGGAGTAACTACAGCCCTTCAATTACCTCTTTAGAGATGTATATTTAAGAAGAGGACTTCAAAGCATTCAGGTATGGGAAATTTCTTACCTGATCATTTCCTGTCTGCTAGCAGCATCTCCCACAATTCTTATACATTCGAGCTATTGCCCTGCTGGCTGCAGTTTCTGGGAGCAGTTCAACACTGCTAGAACAGCCCCAGCTGGTCAGGTCTCCTTCTCCAGCTTGCCACCACATGATTCATTCCAAGCTGTATAAAAGCCTCATAGAATATGATTAACAACAATAGCTCCAATGCCAACCAGTAAACCATGTATAGGAGGCTAACAGGACTACAAATTGTAGATATAAAAATTAAATTTCGCTCCTTGGCGAAGAAGCCATCCAGGGAGGGTAGACTTGAAGAAGACGCTGCTATCAGAAAGGAATATCGAGTATGAAATTGCCCATTCTGCAGCCCAGTGTTTCCCATGAAATGTATGAGAAATAACAAGCAGTGAACAGAAGTAGGGAGGAATAATAAAGTCAAATGAGATATGGAAAGCACACACTCCTCCCCCAAATTAATTGCCAAAGTGGCATGTAGCACCTTCTGGCCAAAGGAGGCCTCTGAAGAGGATAGAAAGTCCACCTGGTAGTATCCAATAGAGGTGTTAACAGAGAACCATGTTGCTGCCCTGTAGATCTCTGCAATGAAAACATAGATTCTTTCTGCTCATTACGTCGTCATAAACCTCATGAAAGGTGCTTGCCTCCACCAGCAACAGATGAACCTGATGTCTTCTGTGCCTCTATAATGCATAACCTGATCCATCTGTCCAGGGAACATTTCAGTGAGCCCTTGGCACTTTGGATGAAAGGACTTGAACAAGAATTCCAGTCTTCTTGTTGATTCATTTCATTTGATATAGATCCTTAGTGCTTTATGAACCATCCACATCACCCCACAGCTTTTCTGTAGGAGGCTGTGGCTTTGGACAGAATTATGGATGATCTCCTGTGAGACATGAGAAGATGAGTTCACCTTTGGCAAGAAAGATTCTGGGGTCCTTACCAGCACCTTGTCAAAATGGAACACACAATGAGGTTCCTGTTAAAGTTGCCAACTCCTCTAGCAGACAGGATAGTGACTGTGTGGGGAGGAGAGTGATGGTTTTGGTTTGGAAGCACCGTCTGTCACGCTCCTATCCAATTTTTCCACAAACAGGAGAGCACCTGTGAATTTGGATCAGGACAGGATTTGTTTGGAGTGACTGTCTTGCAGCGTGTACCCAAATGTGGCACCGTGCCTGAGAGATGGGATCTCTTTGCTAGAGTCCTTGGATTTGCTGTTGGGAAGAAGGGGAGCTGTGTAGGAGACTGCCTCTTTCCTCACGGAGCTTAGGACCCACTTCATTCTCTAGGATGGTAGGGGGTGAGAAGGTGGGAATGACATGGTGCCCCTGGAGGGTTTTTTCCTTATGGCCCAGGTCTGTGCTGGGACTTACCCACAGAGCTGGCTGACTGGCATCCCTTTGTCCTTGGATTCTCTCCCTGACATATTCTGCGTCTGCACATTGGGCTTTTCTGCACTGGAGTCGCAGCTCCTCAGGGCAGGGGAACCTGACATGCCAATCCAACTCTAAGGCCCTGTGCCCTGGCAGAGCGAGGACTGGCTGGCTGTGAACAGGCAGGTCATAATTCACCCTCTGGAGGGCCTATAAATGCTGCCTCACATATGGAAATACCACTCTGATTTAGCCTGGTGAGTTCTGGGCAGCTCTGACATGCCTGAAGGGGAGCAGAGAAGTCTGGTAGGGCAGCACTGCAGTGCTGGATCCAGCTGTGACTGAGACCACAACATTGCTCTCTATGAGAACCAGGGGAACAGGAGGAAGGGAGAGTAAAGGTTGCTCATTACTTCCCAAAAAACAATTAAAATTAAAGCTGGAAAAGAAATGCTTGGGAGCAAAGCGAACCACCACTGAACTTCTGAAACAGAAGATATGAGTGCAATCCAGAGTAAGGGATGTAACCAGCAGGGGCTGTATTACAGGATTGAAATGCCCCTCAAAACTGCAGACAGGAGGACAATAGCCCATACATACCAGAACTGAGAGAGATGCTGAGCTGCAGAAAGATATATCCATCCCACATGAATGTTGCACATTAATTGGTCCACGTAAATTCTGCTGGTGCACTATAAAGTAGTGCTGTTTGAAACACTACTACATTAAAACATACCAGAGAACGTTTACTGAGCACCAGCAGTCTCTATCAATTAATGTGAAATACACTAATGCACTTTAGAAGTCACTCCCCCATAGAGTGCATTGCCCCACCATGTAGATAAGCCCTCAGTATGTACTCCAGTATCATTATCCAAAGGTCAGCTACAATTTACTATATGACAAGAGAGGATTGTTGTGCAACTGTATAAGACCAAATCTGGCCTTATGCAACTGCATCCATAGCCCCCCCCGTGAGTGAGCTAGGAATCATGATGGCAAATTTGGATTCAATGAAGCTGCAACAACTCCTGAGGCCTGCACAGACACAGAGGAATGAGTGGAACAAAGAAGGAGAAGCTTATGATAGAATAGGTGCAGTGCATGCAGCATGGGAAGCTCCTTTACATGAACTCACCACTTCCCAAGCACTTCCACAACTTTGGAGTAAGGAGCTGTTTTTTGTTTTTCTTGACACTTATGCAGCAAGCTGAACTGTCTCTTGATTGGCTCAGACCACTGCAATTACCACTGTGCCCCCAGCACCCCCAAGTTACTCACACACAACAGGATCGTCCTTTATAATGATAAAACACAAGGTAAAGATAATAGTAATACTATAAGCAGAATTGTTTCTAGCATAATATGACTTTCAAATTTTTATAAAAGGCAACTGAAAACCAGAAATTCCAAAGGATGTTATTGGTACTGAAATTTAATTTTGCAAAGGTTTGTCTTGTTACCTGTTTTATTCTACTGTGAATAAATTCTTGTTCATTAGAGGATAGTATTGTGACTATTTCACCACGAAGCCAACCGCAGATGAACTCAAAGATGGTCCACTCTGAGGCACTAATATGAAAGAGGTATTCTGCTCCTTGATAATAAGACCATGGTGGTTCTAAAATTGAAGCAAAAGATTCAAATGTGCTATAAAAGGTTTAAGACTTCCTTTGGATTCTTACATAGAAAATTCTTTGCAACTAACAAAACGTATGTCTGAATATACTATATATATCACAGGACAAAGATTCCAGTATAAAAAAAACCTCTCATTAACTTTGAACTATCATATATTACAAACTGACAGGGATACTAAGCCAAATTCTGTCCTGAATCATACCCTGTGCAACTCCAATGCCATTAGTAGGGCGGCATGGCATATAAGCAAAGGCAGAATTTGGCACATTGATTTTAATGAGTCTCATGGGATACTATATTCCTACACCATCTGCTCTTGGCTAGATTCTGATATCTTTAGTTGAGTAGTATCTTAGTTGAGTACTCCCAATATGACTAAGGGCTTGTCTTCACTATGGGGGTAAGTCAACCTAAGTTATGCTAGTCCAGCTATGTGAATAACATAGCTGGAGTCGACGTAGCTTAGGTCAACTTACCCCAGTGTCCTCACTGTGCTAGGTCGATGGGAGACGCTCACTGGTCGACTTCCCTTACTCTTCTTGGAGAGCTGATGTACTGGGGTTGACCGGAGAGTGCTCTGCTGTCGATTTAGCAGGTCTAGTGAAGACCCGCTAAATCAATCCCTGCTGCATCAATTGCAACAGAGTCGATCTCCCCAAGTGAAGATCAGCCCTAAGAGTGGCAAAATTGGGCCTTATAGAAGCAATGAGATCAATAATTCTTACAATGCTACTTAATGGAAGTTTAACTTCTATTAACTATTTTTACTCATAGCTTAAATATACAATTCCAAATAATAGCTTTTCAAGATGTGAAAACTAAAACGTGCTTTTTCATACCATTTATGTACCACTGTGGTCTCTTTGGCTTAACACCTGTAAAGAAATAATAATTAAGAAACAATATTTCAAACACCAATCATACAGCAGAATTTAACAAAAAAAATTATATTAGTTCTTTTGTTGGTCAGGTAGAAAATTCAAGAGGGGATAAAATAAATATTGGGCACTTAGTTTAAAAACTAACATGACACTTTTCAGCAACAAGGTAAGGCATTTGTTCTAGATTTTCAGCCGAACATTCATCACCACATACTGCTCATCAGTATAGGTCATTTCTAAATGTGCACATTGAAGGCCATTCCGCAAATGAAACACCAATATCAATCTAAGGGTACTACAGTACTGCTTTCATTCTATGCAGCAGAACTCCCATTGACATCAACACAGAGTTCTGGCATGGAACAAGAGAACTCTATGGCCCATAAACATTTCCCCTGTCTCTTCACTATAACATAATGACAAATTATAAGTAGCATACGTAAATTAAAACATCGCTTAACAACTCTTACCTTTTGGTATTTTGCATATCCATTCACGCTTCCCATTGCAATGCAATGGCAGGATTGTTCTATTTACTTTGTACGCAGCACAATTTCTTGAATCATCTTCAACATATATATTCTGTAAAAATGCAGATACAACCTGCAAGAGACCAATGCTTTCCTAAGCCCTTACTGAGATTCCCAGATAAGACGTTTAAAAGTTTTAATACAAAATTAAATGTGTTTTGAAATGCATACGTTGCACCATTAGAAAACTAATAAACCTGGGGTACCTGAAGTATGGTGAAGAACTCTTAAAATGGGGTCCATAGCTATTCTCTTCCTGGGCCCTATTCAGTACTCCTTACTCATTTACAAACCCTTTTTCATATAGCTAACTGAGTAGCATTAAACAGTAACTTTTTGCCATTCTTGACAGGGGCTGCCCCACATCTAATGTCATTTTTCCTCTGTGTTCAAAGTGTTGCATGATTTGCATTTTAAATTTATATTCTGCGCTTATTTTCATCATTAGTATAGAGTGTGCTTTTGCTGTAATATGCTTCTGGATACAATTCTAATGATTAGATGTTTTACTGGGAGTCTCTTCATGCCCTTGAAATGCTTTAGTACTTCTGAATGCCATGTAGCGTTTCAAATAATATTCCCACACTGTGTGTGACAAAGTCAAAACTTGCCACCATTTAAAATGTGGCACAAGAAAGGTGATTAAATCTGTTAATTCAAAAGCAGATTACAGTTAGCGAAGTGGATGAGTGTGAAGGAAGTGACTGTTTTGTCTGGTCACACTGTTTGGCTATTTGGAAGGTTTGTTTTTAAACTGTGGTCTCATGCTCAGATGTAATTTCATAGGTCCTTAGAATATATAGCATGTGAATATTTACAGGAGTTCCATCAGACCACTCCCATGTTCCTCCAGACAAGGGGTTTCTTTTATTAAATCCAATCCAGAATTGCCTTTCTTCAGCCCTGTGACAGACAAAAAAGAAAACAGCTGAAGAACACCGCTGATATGTTTGTCTTGTCTAGCTTCATAAAAACCTCTTCAAAATGTATAAATAGCCTGCATATCCATAGCAAATTCTGGTAATTTAGAAATATCAAATTGCGATGTATTTTTCTGGGTTCTTAGCAATGTTCTGCAGAGTTGCTGGCATCAAATAAAATAATTTCTGTCTCTCTGATTAAAAAGACTAAGTTACCTATTTAAAGATGGCAATGTAAAAAATATTGGGTCAGATGGTGAAGCCCCTAGTCCCACTAGTGAGAAGTTAATGTGGTTACAAGGAGTTTAATGATTATTCACAGAGTAAACGATTACTTAGTATTGATAAGGACCTGGGTCACACGGAGCATGTCTTGACATAAAAATATAACAAATTGTGGCTGCATACTGTGAGACTGAAAGCAGGACTTTCACCATCAAAATGCACAACCCCTAGCGACGTACTATAGAGGAGTAATTCAGTTGGTTTAATAGGCTGTTTCAGTAGCTGGGAGCTAGCAACAACAGAAAGACACAATCACATGCATTAACATTATTAGGACAACACTGAGTAAAATCTTTTGGGTACGCATTGCTCAATAAAATGCCAGCTGACCACATCTTATACTTTTTCGATGTATTCTGTTATCGAAAGATTCCAAATTTAGGGCCTGCTCTTACTCCCATTCAAATCAATGGCAAAACTCCCATGGACGTCAATGGGAGTAGCAACAGACCCTTTAAAAATAATTAGGATTAACAGACCACCCTATCATGGAGGGTCTGAGCATGATGAAAAACAGTGGACTATTGTGAGACTTGTTCCA
This sequence comes from Eretmochelys imbricata, assembly GCF_965152235.1. Lineage (NCBI taxonomy): Eukaryota > Metazoa > Chordata > Testudines > Cheloniidae > Eretmochelys > Eretmochelys imbricata. Next base: position 33,235,217 of record NC_135582.1, read on the forward strand.
GCCCTGGCACAGATAAAGCCGGTCTTTAAGAGGAATCACATTAGAATTTTGCTATTGTGCTTCTTTCGGAAGAACAAATTCATTTTCAACTTCACCTCAGTCAGTGAGGGAGATTTAAGGCAGTTATTGGCTACTGTTGATGAGGATGTAGAGGCACAGAGTTCTCTTTGTTTAAAAAAAATCTTTGGTGATATTAAATTTTATAAATACATGTTTACCGATCAAACATTTTGTTTAAAAATGTGTTCAAAAAATCCTCTTCATACACATGGGTAAAGCTGGCAAGATGTGCTCCAAGATCTTGGCATAATGCTTCTGCTTCATCCCATGTTCTTTTCATCAGGACTTTCTCATTGTGAAATACCTGCATATAAAATAAGTACCACCACAAATTTAAGAACAAAATTGATTTTGGGTTGCTAATATAATTTTTTTTTTTTTAGGAAATGCAATTTGCCCTTATCTGTTTCTGCCACTTACTCTACCTTGGCTTGCATTAACTTTGAAATGCTGTATAAAATGGTACTGGTAAATTTGCAGTCCCAGTTCAATGAAGAAAAGATCAAGTGCAACAAGGAGTCTTGTATTCTTTTAGAAAATTTAGAATTTTATGTTTAAATGAAGAATTTTCTTTTAAACAATGTTGTCAGGAACAATAGGTAAAAACCTGACACAAATCAAGAGATTTAGGTAACCCTTTTTTACCTTGTAGCAGCTGAGCAGATTAGATTCCGATTCCCATCCAGGATAACATACATCCAAAGGTTCTTCAAAATTAGGCTCATTTTCTTCATATGATTCAATTTTTTGCTTACACAGTGACATAGCTTTGAAGCTTCTACAGTTTTTCACCTCCCAGTAACCAAGAGGCTGCCCTCTGCGAACAACAACACACCCTCCAGAATGGCCTAAGGCAAGGAAAACAAGAGTATTCAGCATCAGAACGAAACATTCTGTGCCCAACCAGGACATAGTTTTATGAATTAGTAATGGGCATCTTTTTAAGAGGTGCCCGAAGGTATCAAATGAAATAGATTTAAACCATTTTTCCTAATAAACTCAATGTTTAGTGAGACAAGGTGGATGAGGTAAAATCTATTATTGGACAGTCCATTAAATGATCACACAACTGTAGATTTTACTTTTTGATCAACAATATGATAGCACTGAGAACTCATTCTGGAGTGCGTATGATTGTGCCATGACCCTGAGACTCCATGGATTGGTTGAAACTGGAAATAAAGAGCTGCACTGTTATAGCCTTTACTCAGTCACACAGAGGAGTGGGGAGTAGAGGTTATTTGCCTGATACAGCTGGCTGTGAGCAAATGGGCAGGGAGGGGGCCGACTTTGCAAGGTTTGATTGGGAGAATGGGTTGACAGCAATGGAGTGTGCCTTGCACCTGGAAAAGAATGTGAACCAGTCACTCCTTGATCTGCACAAGCTGGCAACTCACAAGAATGTCCCTCATTTGTGCGACTTCATTGAAACTTCATCCCCAACCTTCCTAGCTGGACAGATTACCTGGCTGGGTGCACAGTGGGGAGTACGTTGCTCATGGGAAGGTGCTGTTATGTGCCATCCCTTCGTCAGGGCAGACTGTAAAGTTACAGTCTGGTCCAAAGTGAGCCTAATGCTATACATATCTTGGGCAGAGTGACGGGAGGAAGTGATGATGGCTATGTAAAAAGGGGGGCAAAAGTAATCCTGGCTCAAGAATATAGTGGGAGATATTAGAATTTAATAAGAAGTTGCCATTTATCACTACAATATATTACTCACTTGGCTGATGCTTGTTCCAGTTTGTATAGCTCACAGGCTGATTCTTCCCCTCTGTAGTTAGCCAGAAGTATTCTCCTGTATTGTTAAGGTCTTGTAGGGCTATCCAAAAATAGGTGTTATCAGTTTCCACCATGCTACGAATCATACTGTTGATAAAAGCTTGTTCAAATCTTTAAAAAGGTCAAGATAAAAATCTTGTCAGAATAAGATACCCTAATTCATATTTCAGTGAATAATTCTCATGAAATATTTTGAATAATGCAAAAGAGAGAAATATCCAAAGACATCTACACTTCCTAATAAATTCCAGTCATATAGGTGCAATACAGGCAGAATTTAGCTATTATCGCATTTGTCCAAATGCAATACAAAACAATCATTTAAGCTATCTAATTTGCATATAAAGCAATAACCTCAATGCTTATGGTATAATATATGGAAAGAAAACATAACACCCAGAAGGCATTATTTACAAATAATGCAGAGCTCAACAATGAGACTCTTCATATGCATGATGAGGGAGAAGTGGTGCAGAAGTTCAAAGGGAGTTACAGAGAGAATATTGGGGGGGTGGGGGGAGAGAAAAGACTTGTCACAACAGTGTTTTTTCAGGATTTCATTTGGAGACTCCACAGAGTAACTAGTGGCACTACACCAATAGCTCTGACATTTGCAGATGAAGATGTTCTGTGGGTGAGTAAGCTCTTTTAAATTAATAAATGGTATATTTAATCCTACTTTTACTACCTAAGTATCATTTATTGGTACAGCATTATACAAATAAATGCCTTAACCTATCAACACATTTAATCAGCTTCCTATTAAATTATATACAATGCATTAAGGACCCAATCCTGCAGAGACTTACACACTCTTAACTTTAGGCACTGTGAGTAGAACTATTGACTTCCATGGCAATGGTCCTAGAGTGTAAAGTTAAACATGTGCATGTCTTAGTAGGATTTGGGCCTATGTAGCTACTGTTCATTTATTTTTTTTTATTTATGACTTTTTGCTTTTCTTCCATCCCCACAATCCTCCTTCTTAGTAATATGCTCTTTATTGCCAGAGATGATGATCATTTAGGATCTTCTAAGTATCATTAATTCTGAAGAAAAATATTTGTAGTTGTCACATCAGGACCAAGAACCTAAACAATAAATAAAATGCCATGTTAACTACTACTTTCTCAGCTAGTGCAATCTGGCAACTGGAAACTAGTGTCTGAAACAATGATAATGTGATAGTGATGAACAGTTATTACACCTGTGCCTCCAGTGAGGTGCTGTGTATCCTCACTTCCCACTGATGCTAATGAGAATTGTAGATGTTCAGCAACTGCAGGATCTTTCCTTTGTAGTCACAACATGCATTACTATTCTACTAAGATATTCATAGAGTATTGGGAACAATATAGCAAATCACTTTCCTAGCAAGAAGAATCTCTATCAACCTAACTCCTGGATTTTTAAATCCATCCCACTGAATTCTTCTCTTGAACCTGATAATGTTGTCTGTCATTTTTTCAACTGACTGGATTTCTCATACTTTATTTCTCCATGCCACTAATGTTGGGGGAATCTATTATTTTCCAAAAGTGAGCAAGCACACATCTGGCTGCTAGTAGTAACTGTGTTATAAATGTGTCTTGCCTCCCACCCCCATTCAATCACCTCCTTTAGACTGTAACCTAATAGAACAGCTATGGATTCTGTGGGTAGGCTAACTTTAGTTATCTTGAAAGTTCTACTTACTATTTTTCTACAAAATATTATTATGGTAGGACATTCCCACCATATGTGCAGACAGGTCCCTATTCCTCCACATCCAGGATCAAGTAGGTTTTATCATGTCTAGTTAACATTTTTCAATATTGAAAAGATAAATGGACAGTTGAGAAGAGGTTCACCAAACACGAAGAGATCTCTTCATGGGGTAACAAATGCAGGATATGAGTAAGCTTTGTTAATATTTGTACAGAAAGTTCATATGTGTAAATAATGATCAAGTAAAAAGGTTAAAAAATTAAATATTTCCTTATATTTTATGCATATTTGAACATTACTTATTTAGAGCTTGATCCAGCCTGGTGCTGAGGACTCCAGCCCCAATCCAGCAAAGAACTGAAAAATGTGCTTAATTTTAAGCAAGAGTTGTTTTACTAAAGTCAAGCATGTAGTTCAGTGCTTTGCTGGAGTCGGGCCAGAGTACTCAGGATCAAGGCTTTACAGTTGTATCCTGCAAAGTAACCTCAGTTTCCACTAAACCAGGTATCTGTCCCTGTGTAATTTACTACCATAGAGTTGTAGCAATCTCACAAATGGAGCAAAAAAGGAGACACAACAGCAGTGAGTGGTGACCTACATTTCCAATAATTATATTAAACCAGGGTGGGGCGAGTGGGGAACCACCCAGGGTCCAAAGCCGCAGGGGTGGAAAAATGGGGTGGAAATGGAGGTGATGTGTAAAGGGGCTCAGGAAAGGAGCTCCACCTCCAGCCTGACTCACCTCAATGGGCCACCCAGCCTGTCTGGGGGTGGGGGTGCAACCAAAAAAATGAGGGGTGCGGGGGATGTGACCCAGTGTGCCCTCCCCACATCACCTCTGGGCAGAAAAATTATGATAAAAATGGTAGGAGACACAAATACGTTTCTGTCCCTGGGTGCTAAAATGCCTAGTTATGGTTCTGTATGAATCAATTCCATGGGTCAAGTTTAGAGATCGGTTACTCAATTGTATCTTTTGGCAGCTAATAAACTCCTATGTAACTAATAATTTTTATTGCTCCTACAGTAATAGAAAATAATTGGATACAGGGTTAGAACATGTAAAAGGGTTTCTCCTCAGGCCATTTGTCTCAGACACCCTAAATGTTTCCTTGGAGCAAAGGTGCCCACAAGCCTTGTTAGCATTGGCATTTTTTTCCAACTGTTCCACACAACTAATTCTGGATGGAATCAAAAACAATGTATTTGTAGTAAAATAATAAATCTTGACAAGCTAGGAACCCCTCCTACAACATTTACATCTATGTATCATAGACCAGTAGGGTAACCACAATAATATACTTTATCATTGATTGATAGAATTTTTTTTTCCAGCTCTCCCCACTGGCTACATAGAAAGGGGAGCTGATTGATTTCTGGGAATATTTTATGATTTTATTTTTGAAAAAAATAAAAATAAAAAACTAGTTTAAATGAAAATGCCCTTTTCCATCAATAAATCGCTTCAATGGAAATTTTTCTCTTTTATTTTTTGTCAAAAAATGAATTCTAAAACCCAAAATGCTTTCAGTTTAAAATGCTGCCCTGGTGCCTCATAGGAGTTTGATCAAGGAGTCCAGCCTATAGAGAAGTATGGGAACTCGAGGGACCTGAAGTATTAAACCAACCCCTCCAATCCCCACAGCGTGGAGCATTATGGTGGCATTTCAGAATGGAAGTATTTTGGATTTTGATTTTTTCAACAAAAACTTGAAATTTTCTGTAGAAAAAAACCACAGTGTCCATTTTCTGGTAATTTCTAATAGAAACCAAGGATTTTTTCCTAAAGAGTCATTATAATAAATGTAACATAGATAAGAATATGCATAACAGAACTCATTTTGGTACATTTATTTGTCAGAGACTTTAGTAGGAGTTCAATGTATGGAATAGTGGCAATATTGGATCCTAACAGTATATAAAGTAGAGCTAACTAACTCATAACAAACCCAGGCATTTGGACATCTGCAACTAGGAAAACTTGCTGCTGGAGTTAGGATATAAATACAGAGAAGAAAAAAGAGGAGGTGGAGAATTTCAATATTTTTCCTGTCTATCTTTCTTTTTTCTATTGCTAAAAGATCACAGTAAATGCAAAGCTAACAGAAATAACTTCACAAAATGATAACTGTTTTACATTAAAATAACCTTTCATAAAGTTTAGATAATAAAGTCTGGATATATTTTGATTTATTAGCACTGTGACCAAGTACACAATTAAAGTTTACTATGCTGAATACTCTATAAATCTGTATACAAGGCATTAAAGTATCTGAACTGTTGCATGCTTGAATAAGTGTACATTTCTGTACATACCAATTAGGTCAGTAATTGCACTCTATCAAATTTAATCCCAACTCAGGAAGGAAACAATGACAAAATGAACATTTAATTTTAGTCATTCATTAATCTCTGTAGTATTATTTATAAATAGTAACATTTTCTCTATGCTTTTTTATAGTTAGAAAAACATTTGTTATGAATATCTTTGCACTGTCTAATAGGATTAACTACCTGTTTGTTACTGTTACAAGTGAAGGAGGACAGTAATAGCCACTGGAAGCATGTTCAAAACTTCGAGGGGTATTGTCGATTTTGTAACAAAATCCACCATGTCTCTCCCATCCCTTAAAAAAAATAAGGGTTATTTATATATAATATATATGCACAATTGGCTTGGTTGTTAAGCAAGTGATCCCTCTTTGTACTTTCTATGTAATCATCACTAATTATGGTATCATATGTGCCCCTTTCCTTTTTGCTCTGGTGGGGTCCTTATGACCACACCTGACTGACAGTCTGATGAGCCGGGCTTTCAGTAGCCCTCTGATTCTGTTATCATGTGATGAACTATTCTGTTCATAAACTGGAGTTGTTTTTGATCTACTTTAAAATGAATACAAACACAATACAAGAAAGAAAAGGATTACTGAATACATATTGAAATATGGCTGGTGTCACGGACTTTGCTTTGTAAAAACAAGAAGCTAATATTAAGTTAAATTCCAGTATTCTTTTTTTTTTTTTAAAGAATTTTGTATCTCAGAGAGGTAGGTAAGTAGATGTATCGCCATTTTACAGAATCTAAAACTGAGTTTAAAGCCATTAAACATGAAAAATATTATATGAAAAGTTTATTTCATGATCTGTGATTTGTAGCCTGTAGGTATAAGTATTGGCTAGGTAAGGCATAGGTATAAATTAAGGCAGTAACACAATGAACCTACAAGTCTCAAGGCCTATAAAATAATATATTAGCTAAACTAATCAAGGTCTAAGTCCCAAAAATCTTTATCATAAACAGCTAACCAGGAGTAACCTTAGACCATAAGATATCACAAGACAGAATGCTGTAATAAATAAGTAAAACTGAACTGCAGACAGCTAACCACAAGATGCCAGATTATGCCAGCTTCAGATCATTTAAATTAGGAACATCAGCAGATATCCAACAACAAGAATGCCATGATAACTAATTGATGTATAAATGAGCTTGAGGTAAACGGCCCAGTAACCTAAAAGGGAGAAGGGGCACCCCTACATTCCTCACCCTAGGGTGAGGAAATACAGATAAGGAAAAGGGGCTGAAACCCCTACTGAATATGCATTAGGCAAAGTGGACATCAGCATAACACGTTATAAAAGCTGTATCTTGGCCAGCGGCGGATTAGCCACTGGGCCAACAGGGCTCGTGCCCAGGGGTCCTGGAAAAATGGGCGTCCCTGCACACCGACCCACTCTGCCTGCCCAGCACTCCTGCCTGGGAGTGGGGTCGGGGCGTGGGTGGCTTACCACAGTCCACCTGCCCTCCCAGTGCTCCTACTGGGGAGCAGGTCAAGCTCCTGCACTCTAATTCTACTCCCACCCCAGCAGAAGCGCTGGGCAGGCAGGGAAATTCCCTGCGCCTGACCCTGCTCCCCAGCAGGAGCACTTGGGGGTGGGGGGTGGGGTGAGACACTGCAGGTGGAAGGGGTTGGGGGGCCCCTACTTGCTCTGGCCCAGGGCCCCACAAAACCATAATCCACTTCTGATCCTGGCCTGCATACCTTTGGAGATGCAGGATGATCATGAGTGTGGGGATGGTGAGGATGACAACTAACACTTAGGCTTTTTCTGCAAGGAGTGGTGAGAGCATATGGATGCTCATATGTGGGATGTTTTGACCATCTTATATTATCTGTCTGCTTTGCTGGGTTGGAGTGTTTGTGATTTTGCTAACTGTGCTATTAAAAATATTAAAAAGACAGAACACCTTTCCGAAATGTAACTGTCTCCTTCAGACACGCGGGATTCCTTGTAATAGCCTTAATATTTCTGGATCTGATCATGAAGCAGAACCTTGCCAAACCACAGAATGCTCACTGGGAATTAATACATAATGAATAGATCAGGCAACATATTGAATACAGGGTAATCAGTTTACTTACTGAGTCTCGGGGGTACACGCCAGGACATTTAGATATGTCATTTTGGGATGAAGTGTTTAATTATGCTTGTTAGTTTATAGTTGTGATAACTCATTACTGATGTAGAATATCAAAAGTGTAAGAAACATTGCATTTTAATTCAACTGAGGTGGTATTTGTGACAGTCTGTACCCATATGTTCACCCCTTTTTTGTACAAAGTATGCCTTGTGAGGTATCATTTGAAAACTAATAATTTGCTGATCATTACTCTGCTGGTAAGATGTGTGTGGCAACATGGTATGTAAAGTTATAATATTCTACGATATGATATTACTAAGACATGTTCCAAGTCTGGAGAGCAGTCACAAACCAGTTTTCCAGAAACAAAAGGCTAGCCAGTGCCTCAGCCAGGTGTCGTCAAAATCAAATAGACCATCAGCTGGTTAAGTGGCCATTCTTTGGCAGGAAAGAGGATGTGGGCAAAAAATTACATCTAGACAAAGAAACAACTGGGGGTTCCTGTCCGCACACCCTTTCTGTCTCCTGAACCTCAGCTGGAGATGATTCTCAATGAAGGGAAAGAACTATAAGAAGGGAGAGCAGACACCCTAAATTATCTCTCCTTTTCTCTCTACCCCTGGAATCAACACCACTTGAAGAACAAAGGAAGCAGCATTGGACTGGGGGAGGGATCCTGACTGAAAGAAATTCAGCCAGTTAGACTGCTGAACCATGCGGTGAGAGTGACCTTTGCTTTGAATTGACTTCGTTTATTAAATAGGGCATTAGTTGTGTTTTACTTTTTTTTTCTTGTAATCAATTGTGACTTTTATTCATTACGTGTAGTCACTTAAAATCTTTCTGTAGTTAATAAATTTGTTTTATTGTTTTAAACCATTGTGTTTGGACTGAAGTGTTTGGGAAACTCCATTTGAGATAACAGGATTTGTGCATCCCATTTTCTATTAATAAAATGACGAACTTTGTATGAGTTTGTATTGTCCAGAAGGGGATGGGCAGTACTAGACATGTATTTCTTGGAGAAAGTCTCAGACTGGGAATTTCCTGGTGTTGCACTGCAGTGTAATTCAAGGGTGGCTGGCTATACCACTCAGACAATATAACTAGGAGTAACTTACATGCTGGAGGCTGTGAGAGAGCAGACCAGGAGTGGTAGCTGTCACAGAGAAACAGTATAAAAAGCACCCCAGGTTGGAGAATTGAGGGAACACAGCTATTCATCAGTCCAGATTGTACCGTCACAGTATTATGTGTTACAGCTGCATGCTTTTTGTTTTCAACTGAAAATGGAATGTTTACTTAATACTAAAAGTGGCCTCAATGCTGACCTTTGATACGGCAAATCATCCTCTTGTTATTTACTTCTTATTATTTTCCTCCTCTGTTTTCAAATATAGTAAAAACGCCAATAGCGCAGGATAAAATAAATGAAGCACATTATAGCTATTACACAGATCTAATTTTTTTCAGCCAAGATGTTCACATTGGGGAAGAGATGACAGAGCTTTTGTAAAGGAAAGTCATGCCCCACCAATCTATTAAAATGCTTTGCGGGTCTCAACAAGCACATGGACAAGGATGATCCAGTTGACATAGTGTAGCTGGACTTTCAGAAAGCTTTTGACAAGGTCTCACACTAAAGGCTCTAAAACAAAGTAAGTAGTCATGGGATAAGAGGGAAGGTCCTGTCATGGATTAGTAACTGGGTAAAAGATAGAGAATAAGAGTAAGAATAAAGGGTCAGCTTTCACAAACGGAGAGAGGTAAATAGCAGGGTCCCCCAAGGATCTGCACTGGGACCTGTGCAGTTCAACATATTCATAAATGATCTGGAAAAGGGGATAAATAGTGAGGTGGCAAAATTTGCAGACAGTACAATATTACTCAAGATTGCTAAGTCCAAACCTAATTGTAAAGAGTTACAACGGGATCTCACAAAACTGGGTGACTAAGCAACCAAATGGCAGTAGAAATTCAGTGTTGACAAGTGCAAAGTAGTGAACATTGGGAAACATAATCCCAGTTACACATACAAAATGATGGGGTCTAAATTAGCTGTTACCACTTAAGAAAGAGATCTTGGAGTGATGGTGGACAGTTTTCTGAAAACATCCACTCAGTGTCCAACAGCAGTCAAAAAAGCTAACAAATTGTTAGGAACCATTAGGAAAGGGATAGATAAAAAGACAGAAAAATATCAGAATGACACTGCATATATCCATTTTACACCACAACTTGAATACTGCATGCAGTTCTAGTTTCTTCATCTCAAAAAAGATTGATTAGAATTGGAAAAAGTACAGAGAAGGGAAACAAAAATGATTAGGGGTATGGAATTGCTTCCATATGAGGCACATTTTTATGGTGTTTTGCAGATTTCCTTAGAGAATGAGGACTGAAGTGCAGATATAGAGTGAATGTTTTGTGAGAAGTTGATAAACAATCCTTGGAGCTTAAATTCATAACTTTGCTAGACACTAAAAATCATGGCTTATTACAACAACCTATAACCCACTAACAATCCCCTGCACTGGCTTCTGGGGTGTTAACAGGTCACTTCACTTTGAACGGTCCCCTGAAATATGCATTAATTACGTATACTCAACAATGTGTTCCACCTTGTATTTAGCTGTGATGCTCTGAATACATTTCCCTAGACCTGAAGAGCTCTATGTAAGCTTGAAAGCTTGTCTAGCTCACCAACAGAAATTGGTCCAATAAAAGATATTATCTCACGCACCTTGTGTCTCTTTCACTTTTGTTCATCAATTATACTTGGCATTCCAGCCCTAAAATGAACCTCCTTCTTTCCTATGTTATTTTCTGCAGGCATGGTAACATTAATAGTATTAGTATTGGGAGATGGGCCCTTTTTACCACAAATGCCAAGTAGTAAGTAAGAGAAATGCCTGTTTTAGTGCCATGCTATGGTAGCTTTGAACATGTCAATTAAATTACTGAGGACCATAACTGCTCATGGATATAGATGTATGCAGTGTTGCCGTAGCTGTGTTAGTCCCAGGACATTAGAGAGACAAGGTGGGTTAAATAATATCTTTTATTGGACCAACTTTTCAAAAGCTTGTGTCTCTCACCAACAGAAGTTAGTCCAATAAAATATGTTACCTCACGCAACTTGTCTCTCACTTCTCTCTCTATCATCAAGTAACTGAAAGCTCCAGAACTCCTACCAGAAGCTGGTTTAAGGAAAGTTCTTAAAATCATTGTTTTTGGACAGATTGCCATAGAGAAGCTGACCTTTGTTACAAGACATTTGCTCCCTGTTAACAAATAATAGGTTAGTTAAACTAATAGTTAAATTAGTAAATAAATAAAAGTTTCAAAAGAGCCAGATAGCTCACGGTGAGTTGAGAGAAAAGGAAAAATAGTGATTTCTGCAATTATTGGCTAAAAATGCACTGCAAAAATCAGTATCATCAGCTGATCAGAAGCACAAGAGATTTTAAATGCTGATCAGTCTGAGAAACAAGTAATAAAATCAACAGAAGATAAAAACCTCAGTAAAACAGATAAGACTAGAAAGCTTCATAAAGACAAACAAACATACCTGGGCTAAGAATCCTGGAGATAAAAATAAGAGGTATAATGAATTAAAAATAAGATGTGAGACAAGCCACCAGAATTTACCTATAGTTAGTTAATGTACATCAACAATGACAGGGAAAAGGAAGAATAAGTAAACCCAGAAGAGCCCACAGAACGAAACCAAGAATAAAGTTAACTTTCTTACTAGTAACAGGCAGAATTTTCTATGACACGATGGCAGCTATGCTAATAAAGAAAACAACTACAGTTTGGGGATGCAACATCCATTTAATCAATGCACATAGAGTAGATGGAAAGAAAAAACTAATTAGCAAGACAGAGTGTCCAAAATAAAAGTTTAACTTACGGATTACTTTTGATCAAATGCACACAACTGCTTCTATCAAGTTAAAAATTAACAGACCCACAGAAATCAAGGAACTATACCAGGCTTGAGCATGTTTTACAGGATGAAAAACAACAGAGAGCAAATAAGAGGTAACTCACACAATACATTCCACTATTTATGACCTATGAGTCAGACAGGTGAGTTCTGATCCTGGGAGGTACTTCACTGCCTTTTGTAATGGTTGAATGCCTTCAAATCACACTAAATTGAGAGTACTCAGCGTCTCTCATTCATGGCTTAGTCTAATTAAACTGGCTCTGTTCACCCCATGAGGGGCAACGGAGAGAGGGAACAAAATAAAGAATATCTTTCTGAAGAAAAATGTAAGTGTAATGAGGTACATAAACCCAACACTGGGATAGAAGGAGCAGTTCTTGGCCTACATGGTCCCACCCTATTGCACCAGCAGAACCTGCTCCAGCTGGAGCAGGAGTTTAAAATAGAGCTGGACAGCTCAGAAGGGCGAGGAGGAGGGATAAGAGATAGGATAGAATAGGAGATGGACTGGTAGGGAAGCCCAGGCTCTCAGGTTTGCTGTGAGGGTGGTATAAACCCCTCTCTCCTTGAGATAAGGGGATTAAAGACATTGTAAGCACTGAAGTAAGGATGTGAGGCCTTTGGGGGCCCTCAGTTGGGCTGGAAACTCCTTTTTGCGGGGCAGGGGGACTTTGGACTTCTATACTTCGTTGGACTCTATCCCAGAAAGGGATGATTTCTTGGGTGACCTGGCTAGAGGGCTGAGTTAGAATCTGTGATGCTGGATGACCAGGTCAGATTAGGACCCCAGGCCAATTCACTTGTGTATTAGTACAGATCAAAGTAATGTGTAAGTGTGTACTGAGATGTTTAAATGTCATGAAAACTAGTGGAATGTTATGTATTGTTTTCACTTCTTTGTTCCTATTATAATGTAATAGCAAACATTTACTTTGTGTGTACCCCTGTAACTAAAGAATCCAAAGAAATCTTGTGAAATACTAATGAAGGACTTAAGGACTTTAACAGAAAATGTTAATTTCAAAGCAAGTGGCAGTTATGTGATGGTTGGAAATTAGGAGGCTATGTGAATTCCTCACTCATCATCAAAGGAAAAGTCCATCTGGGTAGCGACATTGTCAGCTTGTTTTCTGTGTGAAGATACTATAAATTTGGATTAAAAGAAAGACCCTTTATCTCTGGACTGTTTGGATTATAACAGGACAGAATAACTAAATGAGAAGACAGAGATCCCCAGAGTTATTCCTGGTAGCCCTGAGAGATCTTTAGGAAAATGGCAGCTTACTATATCTCTGCTACCATTTGGAATTATAGACTATGATTCTCTTGTACATATATTTTACCTGCTTTCAACAACTCATTGTTTTTCCTAGCTAATAAACCTTTAGTTAATTTACTATAGAATTGGCTGCCAGCATTGTCTTTGGTGTAAGATCTGGAGTACCAATTATTGTGGGGTAAGTGACTGGTCTCTTGGGAGAAACCTGATGTGGTGTGATTTTAGATTTAAGTGAACTTTTATCACAAAGTCCAGTTTGTCTCGGTGATAAGACAGGCTGAAGAATCTAAGGGGACTGTCTGTGACTCCATGGTAAGACTGGTATAGTGATCCAGGAGTTCACATTTGTTACTGGCTTGGTGAAATCTAATTATAGAACACACCACCAGTTTGGGGTGTCTGCCCTGTTTTCTGACAGCCTGCCTTGAGGTAGGCACTCACAGTCATGAGTGACTCCAGACAGTGTGACAGTATCTACTCGAAGAGAGACTGCCACCATGCTGGAGTGACCACTGGCAGGTAATGCTGGAGATAGGGGACAGTTGCGACCCAGGGGCCTAACCACTTGCCCGTACCACTTGTAATCAACAGCCCCGTCATAGCAAGGAAATTTTTTTTTAAATAGAATATGTTTGTGTGAAATATTCAGATGGAATGAAAAAGAGTGTAGTGATTAATGGGTCAAATAAATGATAAATTTGTAGAACCTGCAGGTAGCTGGAAAGACCTAAATACAGTAACTCCTCTCTTAACGTTGTAGTCATGTTCCTGAAAAATGCGACTTTAAGTGAAACGATGTTAAGTGAATCCAATTTCCCCATAAGAATTAATGTAAATGGGGGGGGTTAGGTTCCAGGGAAATTTTTCCCACCAGACAAAAGACCACACACGCACAGTATAAGTTTTAAACAAACAATTTAATGCTGTACACAGCAATGATAATTGTGAAGCTTGATTGAGGTGATAAAGTCAGAGGGTGGGTTATTTCCCAGGGAATGCCTTACTGCTAAATGATGAACTTCAAGGGTTAACCCATTGTTGTTAATGTAGCCTCACACTCTACAAGGCAGCACGAATGGAGGGAGGGGAGACAGCATGGCAGAGACAGAGACACACACCGTGAGAGAGAGAGAGGTGCGCATTGCCCCATTAAGTGCGCTGACCCCACGCTAAGTACACTGCCTTTTTAAGTAGATCAGCAAGTTGAGACAGAAGCTTCCGCCAGGAAGCTCCCTCCGTCCTGAGCCCTGTTGTGTCTCCCCCTGCTCTATGGAAATGGGGTAAGTGGAGTGCAGGAGCAGGGGAGAGGAGGACACCCTGACATTAGCCCTCCTCTTCCTCCCTGCCCCTGCTCCAGGGAGCAGCTCCAAGGCAGAGGGCAGCAGCAGCACATGGCAGAGGGGTGGGGGTGGATGGAAGAAGAGACACAGCTGAACTGCCTGGCAATTGATAGCCTGCTGGGCGACTGCCACACAGGGAACTTAAGGGAGTGGGGAGCTGCTGGGGGGCTGCTGATCTACCCTCGTTCCAAGCCCCCACCTACTAGCTCCAATGGGCTGCTCTTCCTGCAAGCAGTGGACAAAGCAGGCAGCTGCCAAACGATGTTATAAGGGAGCATTGCACAACTTTAAATGAGCATGTTCTCTAACTGATCAGCAACATAACAACATTAACCAGGACGACTTTAAGTGAGGAAAGGAGTACTTGCGGCACCTTAGAGACTAACAAATTTATTTGAGCATAAGCTTTCGTGAGCTATAGCTCACTTCATCGGATGCAAGTGAGGAGTTACTGTACTACAAAAAACTCTTGATACTTGAATGTTAATCCAAGTTCTTCATTCAGCAGTGCACTACTGAATGATAATCAAAGGTCATACTACTTCTAATTAATAATGAGAACCATTATTACCTAAAGATGATGAATGCAGTCACAAGGCCAAATTCCGCATTCTTTTCCCAAGCAAACTCCCATTCACTTCTGTCTACTTTAATCTAACGTAAATATTTGTATTGGCCCCATCCCTAGGTATTTGAATGCTTTACTAACTTTTTAAAGCATACACATGAAATTTGCTCTCTCTCTCGCTCTCTTTCCCCGACTTCATTTATCTTCAGTAGGAGTTTTACCTGAGTAAGTACTACAGAATTTAACTCAAAAATTATTGACTAGCATGGGAGAGAAAAGTTGCCCACACTTGAATTTGATGATGTCTTTCCTGTGCTTGCAGCTTTATAAAATATAAAGAATGACATATTCTTACTAAACTGCAAGAATCTTAACAACAGCCTGTGCCCAAGAGCTGAGGTGAAGGAGTAGGGTGTTTGAAAGAAAAAGATATCTGTAACAATTCTGTCAGTTCAGTGACTTTAAATAATTAACTGCTAGTAACGGTAGCATCATAATACCATTTTCTACTTTTAAACACAAGAAGGAAACAAGATTCAATGAACTCTGAATCTGTTCTGTGATCAGATTTTTAAACTTCATTTTTAACAGTACTCACAACACACCTTAGAATGACAAAACACCTGAGAATAATATAGTATATTTTTACTTGATATACCTCAAAATAGAGATTGGCCCAAGTGAAACGTCCTTACACAAGCACCCTAACTATGGGGAATTTTCTATTTGGCTCCAGCTGCAGATCCAAACATCACAAAGTCTCTATCTCCATAATGGTCTGAACAGACATCTAAGTTCTTAGCAGACCTGAATCTGGGGGAAAATTGGATCTAGGTCCTAACTTTTTAGCTTGGTCCCTTCTCCAATTTAATTGAATCTGTCATGTTTCTTGACCTCTGCACATAGATTTGTTAATCAAATATCGAAAGGGAATGCAAAAAAAAGGGGGGGGGGAGAACCATTACATTGTGCAGCAATATTCCTTTACAACTAAAGAAAGGACAAATATTTTTATTGAAAAAGCTTTTATAAAAAACTTCTCTATAAAGTTTGAGCACTTTTCAAGGACACCAAAACCCATCAATCCCAGAATGTTTCTTTATATTGTGTCTGTTGAACAAACTGGTAGCAAAAACAAAAAACTTTTACCACTGGACCACATGGTTTAAAAAGCTTGAATTCCTATTATTTTCTCCCTTTTAGATAGCTTCATGCCTTTCCATTTGTTTTATGAAAGTGAAAGGCAAGTGTAAAAGTTTGAGTGTAAAAGTTCATTCTCCATATCAAAGAAATTGATTGTTTTTCACCCTGACATTCCACTTAAAACGATGAAAACCATGTGGGAGGTGGGGCATCGTGTAACAGTCATTATTTGCACAGATGGTCTGCAAGAGTATTTTAACTTTTGATCCAGAAAGAAACAGGAACTTGGGTCATAACTTCAGACAAGGCAGTGATCCATAAAAGGAGCACTTGCAAATCTTACATTAATCTTTGGTTTATACATTTTTAAAGCCAACAGTAGGAATGAGATTTTTCCTGGGAAAACTCAAGTATATTTTTTGATGTGAAAAAGCAAACATGTTAGTTATATACAAATATGTAAAGGTTTCCTATTACATTTTACAAAGTAAAATAAGCACCAAGCAAACTCACCTCTGAACAGTCTGATTCCTCCTTGGACGTGTCATTTTCAAACCGTCCTGCTATTTTACAAATGTAAAAATATCTATCCTCACAATTTTTAACTTGCCAGTGTCCTGCCTAATAAAAAAAAACTAAATAAAAAACCAAATCAAACACACACACGATTAAGTAGTTTCTTTTTCTACTTAACAGGCCCTTTTGAATGAGAGAATAAACAGTCAAATTCTCCTCACTTGATTCCTGTGTTTAATCTTCCCATTGACTTCTGCAAAAACCTTCAATGATACTATTTGTGTGAGTAAGGCAAGAAGGATTTGTCTCTCTGAATATTAAAATGAAATGCCCTTTAATTGACTGAAGCCCATGGGAGCTGCTGTTGCTAGCCCTCTCAGAATCATGTCTTAGATGTTTCTTAGCTACCACTGGGCCTGACTCTATTAATCCTTTTTTGTGCACATAGTCTTTACTCAAGCAAGTAAGATTTGTGGGATCAGGCCCCTAGGCATTTTTAAACTATTTGACATGCACAAAATGAATGCTTTAAAAATTAAATCTTGTGCCTCAGTCTCTGCTACATTGCACTTTCTATAGTCATTTACACCTGTGCAAAATGGGTGAAAAATGCCCATGTGTATCAAAATTATAATTTAATTAAATATTATCTTCAGCACCAAGACATTAGGCCTGATCTTCCAGTTCTCAGATATTAAGAGTAATCCTTGGTTTCTGTGGGACTGGGCTACTCCCATGAGTAAGGATTAATCACATGAGGAAGGGTTTGCCAGACTGGGCCCATTATTAGGCACTAGATAAAATTTCTGATAATTGTGCAGAATAGTGTATTCTTTGGCAAAAACATACATTACTATAAAACCTGAAAATGGTGTCACATGGCATTAAGGAAAGAGTTTATTAGTGGGTTTGAGCATTACTGAATTCCCCTTTGGCCAGATAAAATATTGGCAAATGTTTTTAGACATCCTTGTTTGGCTAGCAGGAACTGTAATTTATTTTATTTTTTAAAAGTTTAAAAAAAAAAAGGTATGCATATTGCTCCCAGTCTCAAAATCTCTGGCAGATTTGGAGAACAATCCTGCTGCCACTAAAAACAATGGCAAAACTTCCAATGACTTGGAGTAGGATTGGACACTATATGCTGCTCCTTGATGTATATTTTTACAAGATGTTCCATAAACTGCTATAAATGCTGAGAACTGAGAGCAACATGAAACCGGCACACTATCAAAAAAATTCATTTGGAGCTTTCAAGTTAATAACCTAAACATAATAAATTAAGATGCACTTTATATGGATTTTAAATTATTTTCTCTTCACTGAAACAAAACTACCCACTGATTTTTGTCTTCTTCAACATGGCAAGCATTGCTTTTATTCCATTTCTTATTGAGGATGAGGCCCAATGGTTATGATTCATTCTTTGTTTTGTTTGTGTATCAGCAGAGTCCTAAGAATGATTTTTAAGGCTATATCACACTTTTCAAGACTCAAGCGTCATTAAGCATCAACAGGCAATGTTGTAATGTGGGCGGGGATGGAAAAATATATGCACATTAAAAAGCCCAGACACTGATCATGACCAAAATTGATTACTATAACTTTATTTTTAAAGGAAAGGAGGAAAGAAAACTTACAGATCCTTGCGCTGAAACACAAAGTTGACTTGTTCTCTGAAAGATATTAGGCTCTTGTTTGTGCCAGTTAGTGAAGGTTACTGAGGAGCCATCAGACCACTGAAAAATAACTGGGGTTTTATTACTGTTCAAGCCAATCCATGTTTCGGTTACATTTTCTGTAAAAGAGATTTCAAATTTTGATGAAGCAGAAGTAAATGCCAATTATTTCCACAGGATTAACAGCACCTTTGAAATTCTGCATTTTTTTAAAGTCAGTTTCACCTTTTTTTCGAAAAATAAATTACACGAACTTTCTGAAAATTTACACAGAAATATGTTTCTGCTTCACTTTATAAAAAATGGCTTCAAAAGTAAACCAATGTATATGATGTAATGTTCTGTAAATGCCCATGGGGGAAAAGAAAATTAGGAGCATATGCATGCAAGGGGAGAAACATAATATAGAAGAGAAAGTTGGCCATGGAGTAGTATCCTTTTTAGGGCTATCAGCAATTAAAATAATTAATCATGTGATTAAAAAAATCAATCACAATTGCACAATTAATCACGCTGTTAAACAATAATAGAATACCATTTATTTAAATATTTTTGGGATGTTTTCCACATTTTCAAATATATCAATTTCAATTACTACACAGAATACAAAGTGTACAGTGCTCACTCTATATTTATTTTTTATTACAAATATTTGCACTGTAAAAAAGAAATAGTATTTTTCAATTCACCTAATACAAGCACTGTAGTGCAATCTCTATCATGAAAGTTGAACTTACAAATGTAAACAAACTTGTTTTTCTTAGCGATTGGCTGAACAAGAAGTAGGACTGAGTAGACTTGCAGGCTCTAAAATTGTACATGGTTTTGTTTTTGAGTCCAGTTATGTCACAAAAAACAACAACAACAACCTACATTTGTAAGTTGCACTTTCATGATAAAGAGTTTGCACTACAGTACTTGTATGAGGTGAATTGAAAAATACTATTTCTTTGGTTATTCATTTTTACAGTGAAAGTATTTGTAAAGTGAGCACTGCACACCTTGTATTATGTGTTGCAACTGAAATTAACATATTTGAAAATGTAGAAAAACATCCAAAATATTTATATATATAAATATAAATATAACAGTGCAATTAATTGCAACTAATTTTTTTAATTGTGATTAATTTTTTTGAGTTAATCACGATTAATCGACAGCCCTAATCCTTTTCCACCCAGCCTCTGTGTCTGGGAACTAATGGGAGCTCTGCTCTACATGGCTGGGGCAGCATGACATCTTGGAAAAGCTACTGTAGATTCCCTACTCAGGGCAACTGAAGTTGCAAAGAAAAAAGTATCATAAGCATTGCTGCTTTGAGCAGTAGTAGTTCTTGCTCCATAGCTTTTACACAGGGATTATTACTGAATTAAGTAAAACCCCATGCTGTTGTACAGGTGTAATTTGTAAAGTGTAAAAAAAAATGCAAAAATTCCTGAGAACTTAAGAACTGGACAGGAACAGACCATGAATTCCAGTGATGATTGAACCTGGCGATACTGTAAACACAATGTAAACACTCAGCCATGCTTGTAGCTGTTTGCATCATTTCAGACTGACTCAGACATTCGAGGCTTCAGAGTGACAATCCTGGAATTTTACTATATAGATGCTTGGGAGCAGTTTGCAGGGGCCCAGCCAATAGTAAAATGAAAACCACAAGAATCAGACTGCAAAGGGCTTACTCAGGACTTGCTCAGAAGCTAGAATATGCCAAGATCTATGGTAATAGACACTTGACCATTAGACTCTGTTCCCTCTAAGAGGTTGAACTAGTATCAGTGTTTTCTGGAGCCTTACAAAAGGGCGATGAAGTGCATGGGCTAGTGCTCTTCTTTTGCATGAAGGGGAGAATATGGCCCTTCACTGACTTCATACACTTCCATTTTGTTTATTTAATTACAACTGTGCTCATTGGGGTAGCAGATGAGATAGACATCTAATTCTTGTGAGGATCCTAGAGCAAGGGTGGGCAAACTACGGCCCAGGGGCCGTATCCGGCCCTCCAGATGTTTTAATCTGGCCCCATAGCTCCTCCCAGGAAGCAGGGTCAAGGGCTTGCCACACTCTGTGCGGCTTCCGGAAGCAGCGGCAGGTCCCCTCTCCGGCTCCTACACGTAGGGACAGCCAGGGAGCTCCATACACTGCTCCCACCCAAGCGCTACCACCACAGCTCCCATTGGCCGGGAACCACGGCCAATGGGAGCTGCAGGGGCTGTGCCTGCGGACAGGGCAGCGCGCAGAGGCACCTGGCTGTGCCTCCCTGTAGGAGCTGGAGTGGGAACATGCTGCTGCTTCTGGGTACTGCTTGAGGTAAGCACCGCCCAGAGCCTGCACCCCGACCCCCTCCTACACTCTAACCCCCTGCCCCAGCCCTGATCCCCCCTCCCACTCTCCAAATCCCTCAGTCCCAGCCTGGAGCACCCTCCCACACCCTGAACGCCTCATTTCTGGGCCCACCCCAGAGCGCCTCCCCCGCCCGCAAATTGTGTGAGCATTCATGGCCCCCCACACAATTCCATACCCAGAAGTGGCCCTCGAGCAAAAAAGTTTGCCCACTCCATCTTAGAGAGAGAAGGCATTGTAAGTTCTTATTCTATCGAATGTCTGTACAAGACGAGTAATATCATACCTGAGTCATGTGGAAACCCATCATTAAAAGAACTTAATCAAAAAGAACTCAGCTATTAAAAGTAACACAGTTTAAACTAACTCTCTAGCACTTACCATCTTCAAGAAGGTTAATAAGTAACTCCACATCTGCCAAGGAAGTTATACTAATGAGGTTGCTATTATCAGTCTGGCAAGAGAGTAAAGCCTCATTCCAGTTCTTTTCCTCTTTATGAAGTTTGTAGCAGTTGCGGTTGTAGGGATACCAGCCAGTGTTACAGCGGGTAGGATGGTACTTCCATATATCTTAAACAATAAAAGATAAGAATATATTACACAAAATTAATTTCAGGCTATGCTCTATTGTTTTCATAATACAGTCATAGCTATTTTTTTTTATTTACAAAAGTAGAAATATAAAGCCATCCAAGGTAAACACAGAACATATCCACATACGAACATGCAGTATCATGTATCAAAATACAAATGCACAATATAGACGATAGTTTTGTTTGTTTTTTTACAATAAACCCACCAAATGAAATATTACCATTGAGAGACTTACCAAATGTTTCATATGCTGTACTATTTCCATATTTTTTGCATACATAAGGCAATCCAGATTCACATTTATAACTTTGCCAGTCACACTGCGCCTTTAAATTAAATACCACACAGTGATTTTCTCCAAGTGCGCGATCGGTGAGATCTACAACCAATTTTAAAAAACGTAAAATTAACCACAATTTACTTTTGAATTGAAAAACAGGCTTATAATCTTCTACAGGTGTTATCTTATTGATACACAACCACAAGCCTTCGTAAAGTAAAACAAGTTTTATTGCTCAGCACTGGATAATGCAAAGGAACTGATTGAATTCACAGGAATTGGATGGTTGAACATCACAATCTATATTTGCTGGTACATGTTTGCTCACTGAGTGCTATCCCATGAAATACCTGAAAAGTTCCAGTGTCCATTTTCTGTGGAAATGAATAGCCTTGAAATATGGGACAAGGGATGTCATAGGGCTTATCGTGAGACTAATCAGTTAAAATGCCCAATAGAATCGATCTTTAAAATACCCTTTAAAAAGTCCAATTAACTAAACCCTGATCTATGTCCCTGGAGTTTTGGATACCCCTTCAAACGAAAACACAAAAAGGGCCAGTACTCTTATAAATTTCAGGTAGAGAGAGCATACAATTACACTGCAATAATACAGAGCAAGAGGAACATCAAGTACTTGATCTCCAGTTCAAGAATGCCAATGGTGCTCCATCGGACCACTGCCAGCCAGCATATTCATCCAGTCTATTTAGCCCTGTCCATAGCAGAATTCCTTTAGTGCTTAACTTTTCTGAAATATAAAAAATAAACCAAACCATGTTGAACATTTCAGATGCAGATATACTGTTCTGATCTCTCATGATGATAGCAAAGCAAAGCTTAAAACAAGTCTCCAGAAGGCTTAGGAATGCCACTGGCATTTAATCTTTGCTCTTGAAAATGTTCTATTCCATTACTAATCAGTATTATACTGAAAGACAACTAACTCAGCCAGTCACAGTGTAGGGATAACATACTTTCTTACTCATAAAATATACAGAAGTTCAAGAACTGCAAAGCATGCAAATCTCTCCAGTATCATTCAGTGCTGCTGCCCTTAGAACTCAAAACATCCATATGTCTGCAACAACATGATCTCTTCACCTTCCATCATGTTTCAGCTTTTCTTGCTCATTATGAATGAAAAATGATTTTAAGGTCAATTATAGTAAAGAACAAAATTGTCAGACACTTAGATGAACATAATTTGTTGGGGAAGAGTCAACATGGTTTTTGTAAAGGGAAATCACGCCTCAATAATCTACTAGAATTCTTTAAGGGGGGTCAACAAGCACGTGGACAAGTGGGATCCAGTGGATATAGATTTTCATAAGGCCTTTGACAAGGTCCCTCACCAAAGGCTCTTAAGCAAAGTAAGCTTTCATGGGATAAAAGGGAAGGTCCTCTCATGGATTGGAAACTGGTTAAAAGATAGGAAACAAAGGGTAGGAATAAATGGTCAATTTTCAGAATGGAGAGAAGTAAAGAGTAGCGTCCCTCAGAGGTCTGTACCGGGACCAGTCCTATTCAGCATATTCATATATGATCTGGAAAAATGTTAAATAGCGAGGTGACAAAATTTGCAGATGATACAAAACTACTCAAGATAGTTAAGTTCCAGGCAGACTGCGAAGAGATACAAAAGGATCTCTCAAAACTAGGTGACTGGGCAATAAAATGGCAGATGAAATTCACTGTTGATAAATGCAAAGTGATGCACATTGGAAAACATACTCCAACTATACATATAAAATGATGGGGTCTAAATTAGCTGTTACCACTCAAGAAAGATCTTGCAGTCACTGTGGATAGTTCTCTGAAAACATCCACTCAATGTGCAGGGGCAGTCAAAAAAGCAAACAGAATGTTGGGCATCATTAGGAAAGGGATAGATAATAAGACAGAAAATATCATATTGCCTCTATAAAAATCCACGGAACGTCCACATCTTGAATACTGTATGCAGATGTGGTCACCCCATCCCAAAAAAGATATACTAGAATTGGAAAAGGTTCAGAAAAGGGCAACAAAAATTATTAGGGGTATGGAATGGCTTCCGTATGAGGAGAGATTAATAAGATGGGGACTTTTCAGCTTGGAAAAGAGACGACTAAGGGGGGGTATGATTGAGGTCTATAAAATCATGACTGGTGTGGAGAAAGGAAGTGTTATTTACTCCTCATAACACAAGAGGAGAACTAGGAGTCACCAAATGAAATTAGTAGGCAGCAGGTTTAAAGCAAACAAAAGGAAGTATTTCTTCACACAACACGCAGTCAATCTGTGGAACTCTTTGCTAGAGGATGTTGTGAAGACCAAGACTATAACAGGGTTCAAAAAAGAACTAGATAAATTAATGGAGGATAGGTCCATCAATGGCTATTAGCCAGGATGGGCAGGGATGGTGTCCCTAGCCTCTGTTTGCCAGAAGCTGGGAATGAGCAACTGGGAATGCATCACTTGATGATTACCTGTTCTGTTCATTCCCTCTGGGGCACCTGTCATTGCCCATTGTCGGATACTGGGCTAGATGGACGTTTGGTCTGACCCAGTATGGCCGTTCGTACATATAAAAATATTCAATGCCTTCACCTGTACTTTGACATTTCAAATTCTATTGTAATAGGAATTTCAGAGAGTTTCCTCTTAGCCACATCCTATTATTGAAAGCGATAATTGTTGGGATTCCCTCCAAGACCTCTTTCCACTCGGCTTCCCAAGAACTCAGTTTGACACCAGACTTTGTCACTCAGGTATCTTCATTTGGCATACAGCAATGCTACGCTGAGTTGATCAGGCCCAAACGCAGTGGGAATGGATGAAGGGTACAGAATAGCTCCAAAATGACACAGAAACTCTCTCCCTTTCTATACGTATCTCATTGCATTTAGTATACATTGCATCACACATTTTTGGATTGGCTTGGTTACTTTGAGCTGTCCATGCATTGTCCAACCTGACCTTCTCTTTACCACCTCTTTACATTCCTACCTTATCTTGTTCATCATTATTTTGTTTGTCAAAAATGGTTCCCTGGGTGTCCTCCCTCTTATCTTGGCTGGTCCAGACATTCTGTCTTTTTAGTCTAATGATCTGTTTACCTCCAAAGTCTATCTTCAAGAAATGGGGCCTCCTTCCATGTGTTAATCACTCATGTCAGGCCAAGTCTCAGCAACAACAACAGGAAAAAACTGATATTTGTAGAGAGGGGAAGTATCAGGATTCAGAGCAGTCTTTAGAGCACAAACTAGAAGCCCAATTCTGCAACCCTTTACCTATACTTATATTCCTTAGTCAAACTAGAAAACCCATTGACTTCAAGGGTTTTAGGATCAGGCTCTAAAGGAAGCTCAAAAACAAAGTCTCATTTAAGAGACCCTTTCTACAAGCAGGAAAACAAATATATCAAAGACTAAGAAAGTGTTTTCTGTTTATGAAGAGAGTGTCATTCCCCCATACCCGATATTTACTTAAAACCTGCTAAACCTTCTCGTCAGCCCAATCCAGTTAGTACAGGTACTGCAGAAGAAAGATTTTGACACAGGGAAGAAGGTAGTTATAGCCTAAAATTAAAAGTCTCTCTCACTGTATTTGTGTAATTCACCAGGGAAAATGAACACACCTGTAACTTCCTGTAATGGGGGCACTCATCTCTTGAGTACTGGCTGTGAAACTGCAGTCCTTTTCTTACCGCAGGTACCCCCTGCAGTCTGCCAGTCAATCTTGGCAGGTCTTCAGCAGCTTGTCCTTCCGGCCAAGTCACTAAATCCAAATGAAGCCCTTCTGCAGTACCAAAGCGTACAATAGTTTATTTGCTCTCACTAGGGTCTTGAGCCCCAGCTATGAGCCCATTAAATTCGGCCCTTTGTTCTGGCTCCAAAACAAGGTCTATCCCTTTCTTGGAATTTACACCACTTTACCCGTGGCTCTTAGGGGAACTTAGGCTCACCCACTACTCCGGGTTCCAACCCAAGAAGCCTATAAACAGCAGCCATGTACTATTTACGCCAGTCTGTTGCTGTTATTTTCCTGGGTCTTTTCCAAGTATCAGGCCCCTTTTATCTCCAGCCCTATTTCAGGGCCAGCATCCTCTGGTTCTCTCTCTCTTCTTCATTCCATTGGTCCCAACTAGGAACTGACGTGTCAAGGCTCTGCAGTGTCTTTTTTCTAAGCCTGCTGGGCTCTAATTAGCTGCTTCTGTGAGAGTTCTCTAGGCAGGCCTGGAAGACCCACCTTTGCTGTTCCTTTCCTGTTATTTCCTGAGGTGGCACGTAGTAGGACTGTGAGGTCTCCCTTAGTGAGCTGCAGAGGCCAGATACACCCAGTCACATACCTCCCCCCATAGAAAGGAGTTGGGGTGGTGGTTCTGTCTGAGGGTAAAATCCCCTCCTTTCCAGGCTTTGCTCTGCTTCCTCAAGGTCTTGTCTCCCAGACCTCTCTACCCAGAAAGCTTTTGCAATTTATGCTCCCTGGGAATTCCCCTGCTCCAGAGCCAACATACATCAAAAGGTGAATTTGACCAAAGTTACCCTTTAACAATGTTCTCGAGCCGGGGACACTTTTTGTTTAGCTATTACAAGGAAGTCAGACAGGTTCTTGGCAATACCCTTGTCTTCCTCAGAGAAATATGAAGTGACGAAAGCCTGGAGTTCCCCCATTATAGGTATCCCATACACTGCACGTAGTCCTCAACAGTCCATGGCATGCTGTAATTTATGATGTGCCGAGTGTTCAGCTAATTGAAGCCTTTTTTCATCTCTAGAGTGGTTAACAGAATTGGGATTTTATGAAAAAGAAACTTTTCTGCTGTGGCCTCCTGAGCTGGAGAGGACTCTCCCTGGGTGCACCTGCATTTACAACCTTCAGAGATAAGGCTGTCGCTCACCACATTTAGGTCCCTTTCAGAGGGACCCAAAATCCAGGGATTGCACTGTTTTGCCCACTGCTTGTAGTATCTGGCTTAGCAACACCTACTTTTGTTCTTTCTGTACCAATGCTATTTTATGAATGAAATTCAGTATTTCAGGATCACTTTTATCTTCTTGTTTCCTCTAGCTATAGTTCTTCTTTTTAGCAGGGATCCAGTTGTGGCTTTGGCTTGCAGCTTTATTGTGATCTCATATCATTAGGCCTATAATGGACTAATGGCCTATATTAGGCTCTTAATTACAACTGGCTCATGTCCCTCCTGGCTCAATCCATCTTCCTGTTGTAGTGTTTGCACTCTGCACGATTCCAACTCTTTTCAAAGGATGGGCTACGATAGCCTCCAGGCTTTCCCACTCTTTATCTTTAACCCTGTTAGACTTCAACCCCAACCAGACCTAAAGCAAATTATGGAGCTAAGTCAGCAACTTCTGCAGCAAACACTGCTGTTCCCCAGTCTCTTGTTCAATTATGAGATGGGTCCTGTTCCCACTGCACTGCTTGGGCTAAGATCTGGTCCCTTGAGGAGTGCATCTCTTTGAGTTCCTACAAGACCTTGACCTTTTGGACCGGTAGGACAGAGGTGGGCAAACTACGGCCCGCGGGCCACATCCAGGCTGCAGGACCCTCCTGCCCAGCCCCTGAGCTTCTGGCTCAGGAGGCTAGCCCCCAGCCCCTCTCCTGCTGTTCCCCCTCCCCCCACAGCCTCAGCTCACTGTGCTGCTGGCACAGTGCTCTTGGAGGTGGGGCTGCGAGCTCCTGCTGGCAATGCAGCTACAGAGCCGTGGCCTGACCCGGTACTCTGTGCTGCGTGGTGGCATGGCTGGCTCCAGCTGGGCAGCACGGCTGCCTGACCTGGTGCTCTGGGAAGCGCAGCTGTAGCATCGCCAGCCACCAGTGCTCCAGGCAGTGCAATAAGGAGGCAGGGAGCGGGGTTGGATAGAGCGCAGGGGAGTTCAGGGTGGTGGTCAGGGGCGGGGGTGTGGACAGGGGTTGGGGCGGACAGAGGGCAGGGAACGGGGTGGTTGAATGGGGGCAGTCAGGAAGGAGAGGGGGGGTTGGATGGGGCGGTGGGGGGAAGTCAGGGGACAGGAAACACAGCGGGTTGGATGGGGCAGGAGTCCCAGAAGGGCCGTCGGGGGCGAGAAGCGGGGGGGAGGGGGGCTGGAACTCTCAGTCACTCCTGAAGTTTGTTTGCTCTCTTGTATTCCAGCTGCAGCAGCTGCTTCAAATGCTTTTGCATGGTACTATATTGTCCGATCACAGTGTCTTGGTTGGTTGATGGCTTCTGTCAACTAGTTCCCTGTTCCCCTTAGCTGTCTGGTGGCCATCGGCCTGGCATTTCTTGGACTCTGAATCCCATAGCTGTTTTAGCAGCACTACCTTCGCCTCTAAAGCAGCGAGGGAAGATCTGATTTGGACATCATACCACCTCCTCTCAGCCTAGACTCTATAATTGCTGTCCTAAACTGATCATTACAATTTGTGCTATGGCTTTGACTGTCTTCAATTCAAGCTCTGTCCCAATCTCAGAGCTCTGTTTTCCTTCTAAAATAGGGGTTCCCTGGCCTTGTGTATTGGCCGCCACCATGATTGGTCTCTCCCCGTGAGGCTGTGTTGGGCTCTGGTCACCTTTTTCAGGTGTCCTGTCCAACACTTGGAGTATTTTAAACATCTGTCTACGCACCCATAATTGTTGGGCTTCTTGAATGCAACCATATGCTTTCTGCTGAGGAAGACCCTGTTAAGAATATAAGAACGGCCATACTGGGTCAGACAAAGGTCCATTTAGCCCAGTACCCTGTCTTCAGACAGTGGCCAATGCCAAGTGCTTCAGAGGGAATGAAGAGATCAGGTAATCATCAAGTGATCCATCCCCTGTCGCCCATTCCCAGCTTCTGGAAAACCAAGGCTAGGGATACTTCAGAGCATGGGGTTGTATCTTTGACCATGTTGGCTAACAGCCATTGATGGATCTATCCTCCATGAACTTATCTAATTTTTTTTTTAAACCAGTTATGCTTCTGGCATTCACAACATCCCCTGGCAATGAGTTCCACAGGCTGACCATGCATTGTGTGAAGAAGTACTTTCTTATGTCTGTTTTAAACCTGTTGCCTATTAATTTCATTGGGTGACCCATGGTTCTTGTGTTATGTGAAGATGTAAATAACACTCCTCTATTTACCTTCTCCCCACCAGTCGTGATTTTATAGACCTCTACCACATCCCACCTTAGTTGTCCCTTTTCTAAGCTGAACAGTCCCAGTCTTTTTAATCTCTCCTCATATGGAGGCTGTTCCATGCCCTTCTTTGTACTTTTTCCAATTCCAATATATCTTGTTTGCGATGGAGCAACCCGAACTGTACGCAGTATTCGCTATGCGGGCATACAATGGATTACAAAAGTAGCATTATGGTATTTTCGGTCTTATTATCTATCCCTTTCCTAATGGCGCATAACATAGTTAGCTTTTTGTCTGCCACTGCACATTGAGCAGATGTTTTCAGAGAACTATTCATGATCACGCCAAAATCTTTCTTGAGCGGTGACATAATTTAGACCCCATCATTTGTATGTACAACTGGCATTATGTTTTCCAGTGTGCATTACTTTGCATTTATCAAAATTGAACTTCATCTGCCAATGCGTTGCCTCTCACCCAGTTTTACGAGATCTCTTTATAACTCTTCACAGTCAGCTTTGGACTTACGTATCCTGAGTAACCTTGTACTGTCCGCAAATTGTGCCACTTCGTCTATTTATCCCCTTTTCTAGGTCATTTATGAATATGTTGAACTGCACAGGTCCCAGTACAGATCCTTGGGGGATCCCACTATTTACCTCTCTCCTCTGTGAAAATTGACCATTTATTCTTGCCCTTGTTTCCTATCTTTTACCCAGTTACTGATCCATGAGAGGATCTTCCCTCTTATCTCATGACTGCTTACTTTGCTTAAGAGCCTTTGGTGTAGGACCTTATAAAAGGTTTCCTGAAACTCCAAGCACACTATCTCTTCTGGATCACCCTTGTGCACATAGTTGTTGCCCGCCCCACCAAAGCATTCCAATAGATTGATGAGGCATGATTTCCCTTTACAAAAGCCATGCTGACTCTTTCCAACAAATCATGTTCATTTATGTGTCTGATAATTCTGTTCTTTAATATAGTTTCAACCAACCTATTTGCCTGGTACTGAAGTTAGGCTTACTGGCCTGAAATTGCCAGGATCGCCTCTGGAACCTTTAAAAAAAAAAATTTGTGTCACATTAGCTATCCTCCCGTCATCTGGTACAGAAGCTGATTTTAAGTGATAGGTTAGATACCACACTTTGCAGTTCTGCAATTTCATATTTGAGTTCTTTCAGAACTCTTGGGGGAACTCCATCTGGTTCTCGTGACTTATTACACTTTAATTTATTAATTTGTTTCAAAACCTCCTCTACTGACACCTCAATGTGGGACAGTTCCTCAAATTTGTCATCTAAACAGAATGGTGCAAGTGTGGGAATCTCCCTCATGTCTTCAGATCTTGGATATCAGACATCTCATACTCGATGCAGTTAAATGCTTAACCCTATCTCTTCATCCTACCTTGATGGGATAGGGATTTGAATCCCACTTCTGGCACAAATTTGTAATCAGGGCATTCACTGTCTGATCACCTCCGAGTATCTATGTGTGGTAATGCAGTCCTTTTCTCACGTCTGGCACCCCCTGAAGGCTGCCAGCTGACTTCGGCAGGTCTTCAGGGGCTTGGCCCTCCAGCCAGGTCACAAAGTCCAAATGAAGCCCTTTCTGGGGTACTAAAGAGTCCAATAACAAACAGTCTATTTGCCCTCGCTAGGGTCTTCAGCCCTGGCTTTCGGTGCTATAAATTCAGCGCTTTGTTTAGGGTCCAAAACAAGGCCAGTCCTCTACTTGGGGTTTACATACTTAAACTGTGGCTATTAGGGGTACCTGGACTCACCCACTACTCTGGGTTCCAACTATGAACAGAAGTCACGTACTACTTACTCCAATCTGTCGCTGCTATTTTCCTGGGTCTCATCCTACTGGGCCCCTTTTGTCTTCAACCTTATCTCAGGCCCAATTCCCTCAGGTTCTTCTCTACCTCCAGTCAAGAGAGGACCACCCTTTTTCAGTCCTCTGGTCTCAGCCAGAAACTGACCTCCTAAGGTCCTGCAGCTTCTTTTAGTTAAGGCTACTGGGCTCTGATTGGCTGCTTCCATGAGGTTTCTCTAAGCAGGCCTGGAGGACCCACCTCTGCTGTTCCTTTCCTGTCACTTCACTGCTTCCTGGGTTGGGACTACAGGGCTACCTGTATGGAGCTGCAAAGGCCAGATACACCTCAGCATGCTTCCAAAAAGGCTTCAGTTTCAAGAATGAAATAATAAGCCTTATGGTAAACCATTTGGGAGGGGAAAGGATTAAATACAATAACTATAT
This sequence comes from Eretmochelys imbricata, assembly GCF_965152235.1. Taxonomy (NCBI): domain Eukaryota; kingdom Metazoa; phylum Chordata; order Testudines; family Cheloniidae; genus Eretmochelys; species Eretmochelys imbricata. The sequence continues at coordinate 33,266,269 of NC_135582.1, forward strand.
CCTGGAGTAACACATACGTAAACCTTGGACTTTGTTAAGCCCATAGCTTACTTGCACTCAGATTTTTAAAAGAATTTCACTGGAACAAATGGTGTGGAAAGGCCCTGAAAACAGAAGTGGGTAAGAAAAAGAGGTGTATATGCTAGATATTGGTGGCTATGTTGCAGCACCTCTTTACAAATCTATGGAAACCCTTCTGCATGAATTCACTGGTTCGGGCTCCACAGGTCTAGGTCTTAGCAATGACTAGCCACTCTATACAGCCGGCTCCTCAGGCAACCTGACTGAAATATCCCAAAGCTGTAAAGTTTTGATCTAGACTTGGGTCGGAACTTCTCCGTAGTCTGGGATGTTTGGGTCCGACTTTTGGTTGGGGCCCATTTCTAATAAAGAGCAGTATTTGATACAAGGGATGAAATCCTGGCCCTTCTGAAATCAATAGAACTGCCCAGCTGAACAAGCAAAATATATATTTAAGTAAGTTTTAACATAACTACACATCTACTCACCGCTTATATACTTCTGTTCTGCCATGTCTGTGATACTCAGCAAATCTCCTCCTTGCGTCTGACAGGCAACACGTGCCTCATTCCAAGAAAGAATAGAAAAAAGATTGAACTGATACCAAATTTGGGTGTCAGGGTTCTTCTCCCAGAAAATATCACTACCAGGCTCTGTGTGAAAATCAGTTAAAAACAACACGATGCAACAAAACAATTACAGAGAATGCTATAAAAATCTAGTTAATGTTGAACACAAAAGTGAAAATGCTATTGAAGCATGAGTTTGAACTAATTTTCAATGTTCCAGTGTTAAAATCACACAAGGAAATAGGATGTTATGTGAATTTTAAAGGAGACTTTCCACCAATGTAAATTAACTGTTCAGCTTTTCACAATGTTAGTGAGTACTAGGGGGAAGGTCCTCACCTGGTGTAAATTGTCATAGCTTCACTGCAGTCAGAGCTATAACAATTTGCACCAGCTCCTAGAAGCGTAATGGTGAAACTAACTCACAGTGAATTTTGTAGGAACTGGGCGAACCCCCATCCCCACAGCGAGAGGGGAAAGGTAGTTACATCTCCCCTTACCCAGTACCCAAGAGGACTCTCTGTTAAGGGATGAAACACATTATGAACAATTAATGAAGGCAAGGCTGGTAGTACTGCTTATTAAGATTTCCTGACATTTCCCCATTATAAAACCCTGTTTTCACTTGATTATTACTTTGCTGAACTCTAACCATTTGGGCTTCAATTTTCCACCTTGTTTGTCTGTCTCAGGCAGAATATTTTGGGGGGGAAATCTGGCCAAAATAGCTCAGCTGTTTCCGGGAACATAAGTAGGGGAAAATATGTTGACCTACCAATGTTAAGAAATTCTGGAGACCTTTTCCCTCAAAAAGCTGATGTCACCTTGGCTTTGGAGTGGGGATTTGAAATTTGGCAGTGGGTGGTCTTTGGTGTCATGATGTGTCTTTTGATATCTGTGATGGGGCAGTTGCCCCACACTATCAGAAAGCGGGTTAAAAGCAGCCCTAGGGAGGCTGTGCCAGAGCCAACTAATTAGAATGGGTCTGAGGGGAACAGCCAATCATGGCCCAGCAGGCTCATATAAGAAGGGCTGCAGGGCAGAGCAGAAGGAGTCACTCCCTGGAGCTTGAGGAGGGAGGTAGACTGGGGTAGACTGGCTGCCTTGCAGGCTGAGGGCAGCAAGCACCCTGGATGTAGCAGTGCCGCAGGCTGAGGTCCTGAGGCTAGAACAAAGAGGGTGCTTGGGCCACAGGGAAGACAGAGGGGATGCAGTAAGTGGCTGCTATCTACAGGGTCCCTCCCGTCCTGCTCCTCGCCACTGGGGAAGTGGCTAAACAGTAGACTGCGCTTGCCACGGAAGGAAGTGGCTAGACAGTGAACTGCAGCTCCCCCGGAAGGGGGCAGAACCAAATGCCAAATACTGAGCCTGTTAAAGGCAGTGCGTGACCAAAAGCAGTTTAAAAGGTGTGCTGTAGTCAAAAACAGTCAAGGCCCTGTACAGAATGAATCATCATCCACCTGCATGCTGTGGAGAAAGTCTCCATAGATAGTCTGGATGGGTGGGCTGGTAGAAAGGCAACGGTATAGTCAGTGGAGGTTAGTGGACATCCCTTGTATTCATATTTTGGTCTAGGGATCTGGATTTGGGTCTCCGAGATAAGCATAAAGAATTATAGTAATGGCTATAATTCTTTGAAGAAACATCCATACTAATAGAATGGCAATGATCTTGCAATTCATAAAACAGCTTGCTCTCCTTGAACTAGTGTATGACATCAGACAAACTTTTATTACAAAACAGAAGAAAAGCAGTACCTACCAGCATTTGCGCAAAACCCCCATTTTTCATCTCGTTCATACTGACTTGTTGTGGCACACCAGTAAAATTCCCTGCTCTCTCTGGTACATTCGTAGTACCATTTGTTCTTATATTTAAATGGAAAAATACAAGGGAAACCAAGAGAATTTCCCAGCAGGGTATATGTTTCTACAATAAATAAAATAAAAAGGAATAAAATCAGGTTAGGGAACTGGAAAATCTGTATCAGTCAAATATTAGTTTCTTTTCTACTTTTTTTTTTAAACTTGATATCACAGCAATGCTGTTATTAAGACTACAGCTGCATACCCTACATCAGCAGAAGTTTATTTTTTAAACAATTCCATTCAACCTAAGACTTTCAGGCAATTTTTCAGAACTGTGGCCCTGATTTACTACTATAAAAATGTATATGCAAAAAGTAATTATACATACAAAATCTGCATTTGTGACTAATTGTATATAAAAATGTCCATGCAATTGCCTGATCTGCATGCACAAATCCTTTTAGATACATTTTCAAGCGCAGGGGGGCTTTGAACATCATAGCCTTATTTGTATATATTCAATGCCAAACAATTTAACCCCCAAGAATTTTATGGATTTCTATGTTCTTGAATTTTCCCTGTTTATTCCTCTCTTCTATAGTTCCTTGACACTAGAATTTTAATAAGTGTATTTTAGCAAAGGAAAAAATATTTTACAGTGTGAATGGTAACAATCTGACTTTGGGGAAGAGTAACCAATGCGATTTGAATTCACGATATCTTTGGTTAATGCCTTTACAAAACAATCTAGATATTTTTCCTACTACATTTTCATTAACAAAATATTGAAAAAATTAAGTACATCTGAAAGCTGCAAAGAAGCTTTACCTCACTAAATAATTTATTAACTTCACAGTATTGACCTTCAGTAAAGGGGAATTTTTAAAGCACCCCTTTTTTTTCTTTTGCATGAAACTAATATTTGTGAAAGGTGCTGGACTGATAGCCTGGAGATCAAAGTACTCTGTCTACACCTCAGGCACAGCATACACAGTGTTAGTTTCCCAGAGCTGATGGCAGTCTGCCTCAAAAAGGGTGGGAGAGTAATTTATTCACTATGAATCTCGTTCAAAGCCCAACAACGTTAACGGGCAGTGTGATAAACATGGGAGATAGCTGTATTATTTTTATGAATATTACACATACCTCATTCTATTTGATTACTATCATGCTATCAGTCCTGAGTGATTTTTTGCACATCAGCAGGAACCCAAAATCAATGGCTGGAAGTAGCCAATCACCGGTATTTAAACGATATAGGTGTCAATACCTTTGAAGATTTATCCCTATCATACTCTGATCAGCAGGCTGGCTTAGCAACCCCAAGAGGGTGGGGGAATCCAAGTGGGGAAAAATGAAGTAAAGGGATTTTGGATGGATTAAAGCCTCAGCCCTGAACCTCAGAGGGAGACGGAAGGGGGCAGCGATTGCTGAGAAGACACCGATCCTCCTCTCCCAGATGTTGGAGCACAGGGATGAGCCAGGCCTACCTAAATCTTGAGAGAAATGCTGAGATTAAGTAAGATAATGTTTGTTTAGGCCTTTTTGTTGTTTTACACCTTTTCACTCTGATTGCTATGTTTCTATAGATGCATAAATACTATTTTGTTTTAATGAAGCTGTTCTAACTCACTGCATTTTTATGCTGCTTACAGCTCCCGACAGGAAGTCTATCTCAGGGGCCAAACCTAGTTGGACCTGCTGAGCAAACATGGTTTTGCAAAATGGGGTGCTGTAATCTGGAGAATCAGCCTAACAGTGGGATAAATTGCAGGAGAGAAGTGCAGTTGCTGGCCGTCACTTGAAAAGGGTCGTCATGGAGAGACTGAGTGAGGCGTCAAATGTTCAACTCATGCTGGAAATGTGACAGTGAAACAATTTTATCTCTGTATCTTTGTATTCTTTTTATGAATGTTAACATATTTGCATGCTTGTATGGTCTGCAAATATGGAAACCTATACTCTTTAGTTTATATGCCACACCCACCAGTTAGCCAACACCAGATCAAAATACCCCTAAACTTTAAATGTTTGAAATCTGAGCCTGGATCCTGAAATTTGCTCTGGGTCCCTCTCTTTCTAATAGGAAAACCAAAATACCAATCTCCATACCCCAGTGTTTCAGGTGTTCAAAATCCAGATCTCGAGGTTGCCAGTACTCATATTGCTACACTGAATTGTGACCTCTAGTCAATTTTGTATCTTACAGACACGAGCCTATACCTTCACTAACTTGCTCTCATTGCACTGGGGAGGTGAGGTCACTACTGCTGGGCTTGGTGGGGCAATGGTACAATGGTGGCCCTACTATCCTGTGCCTATTCTGGGTCTCTGCCCTACTCAGAACAAAGAGGCACCTGGAAACTGCACACAGCTGCTAGTGCTTCCACATACTCAGGAATGTTCCTGTGCTGCCTGCAATTCCCTCTTTGGTAGCTGTGCTATAGAAGAGAGAAGCTGCAGGCTCAGGAGAGAACAGGGATTGCCACTTCCCCTGGAGGATCGAGATGGGAGGACAGCTGATGGCGCCTGAAAGGTAGGAGGAATAGGAATAGGGCTGGTTGGAGGAGGGCACTGGAATCTGCACAGGTGATGAAGGCTGCTGGAGCCTTCAGGGGTTGGGGGAGAGGGAACATGTGGCAGCTTGCTTGGGCTTGCCTGGGTTAGGAAGAGGGAGCTTCTGGAGCCTGCCAGGGAGCAACGGGGTGCGACTGGAATTACCAAGAAGAGGGCAGACTGCAATTTACACAGGGAAAGGAAAGAAACTGGGGAAGGGAGTGCTGAGCGCTTAGGAAAGGTGAACAGGGGGTCAGAGAAGGAGAGAGGGATATATGGAGTCCATGTCAGGAGGAAGATAGAGAAATTCCCTCCTGACATTTGTACACACACGTTTTGTGTTTGAGGTTGACTTTTCCCTCTTGAAACATAAATGCATGCACTGAAATGGAAGGGGAGGGAGGGAATGATGGGATCTGTGAAGAATTTGAAAGTCAGCACCAGATTCAAAGTACTTTATGCTTTTTTAAAAATCAAATCTCACGATTATTTGTAGTTTGCCTGAGGATTTTTAAAATCATAGGGCTTGTAATACTGGGATCCTGATCCAACTTGTGGTGCTTTATAATACTGTATATATAAAAAAACACCCCCCCACCACTAATTTAAAGACTCAGCATGATACAGGTCAGGAATGATGATGATACATGATACAGATCAGAAATGATAATGTCTCACCTTGCTTCAGGGAAACTACAAAATTCTAATGGCAATGTGAATGGAGACTGTTTTATTTTTACCTTGAAATGGACGTTCACAAAGATCTTCATCATAGGACATGTATTGCTTCCACTCGTGATTAGTGATTCTTTTTGCCACAATGTGTTTGCCATTTTCAGCTGCTAGTTTGTATTGTGATGCACCAACCAATAGCTTTCCATTACAGTTCCACCATAATGAATGCTGAGCAGAATCACATTCTAATAGGCTTAATGGTTGCTCTTCGTTACTGATGTTCAGTCCTAGACAAGTGCTTCTGCCTATGTTGAAAAGATGACGTTTCGATAACCATTTCCACAACATATATTTGGAAAGTTGATTGCAGTCTTCAAGAACAAGTCTAACTGTATCTGCTTTAATGCACAGGTTGAGATGTTCACTTTGGATAATAAACATCCCTTTGTCTGGGGAAAAAAGAGGTTTCAGTTCAAGATAATCTGCAAAAAAGCATTATACGTTACACAGGACCAGGGCCTTAGTTTTGACCATTTGAATTAAAACATGCTTAGCTTTTACAAAGAACTTTGAAATTATTTTTCAAATTACATGTAAAATATTAAAAACAACTGGTACTCCAAAGACAAGAAAATTGTTCCAAGTTGCTGGTGGCATGAAAAAAAAAATGCATTAAGCTCTCAGCCATCCTTCATAGCCCAATGCAAAACCCCCCACCCTTTTATTTAAGGCTAGTACTTCTGAACTCACTCTCTCTCGTTTTTGTTTTTAAGTATCCAGCATTGTGACACCTATTTTATGTTATATAAAATGTTAACTACATAGGCCGAGACTTTCAAGAGCGATCAGAAGTTTTTATGCTCAGTTGAGACATGCTCAGCGCTTTCTAAAAATCAGGACTGTTCAATACAGCTCAAGCTGGCCACCCAAATAATGAGGCACCCAAAATCATTAGTCACAAAATCTTGGCCATAGAGTATTCATAGAATCATGGAAATGTAGAGGTAGAAGGCCCCCCGAGAGGTCATCTAGTCCATCCCCCCTGAGCTGATGCAGGACCAAGTAAACCTAGACCATCCCTGATAGGTGTTTGTACAACCTGTTCTTAAAAACCTCTAATGATGGGGATTCCACAACCTCCCTTGGAAGCCTATTCTAACTATAACCATAGTTAAGCTCTGGAAAGATTTTCCTAAAATCTAACTTAAATATTCTTCGTTGTAGCTCAAGCCCATTATTTCTTGTCTTCCCTTCAGTGAAGATGGACAACAAAGAACAGTTAGAGGTTCTGCAAGTTTGCAAGCCTCAACGAGAAGAGTCAAAGCATAGGACTGGAAGGAATCTTGAGAGGTCTCATGGCAGGACTAAGTATTCTCTAGACCATTCCTGAGAAGTGTTTTGTCTAACCTACTCTTAAAAATCTCCAGTGATGGAGATTCCATAACCTCCCTAGGACAATTTATTTCAGTGCTTAATCACCGTGACAGGAAGTTTTTCCTAACGTCCGACCTAAACTGCCCTTGTTTCAATTTAAGCCCATTGTTTCTTATCCTATCCTCAGAGGTTAAGGAGAACAATTTTTCTCCCTCATCCTTGTAACAGTTTTCAAGTACATAAAAGGTTATGTCCCCTCTCCAAGGGTGGCAGAGCCTTCCCAAAAGTAGGGGGGACAGGGGCCCCCACCCCTCCTCTTCCCCCCAAGGCCCTGCCCCTGGCCAAGCTGGAAGCTGGAGCTGGGTCAGAAAGCCTGGGCCCCTCCACTTGACAGGCCCCCACCAAGAGCATCCCCAGCCATGTCCTTGCCCCCCAGACCACCTACCCAGAGCAGGTGGAGGGTCTACAGCTCCTCACAGATGCCCACACGGCTCTTACCCCAACCTGGCTCCGGCTGGGCGGGGCCTCAGAGCCACAGCTCAGCCATGGTAGAGCCGCCTGGGCAGTTGTGGGGAGCTGTGAAACCTCCATCTGCCCTGGGTGGGGGGCCAGGGAGTGGGGACACAGGCCGGAGCTGCTCTGGGGCCCCCCTGCCCCCTGGACAGTTAGAGGGTCCGTGGCTCCTCACAGCTGCCTTGGGCTCTGCTTCCAGCAGGTGCAGGGCCTCGGGACCATGAGAAAAGTGGATGGGCCAGGCGCATCCACTTTCTAAAAGTGGGAGAGCCATAGTCCCTTGCCCGCCACGCCCACCGCCAGTGCCTCTACCCTCTAGGTCTTCTCTTTTCTAGACTAAACAAACCCAATTTTTTCAGTCTTCCCTCAGAGGTCATGTTTTCTAGACTTTTAATCATTTTTGTTGCTCTTCTCTGGACTTTCTCCAATTTATCCACATCTTTTCCTGAAATGTGGCACCCAGAACTGGACATAAGACTCCAGTTGAGTCTTCATCAGTGCAGAGTAAAGTACAAGTGTAATGCCGACAAACCCAGGTCGTTGGTATGCAGAATTGAACCGGGGACCTCTGGAGCTTAGTGCATGAGCCTCTACCACATGAGCTAAAGGCCAACTGGCTGTAAGCTAAGGCTGTAGCACAGACTCATTTTCTCTCTCTCTCTCTAAGTGGTCTTGGTGCCACTAGATGGGACAGAACATCACACCCAGCAGGTGTGTGGATTACACAATAATTACTTATATCTTGCTTACAACACTCTTGCTAATACGTCCCAGAATGATGTTTGCCTGTTGTGCAACAGTTACACTCTTAACTCATTTAGTTTGTGATCCACTATGACCCCCAGATCCCTTTCTGCAGTACTCCTTCCTAGGCAGTCATTTCCCATTTTGTAAGTGTGCAACTGAATGTTCTGTCCTAAGTGAAGTAAGTACTTTGCATTTGTCCTTATTGAATTTCATCCTATTTACTTCAGACCATTTCTCCAGTTTGTCCAGATCATTTTGAATTTTAATCCTATCCTCCAAAGAACTTGCAACCCCTCCCAGCTTAGTATCATCTGCAAACTTTATAAGTGTACTCTCTATGCCATTATCTAAATTACTGATGAAGATATTGAACAGAACTGGACCCAGAACCGATCCCTGTGGGACCCCACTTGATATGCCCTTCAAACGTAAATGTCAAACGCTGTAGAATTGCTGACTTTTCTCCATCCAATGCAGGGAGATGGGCAAGCCTAGTACAGGAAACACATACTGTGGATAAAGCAATATGCATAGGTCATCATTCTATACAAAAAAAAAAAAAAAAGTCAGATTGCCGGGGTAAAAGGCCAACAACTGATCAGCACTCTCAGTTCCTGTTTACTATGTTCAACGCTGCTACAGGGCGCCTTCACTTCCCACAAAAGGCAGTGGGAAACTTCTCATGCTGGTAATGAGAGAGTTTTACTCCCCTCAGAAGCAGCAGATGCGAGAGTCGTAGGGAGTTGCTTGGAATCAGGAGAACTTCACTGTCCTCTGAAAAGACACTGGGAAGGAGAGCAATGGTGAAAACCTGATGGGAAGCCTACAGTCTGTTGTCCCAGGATAAAAGGCAGCCATTGAGGTGGGAGAAGGGATCTTTGTTTTCTCACCAAGGTCCATCTTCACTGCAGAATTAACCAGGGCTCTTACTTGGGAGTTGTCCCTAACCCCAATCCTGTCCACACACAAAAGACTTTTATCTCAGTGTGATGGTACTTTCACACTGCTGGCCTATCCTAGACGTGTAGGCTAAAGCCAGAATGTGAGACTTTCACTCAGGCTGGTAACACTCTTACTCTGCAGTGAGGACACAGGCTAGATCACTTAGTTCTCTACTCCCTCCCACAATTCCCCCATGTGCCCAGAAAGCCAGATGAGTTCTCCCACAATTCACTGGGAAAGAATCATGCAGCAGCTCAGTTTACCGCAGCACAGAGTACCATGGGATTTGCCACCCAAAGTCCTAGTGCCGCACACCAGTCAGGTTCTGTAGTGTAGCTGCTTGCGTCTCAGGTAGGTTCACCCTGGTGTGAACACCCAAACACTTTGCAGCAAAGACATGTCCAAAGGCAGAGAAGAGAAGCAGGGGAAGCTATCAGAAGGGTGAACAGATGTGCATTCCCCTCCGCAAAAGCAGAGGAAAGAAGAGCAGACCTTCATCCCTCTGCCTTCTGGCAGGTGGGAGCACCTAGCATGGAAGAATCCTTATGCTTCTCCCCAAACTTATAATTGCTGGGGTGTGGAAAGGAACATCTTCATTCCCCTCCCTAAAGTTCAGTACAGAGCCCTGAGGAGAGTGGGCTTCCCTCAGAGGAATTGGGACAGCACCACTATTCTCCCCCAAGACAGTATAGAGGACATGGGGGAAGCTGGCACAGCGGTGAAACTTTTCTCCAGAACAGGAAGGAAGAAGCAGAGAGGACTCACTAGAAGAGGCGAGGGGTCTGTTTTGAAAAATGGAAAGTATTTCCCAGTGTAACCTGGTGATTATGTTCGCTTCCCAAATGAAAGCCAGAATCCCATGCTGCTGCCAAAGAGCTACACATGTAAACATGCTGTCAGTGTGAACACATCCCCCAAACAGGCTGAGTGCAGTCTACAACTGCAGGACAGAACAGGAGGAAAACAAAAAGGAAAAGGAAAACTGCAGGACAGGAGAAGGAAAAGGAAAAAGCAACAACATTAAGCCCAGGGCTGGTCAAAGCAGCTGCCCTTCGCACTAGTTGCTCTCAACATGGCTCATTGCTTCACTTACTCAAAAAGTAGGGCACTTGGTCCTGACTCAAAGCTGCATCGTCTTCAGCCAAACTGTAGCAAACTAGCAGCATGGAACAAATCAGAAGTTGGGTCTGCACACACAGCATTTCTGCAGAGTAACAGCTCCTGGCAAACACTTTCCCGTGGACTCAGTCGATGGAAGAATATCACACTTTTCAGGGAGAGGGCGATCCTGAATATGCAGCTGTTCCCCAGATCAGCACAACCACTCCTCCTCCATCTCCTGGATTGATGAGGGGGGCGGGACATGCAACCCCCCACCTCCAGTAACAGCAACTGCTTTCTGAACAAGGGGGAGGGACATGTCCCACCAGCCCCTGCCTGAAGAAGGGAAATGCAGCAACCCCACCCTGTGAATTTGTTTCTGCCTACAGGAAGGACATGCAGCGCCGACTCCCTCCAGCCCTGGCTTGGAAAGTGAGATGCAACTTCCCCCAATCTCACCCACTCTGCCCTGCAGCCCGAGGGAGGAAATGTCAGGGACCTTCCGAACCTCCACGTCACTGCCACATGCAGCCCGAGGGAGAGGAAGTGAAGTGCCCGCACGCTTCTCTCCTGGCCCCCAAAAATCCCCAGTGAAGTACAGGCAGCTCCCCTGCTCACCCCACCCTTCCCGCTGGTCTGAGGAAGGAGAAGTGCGATGCAGTTTTCCCCAAGGCAGCTTTATCTTCATTCCTCCACCCCCACTCCAGATTCAGAGCAAACTTGTTGGGACTTGGGTGACGTTCTGGGGGCCTCTCTCTGGGGAGCTGATAGGGAAAGAGGTCTCTGTTTAAAGAAAGAGGGACATGCTAAACAGAAGGGGGAGGATAAAAGTCTAAATTGAACTGTTAGCTGGTATAAAGTTAATAGCTGGTACTAGTACACTTCTAATCTAATGGTATTAATACATTTCTAATTAAGAGGTCAGGACAATGTTTTTAGTGCTAGAAAGCAAATTCAGACTAGATAGATATTAGCATGAAATGGTGTGCAGAGCACTACACAAGACTGCATCTGTGACTGGGGGTTAGCCAGCAGTGGGCTCAAACTGACTACAGAGCAAAGTCTGACATGGGCTCCCTGGCTGGCGAATGGCTCAAGTGACACAACTCAGACATGCCAAATTAGAAGACATGGGTTTACTCTGCCCTGTACCCAATTGCAAGTATCCTGAAAAAGAGCAGGAAAAATTATAGGAAGACACTGAGTGGAAACAGGCAATACAGCAATTCCTGGTGGCAGCGTCCGGTCAGATGTACTGACCGGATTCTAAAAGTCCAGTAACTGCAGGCAGCACAGGAGAGAGTGGCAGCCTGTCACCTGACCCTGAAGTGGCAGCTCCCACAGCACCAGGCATGAACCAGCTTGGGCTGCCCCTTTGAGGAGCATGGTTTGCAGGGCTGCAGTGGAGGACAGAGTGTGGGGAGGAGGGGGGCTATGGCAAGGGGGTAAGGTGCTCCGAGCAGGCATGGAATGTTCCCTGGAACAGAAGGAATGTGGACTGCTCCACCAGCCAGTGTTTCCCCAGCCCGCACTCTCAGGCAGCTCCAGGGCGGGGAGGACCCGTGCGGGTGGGGATTGGGATTGCTGGGCAGCAGCGCACAGGGAGGCAAGAGGGCTGCATCCTAGTTCGCAAGCAGGGTGGCCTCGCTGCTCCCCTGCAGCTGCAGTGCTCTTCTGCACTCCCAGGCAGCCTGCTGAAGCTGGGGTTTGCACGTCCCTTGGGGCTGCTCACGCTGGAGTTGAGGCAGGAGAGCAGTGAGCAATGAGGCCTGGGAGGGAAGGCGTGGGGCCAGTTTTCAGACTTAGAAAGTTGGCCACCCTAGTTACCAATTGAGTCGTTTTCCAACCCCCCCGTCCCTGAAAATTCGAACAGCCCCCTCCCCCATTTCAATTCCTGGGGAAAGTACTGGGACAGAACACAGATGGGTAGAATTAATATGAAGGTACAGTTTTAATCTGGGTAGGCTCTTCCCTCCCTAGCTCTGCTACTCAGGAGAAGAGATAACAAAAGACCATGTTTGTGTTCAGAGCATAGCTGAAACCCCTGCTTGATTTCCAGCTATTGTTGTGGTGACTTATCATCTTGTTTCTTTCTCCCCTTCTCCCCCCTTTTATCATCTCCCCTGCTCCCACGCCCCAAAAAAAAGGATACAAGGGAGGGAAACAGAGTTATTGGGTTTGAGGGAGTTGAGTGAAAGTCTATTGGGGAGAATGGGGAACCAGGAGGTCAGGGCAGGCAAAGGTCTAAGGCTACTAGGAGTAGGTAAATGGCTGTCATTCTCCCTGCACAGAAAGGCAAACAAATGGCTGGCAGATGAGGCACTGCATCATATTTTGCATAAAAAACACAGCAGCAGTAGTCAGAAGAAAGGGGCTGAATACAGAACTAGCTGGGGAAAATCACATTCTCTGGATGGCTTGGCTTTGAAAGTTGCACTGCTCTAAGAACAGTAATGCCTTGTTCACAAAGGCTGCAATTTTCAGACAGGCTCAGATCCTGCAGCTGGGATCAACAAGATCTCAGTATGTTGGGTGATGAGTAATTTCTGAGAATCTAGCCATTATTGAGATCCCTAAATGGGAGCCGAGCTCTTTTGGAAAAATCTAGTCCCAATTCTGGGTGCTAAGCATTTGAAAATCTGGCCCTGAGTTCTTTTGAAAATCCGGCCCATAATGAGCAGAGGGTCCAGTTAACATTTGATGACCTTGTTGCCTGAAATCTGCCGAGCAATGCCTCGCTTTTCCTATGGACCTTCTGGGTCACATCGAGGGATTGCACTGCTCACATAGCTGTACATTCAAAAATAAAAACCAGGGTGCTGTACATTCAAAAATAAAAACCAGCAAACCATGAAGTTCTGAGTGGGGAGAGTATCACCTGACTGTTTAAAGGCCAGCTCCTTTCTCTGTTTATTTTAATGTAATGTTGGTACCATAAAATCATAGATTTCAAATATTAAAACAAATGTTTCATAAAATAAAATTAGCAATTTACTAATCCTAAGTGGCTTTACTTCCTGCTCCCTCCCCCCTCCCCCATCATTCACATTTTCCTCCATAACTAGATGCTGCTTCAGTCTCTTTTAGGCCGATATTAGGAGAGTTTTGCCAATTTAACTATACATCTTCCTCCAAGAGATTTTCTTCACTGTTTTGGGCTCATTTATTTCCCTCTGTCCCACACCCCTCTTTTCTAAACATGTGTTAAGTTTCCCTCCCCACTTTGAACTCTAGGGTACAGATGTGGACTGTGAACTGCTTTCCACTGGTGTACTATGTTGGGATCCAGGCTCCGGCTGAGCCTCTTGTGTAGGGTATCTGCTACTGCCAGTGAAGGTTCGGTGGGGTCCTCTGGTGTTGGGGTTGCAAGCATTGGATTCAGTGCTGGCAATGGTTCTGGTGCTGGTTGTTCCGCCAGTTCCGGTTCTGGGACTGGCTCTGTCTGGGTCTCTGGGACTGGATCCACTACTGCTGTTGCAGACATTGGCATGGGGTCCAGTTCCATCACCTCTGACCGGGTCCTGGTAGAAGTCTCCGGAACAGAGCTAGGTGTGACAGCTTGCTTAGCCTGGCTGCGGGTGACCATTCCCACCCTCTTGGCTAGCTTCACATGACTGGCCAAGTCTTCCCCCAACAACATTGGGATGGGATAATCAACATAGACTGCAAAAGTCCACGTTCCTGACCATCCCTTGTACTGGACTGGCAACTTGGCTGTAGGCAAGTCAAAAGAATTTGACTTGAAGGGTTGAATTGTCACTTGGACCTCTGGGTCGATTAAAATGGGGTCCACTAAGGAAGCGTGGATAGCCGACACTTGTGCTCCGGTGTCCCTCCACGCTGTGACCTTCTTCCCACCCACACTCACAGTTTCCCTCCGCTCTGAGGGTATCTGGGAGGCATCTGGGCCTGAGGACCTTTGGTGGGACCCCAGTGCAATGAACTGTAATCTGTTGGGGTTCTTGGGGCAGTTGGCCTTTACATGCCCCGGCTCATTACATTTAAAACATTGCCCAGCTGACTGGTCACTGGGGCGAGGTGGGTTGCTGGAGAACGGTGTGGTGGGATGATAAGGTGTCTGGAGTGTTCCTTGGGGTGTAGTTGGGGCCTTGGGTTGACCCCGGTAGTAGGGTGTGGTCTGAGGGTGTCCCTTCTGGTATCCGCTCCAACTGCGACCAGGGTTGTTCCTCTCTCCTCCCTCCACCCGTTTTGTTCCGGTTTGCCCCGCCTCTCTGGCGGTCTGGGACTGCTTGTATTGATCAGCATAAGAAGCAAGACTTCATGCTGAGTCCATTTTCTTATCCCATAAACACTGTTTTATATCATCCTTGGACATATTCAGGAATTTCTCCTGTATCATCAAATCCTGCATTCCTCCAAAGCTAGTTACATCCTGTCCTTTGAGCCATTTATCAAACAGATCTGTCATCTGGTTTACATAAGCCACATTACTTAGTCCAGGTCCTCTCTTAAGGGCTCTAAATTTTACTCTGTAAGTTTCAGGTGTAACTTGAAATTGTTTTAAAACCAAATCCTTGAATTTATTATAGTCAGAAGCCTCCTCAGTAGGCATCTTATTGAATAGGTCCAGAGCTCTTCCAGTCAATTTTGCGACCAATGTGGTCATCTTGTGAGCATCAGGAATTTTATGGAGTGTGCACAATTTCTCAAAGGTGAGAAAATATTCAGTAATATCACTGGATTTATCATACTGTGGACATAGTCGCTCCCATTTGTGGATTGTTGGGGAAGGATTGTTACGGTTATTCGGTATATTCTGCTGAGACTTTGCCTTCTCTATCTCCAGTGCATGCTTCCTCTCTTTTTCCCTCTCCGCCATTTCTTTTTCCTTTGCCTTCATTTTTTTTCTTTTGCCTCCATAGCTCTCTTGGGGCCAGCTTCTTCTGCTTCCACCCTGGCTTTTTTTTTTGGCCGCTTGTGCATCAGTCTCCATCTATCTGAGTTCTACCTGTCTTTTATGTTCCTTCTGTCTTTCCTCAGCTTCCAATTTGGCTAATTCCAGTTTCTGTTGGACATTGCATTCTGTTATCCTAGCCTCTCTGTGTTTAATCTAGCTATATCCGAGAGTTAGAAAGAAAAAAAAAAAAACTGGCTTGCAAAATTTTGCTCTGCTGTAACCTGATACCTTTTGTCTCTGATGGCTTTTCTTAACCTACAGAAAAATCCTTTTGTTATGGAGCTGCTCTATCCCCCAGGCAGAGAGACAGAAAAACTCTAAATGCTTTTAGCTTAAAACAGGCTTCCAAACAGCCCCAAGGGGAAAAAAAAAGTCCTTTTAAAATCCTACTATGCTTCTGGTTCAAAATGATCTCTGGTTCAAAATGATCCCACCTCTGCTACCATGTCAAGGTTCCTTCCCCACTCTGAACTCTAGGGTACAGATGTGGGGACTGCATGAAAGACCCCCTAAGCTTATTTTTACCAGCTTAGGTTAAAAACTTCCCCAAGGTACAAACTTTGCCTTGTCCTTGAACAGTATGCTGCCACCACCAAGCGATTTAAACAAAGAACAGCGAAAGAGCCCACTTGGAGACATCTTCCCCCAAAATATCCCCCCCTAGCCCTACACCCCCTTTCCTGGGGAAGGCTTGATAATAATATCCTCATCAATTGGTACAGGTGAATACAGACCCAAACCCTTGGATCTTAAGAACAATGAAAAATCAATCAGGTTTTTAGAGAAGAATTTTATTTAAAGAAAAGGTAGAAGAATTACCTCTGTAAAATCAGGATGGTAAATACAGGGTAATTAGATTTAAAACATAGAGAATTTCTCTAGGCAAAACCTTAAGTTACAAAAAGACACAAAAACAGGAATACACATTCCCTCCAGCACAGCGAATTTTAGAAGCCATTAAACAAAAGAAAGTCTAATGCATTTTCTAGCTAGATTACTTACTAACTTTACAGGAGTTGGAAGGCTTGCATCCTTGATCTGTTCCCAGCAAAGATATCACACAGACAGACAAAACCCTTTGTTCCCCTCCTCCAGATTTGAAAGTATCTTGTCTCCTCATTGGTCATTTTAGGTCAAGTGCCAGCGAGGTTACCTTAGCTTCTTAACCCTTTACATGTGAAAGGATTTTTCTTTGGCCAGGAGGGATTTTACAGCACTGTATACAGAAAGGTGGTTACCCTTCTTTTTATATTTATGACACGCCCCCCAAATCACAGATAGGGTGAAACACGGGCTGTGATTTCTTCCTGGAGCTTTAGGAGAAAACAGAGTTAATAAGGCACATGCCCCTCTAAATATACTACCAAGTGTATAACGACTAACAATATTTTTCACATTTTAAGGACGATTTTAACCAGTTGATTTTGGGAAACTTTTACGGGAGAGTGCATTAGCCACTTTGTTAGAAGCTCCTGAAATGTGTTGTATGTTGAAATCAAAATTTTGGAGAGCTAAACTTTACCAAAGAAGTTTTTTTGTTATTTCCCATGGCGGTATGAAGCCACTGTAGTGCAGCATGGTCAGTTTGCAGGTGGAAACACCGTCCCCAAACCTATGGACGTAGCTTTTTCAGAGCGTAGACAATGTTGTAACATTCCTTTTTACTGACTGACCAGTGGCTTTTTCTTTTAGACAGCTTTTTGCTGAGAAACACGACAACTCCCAGTGGTCCTTCAGGACACAACTCACCCCGCTGCAGCTCTCCACTAGTATGTCTGTCTCTCAGAGGTCCAGTGTAGTGGTGTTTTGGCCCACAGGCCAGAGTACCCTTTGGTCCTACTCCTTTCAGGGCACTGAGGCTCAAAGGTAATCTGGAACCAAACAAAAACAGGGCTATCCACAAATCTTCTGTGAGGCCTCACCCTTCCATTCTTGGCTGGTCTCTCAAACTGTCTGTGCTCCTGCCAAGTCCCCCTCAGGGGTCTGGTTGTCTCTGCTATGAGAGCTGATCCAGCTGGCAAGCGAGCTCCATTTCAGGGCTGCAACCAGGCTTCTCTCCCATCCACGAAGGCAGAGCTCTGGACTCCTTCTTGGTCAGGCCCAAACCGGGCTAGCTCTCCTCCTTTTAGCTGTTCTCTCCACATCCGCCAATGGCTGTGGGTGTAGCGAGACAGGGCCATCTGGGTCCATAGGCTTTCCCTAACCTTTTCATTGCCAATGGAGAGCCCGTCAGCCTCCTTAATCCTCTTGTTGCCAGTGTGAGGCCTCTCTGCCCCATCACACCCACAGAAGTTGTTCCCATTATTCTCATATACTATTCTGTATACACTCCTGGTACTGCGTCGCACACCAACTCCCCTTACCCCTCACTAGAGCCCATCCACAAATACTAGCCATTCTCTCGCCAGTGCTCGGGTTGCCAACTTTCTAACTGCATAAAACCAAACACCCTAGCCCTGCCCCTTCCCCAAGGCCCCACTACCCGTTCACTACATTCCCCTCCCTCGATGGCTCACTCTCCCCCACTCTCACTCACTTTCATTGGGCTGGAGAATGGGGTTGGGGTGCGGGAGGGGGTGAGGGCTCTAACTGGGGATGTTGGCTCCAGGGTTGGGCCAGAAAGGAAGAGTTCAGGGTATGGGAGGGGGCTCCAGGCTGGTACAGGGAGTTGGGGTGCAGGGAGGGTGTGGCCTCCGGCTGCAGGCTCTGGGGTAGGGCCAGAGATGAGGAGTTTGGGGTGTAGGAGGGGGCACTGGGTTTGTGGGGGGCTCAGGACTGGGGCAGGGGGTTGGAGCTCAGGGTTAGGGCACGAGCTTACCTCGGGCAGCTTCTGGTCAGGGGGGCTAAGGCAGGCTTCCTGCCTGTCCTGACACTGTGCTGCACCCTGGAAGCAGTCAGCACCAGGTCTGACTCCTAGGCGCAGGGGGGACAGGAGGCCCTGCACACTGCTCTCGCCTGCAGGCACCGCCCCCCAGGTCCCATTGGTCGTGGTTCCTGGTCAATGGGAGTGCTGAGCCGGTGCTCCCTGTGGCCGTCCCACCTAGGAGCCAGACCTGCTGCTGCTGGCCACTTCTGGGGCGCAGCACTGAGACAGGACAGGTAGGGACTAGCCTGCCTTAGACCCACAGCACTGCCAACTGGACTTTTAATGGCCCAGTCAGCATTGCTAACCAGAGCCGACAGGGTCCCTTTTCGACTGGGCATTCCATTTGAAAACCGGACACCTGGCAACCCTAGCCAGTGCCCTATATGTGTACAAGCTTCTCTCTCTTCACAAAGTAGCCCACCACCTTCACTTGAGACCCTACAAACACACACTGGCCACCCTCTTGCTAGGGCCCCCACTCTCTCACACTAGCAGCTATCCATATTCCCATGGCCCAGTGGAGAATAGAAAAGTCACGTTTAGCTGAACTGCAACTGAGATGGCAACTAAGCAGCCTCTATTTTGCTGTTCTCCCTGCTGACCATAAAGGTCAGTCACATGCAAATTATTCAATGAGCTGATTTGTAAATAATTTGCATTAAACATTATACATGTTGCTGGACAGAACTTGGCAGCTATGCACTAGCTCCCCCGGGGAGGGCCCCACTGTCACATAATCTAACAATAGTGCCAAGAACAAACAGGCCTGCAAAATCATGAGATCTTTTGAAAAAATATATATTTTTAAAAATTTAACTTAATAGTTTTTGATCATTTAGGTTTCACTTTTCAAGCTGAGGAAAGACAGAAGGAACATAAAAGACGGGTAGAACTCAGACAGATGGGGATTCAAACAGAAGTTTTAGCTCAAGGATCTTCCAGATGGAATCATTTTGCATTACGTGTCTTATTTTGCATTCAGTAGAATTAAATACAAATATATTCTGTGTTCTCTTTGATATTTTCTTTTGGTGTAAATCCAATATATATTTTCCAAAGGGAGAAGATTACTGTCCCATATTTGATGTAATTACATGAATTTATAAAAAGTATGGGTCCAATCCTGTTTCCAGAAATCAGTGGAAAAACTTCCACTGACTTCAATAAGAGAAGGATCAGTCTTCATGTTTGGATAACTCAAATTCTTTTTGTCATTGCTCATAACACAGTCTCTGGTCTCAGGTAATTGTTGGCAGCACAGAACCACATTGGATACCATTTTTGTGTTCCAGAGAGTAGCATGTGAGTACCATTTTTGTGTTCCTGAGAGTAGCATCATTTGACTGCAAGGAATTGTGAGCAACTAGCATCAGGCCAAGAATGTCATCAAACGTAAACGTAAAATGAAACACATTTATTGTAAATAATAGGCCAGATGCTCCAAACATAGTACACTAAATTTAGCCAAAATCTTTGATATCAATGAGAATTATTTATTGGCACCAAAGCCATTAGATCCATAAATCCAGACATGTAGAATTGCAAATCTTTGGTCCTTGGGATGGAGAGGAGACTAGACAAGCTCCCCTCAAGTACTTTATACAGGCACCTTTGTGTATTTGCTGCTTCCATCTTTTTTCCTTCTTAGGGCTTGTCTACATGTGGGTCTGGCCTATATTACAAAGTTTTGCTAGCATAACTATTTCAGATAGGAGTGTGAAAAAATTTCGCCCCTAACCAACATAGCTAGGATGGCCAAATCCCTTAGTGTTGACACAATTATACTGACAAAAGTGTCCTTCTGCCAGCATAATTTATATAATACAGGGATGTGGTTTAACTATGCTGGCAGAAGAATTCCTTTGGCCTCAATACAAGCAGTGTCTCCACTAGGGGGCTTTGCTAGCGTAGCTATATTTGTATAGGTATGCTAAGAAGTGTTTGTAGTGTAGACCAGGCCTCAGGAGACTTCATCTGAATCAACTCATGGTGTGAATTTAAAGTGCATAAATTAAAGTGCATTAAATCCCTGCATGGATACTCAGCTTAAGAAGTGGCCTTTAAGGAGGTTTAAGCTACAGTGAACTAAGGCCATTTTACTTCTGAATTAAAGCATTCACAGAGGGGGTTTAATGCTGTTTAATTGATGTGCATTTACTTCACAGCTTCCATTGATTTGTCTTAAACTTTCCTGAGTGTTCCCATGTAAACAAGCCCTCCATGTCAGTCTTCCAACTGCTTCTTGTAGAGGTGGGCAAATTATTCATAGTGAAAAATTTATTCTGGGGAAAAAAAACACTCCACCTGTACAAAGCCCCTATAATCAAGATCAATATAACTGGAGTTGGAGAGGTCAGGAAGTGGAATCCAACCCCAAAACCCACAAGTAGCGAATGGAGCTGCTGTGCAGTCTCCTTGAGGCTGCTATTCCAGCTGGCTTGGAATAGTAATCACAGTCCCTGCAGGTCAATTGTGATAGATATTGGGGCCACTGGATCTGTGGCACTTCTCCAGTTATGGCCTTCTGTGCTGGCCTGTGTGGCCTTGGTGCAGAAACCCTCTGTACAGCCCAGAGTGGGTGCTCAAGCACCTTTGCACAGACAATATGTAATGCCAACAGACCCGTTTTTGTGGCTGGCAGGATCAAACCTGGGACCTCTGAAGCTAAATGTGTGAGTCTCTTAGCCAGGGCCAGCTCCAGGCACCAGTGAAGGAAGCAGGTGCCTGGGG
Organism: Eretmochelys imbricata; assembly: GCF_965152235.1. Classification (NCBI taxonomy): domain Eukaryota; kingdom Metazoa; phylum Chordata; order Testudines; family Cheloniidae; genus Eretmochelys; species Eretmochelys imbricata. The sequence goes on from NC_135582.1 coordinate 33,287,089, forward strand.
CGGGCAATAGAAAGGGGTGGCACTCCCTGCGTTATTGGGGCAGCACGTCCGGGTCTTCAGCGGCAATTCGGCAGCGAGTCCTTCATTCCCTCTCTTCCTCTTTGGCGGCAGCTCATTTGGGTTTTTCTTTTTTCTTCGCCACTTGGGGCAGCAAAAAAGCTGGAGCTGGCCCTGCTGTTAGCCAAGGCTGTAGCAGACTCCTCAATCTCTAGGTGGTCTAGGTGCCACTAGAGGGGGACTGAGCACCACACTCAGCAGGCCTGGATTACAATTGCATGGATTCAAAGATTTTAAGGACAGAAGGGATCATTAGATCATCTAGTCTGACCCTGCTGTATAACATAGGAAATAAAACCATCATAATAGTCACTTCTGGCCTTAAAACCTATGAACCTATATGGTCTATGAGTCTATGTAATAGGTGGCTGAGTACCTGAACTGAGATAGCACCAGTATGCTAGCTAAGAGGATGGACAGAACTGTGAGGGACAGTTTAACAAACAACAGAAAGAAAAGGGCCTATAGAGTAGTCTGTATAGAAGTTAGAGAAGAAAACAATGTTGCTAAATGGTACAGAAAATAGAGAAAATAAGTATAGCGTGAAAGTCCTTAAATACTGCTATTTTTATTAAAAGACTTTCTCCCACTTAATTCCAACTGTTCTTTGACTGCCTCTCTATCTTTTCAGACTCCTTTCTTTTATTTTTTCCTGAGAATTTAATGGTTATACTATGTTCACTTGACCTGGCAATGGTTGGGCGGGCCTCCTACAGCTGAAATAGAATCTTTTGGGGTTCATTATATAGAAGTTTTGACCCTGACACTGACGTCATTTGGGCCCAGTCTTGAAGTCAGTGAGAGTTTTAGTAGGAGCAAGATCGGATCTACACATGTAACTTTGATCTAAAGGAGATCAGCATGAAGGCACCATTTTCCTTAAGATGAGCTATTAGCTTTGAGATTTAAAATTGGTGGTACAGTCTCTTCCCCAGAAATATGCAAAGCCCAACTATCTTTAACATTTCAATTAATATATGCCCAGGGCCAGCTCTACGTTTTTTGCCGCCCCAAGCAGCAAACAAACAAACAAAAAACCAACCTGCCAAATATGCCACCGGAGGAAACAGGAACATTGGAGGGAGCTGCCGCTGAATTGCCACCGGCGGCAAGATCCGAGTCAGAGGAGAACAGCAGGAGTGCCGGCCCTTCAGCAGCACCATCCCAGGCACCAGCTTGCTTAGCTGGTGCCTACACCCGGCCCTGTATATGCCAGTTCTCTCTGCATTTAGCCCTCAGGTTTATTTAACTCCTTACTTTGTCCAAATTTGGAAGCTGTAATTAAGAAAACTATTGCTGAGAAAAATTACTTTTCAGACAAGTAGCTTGTAGAAAAAATATCAAGCCACACACCTTTTCTATCTGAAAATGACATTTCTTACAATAGTTTTTAAATTGCCCAGTTTTATTAGAAATATAAACTTGAATTAATCTGTTGTCTAAATAATTCTCCAAAAAATTAAAGGTTGCAGAGAAAATCAATTCCTGGTTCATATCTGCCCTCCTGAATTCTTATTGATAAAAGTTCAGATTGGGGCAAACTTTAAAATAAAAAGTTCTCAACTTCCTAGAATCTTTGGCAAGTTCATGCTTTTTTATCATGCTAGACATGTGTCATTTGTCCTTTTCTTGATATCTCTCAATCTTTGCCAATATGAACCACAATGAAAAGAGAGAAGAAAAGTTTCAAAGTATGGACCATTCTGGGAATCAAGAAAATAAAGATTTATAGAGAGTTGGTGTAGGTAGAATCTGCTATAAATTATGCACCATAGATACATACTAAAGAATCAAATCAATTTCAACTGTCATATCCCACTGTGAAATATAAGAGCACATTTTCTCATTTTGCACCTGGGAAATATGATAAACTGGCAATATAGTTCTATCAAGGATATAGAGCAATGCTCTCTTCCTCACAGCAGGATATTAACAAATAAGACAACAATATATATGAATTTTCATTAGAACAGAAAAAGGAGAAGTACCCGACAGATAAAATAGAAAATATGAACTTTGCCCTGTAGCTTCAAAGAGAAGTAAAATAGTTATTATAATGATTAATGGAAGACCCTTAGCTATAAGCATGTTGTGCACTTTAGGAATCACTCTATATAACCCTCTCATACATAATCACATCATATTTTGGAAAAACAGGTTGAATATAAAGCTTATTCATTTACTTAAGAGCCTCTTGAAAAGTAAATAGATCACAAACAGGAGACCGTCTAGTCATATTACACCTCATAAAGAAAGCAACATCATAAACTATAGGGCACAACAGCGCAAACAAAGATGTTAAATAAAAACAATGAATTTCAGCAGAACAAATTATGGAAACATGAGGGAGTTGCTAGGACTAATCAAATGACATGAAGCAACAGATAAGGACAGGCTGACACATAAAAGATTTAGAGAAAAAATAATTTACTGTAAATACACTTGAACCAACAAATAAACAAAAAAAAGATACAATTTTGCAGTCCTTACTCAAGATTAAATAATTCCCTCCTTAGGGAAGGAAAATTCAGTGGGAGTTACGCATACCCTGCAGAGGAATGGAGGAACAAATTGGTTCCTTCAGGTTTTATTCACGTAGCTTCTGTGTGATCATTCCACTCGGACAATGTTCGCCTTCCACTTACTGTAAAACAAGCTGGGGAGTTCGGGTTCAAAAGGCTTGATAGGCATACGGGAAGTGTGGCTTTGTACTCAAAACTCAGGGCAAATATGCAGAGCTGTGCAGCATTAAGGAAAAAAATTCACCTCGCACTGCACTTTTTGGATCACATTGTGTGGCTGACTCCAAACACTCCAACAGCAGGTTTCTCATCACAGAGGGGGTTTCTATGTAAGATAAGGATTGGCATTATTTTATGAGATAAATCTCTATGAGTTTTGAGGAGGATGCTTTGTAGAACAGCTACTCCTCCCAGCTTCATCCACCCACCCTGTCCCACCAATCCCTCTGAAACCATGGAGCTGTAAGTCTGTGAGGGACTTCAGGGAGAGGTGGATAGTGTTGTTTCTGCAAATCTTTTCCCAGTCTAAGGATACTTGCAGATATTTCAGCTCCTTGATGCTTGGTCCCTAGTCCTACCTCAGTTCTCACTGGTGTCAGTGTGAGATTTGCCTCCAGAAACATATGATGAATATCACGGATTTTTAGCAGGTAAAACTCATAGCCCAATTCCTGGAACTAGCTTACAGTCAGAGTAGCCTGGCTGTACACTGGGTATTTCCTCAGGGTGTTGGAGGGCAGGAATCCTCTCACTTGAAGCCACAGAGTCCACCACAACTGCTACTACAACCTCAAGACTACAGCAGCCCAGACTGCCATTGGGCTCCCTTACCATCCTCCCTTCTATAGGGGAAAATGGCTGACTGGATCTATATACTTGTGGATCCATTAGCCCTCTCCTGATTTATCCTGCATGCTGGGAGTCAGTGAGATATATCAGAATACAGCTTCATAGCCTGTAGGAAGTGTGGACCCTCTGTATCCCCAAATCCTGCCCTCCTTTTCTCCTCTGAGAGAACTGGTCTGACTTAGGTGGGTCAGGGCACTCCATAGCCAGAGAGGAAGAGGCAGGATTTGGCCCTCTGTATTACTATACACAATACACAAAGAGTACTGCCCTGACATTCGACTCCTGGATTCATTACCTATTTTCTGGTTTCAGAGTAACAGCCGTGTTAGTCTGTATTCGCAAAAAGAAAAGGAGTACTTGTGGCACCTTAGAGACTAACCAATTTATTTGAGCATGAGCTTTCGTGAGCTACAGCTCACTTCATCAGATGCATACCGTGGAAACTGCAGCAGACTTTATATATACACAGAGAATATGAAACAATACCTCCTCCCACCCCACTGTCCTGCTGGTAATAGCTTATCTAAAGTAATCTTCAGGTTAGGCCATTTCCAGCAGCTGTAGCTCACGAAAGCTTATGCTCAGATAAATTGGTTAGTCTCTAAGGTGCCACAAGTACTCCTTTTCTTTTAGCTCACGAAAGCTTATGCTCAAATAAATTGGTTAGTCTCTAAGGTGCCACAAGTACTCCTTTTCTTTTTGCGAGTACATATATACATTTTTGTAAATCAAAATGACAATTATCCATGCAAGACAAATGACTTAAATTACATTTTTAATGTATGTCAGATACACAAATACAAAAAAAAATGTTCTCAACATTCTTTTATTTACTTAGTTTAACTCTTCAGTGAACAGAAGTACATCTATTAACAATGTTTTGCCCAGGTCCAGCCTTAGGTCAAAACATCATCCATGACAACAGCAAAAAAAAAGGACTTTTCCATCCTCTCCGCCCCCCACTCCCACACCACACGGACACTCAGAGTTTGAAAAAGGAAAAAGAGGGTTGTAAAAGTTTGTTAAAAGTATCTGTCATCCAACTAAAAGGATAAACCCCACTCTTGGAGTTGGAGAAAATGCCACTGGTCTCTGATCAACATCTTATAATATGCTGTATGACCTCTGGGAAGCTTGCAGCACATATTGTAATTAAAAATAGCTTTCAGCGTGATCTGTATTTGAGAGGTCTCCTATATAAGCTCTTCAAGGCAGGGACTCTCGTATAGTGACTTACACAATAGGGCCTCTTCTTGATTGATCTGTAGACTACTGTAATAAACATGATTAATTATAACAGTAAATAAGCCATAAGTCTGGCTATTTTCTCTGTTCTGATGAATTCTTACTATAAAAAGTAGTTGATTGATTTTCATTCTGGCAAAAAGTGCCCAACTGAGAGCCCCGAAGACCTCTATGCCCAGAACTGGTACAGCACAAGCAGTCCACTTCACCACACTGAGTTGCCAATGTGCTTCAGGCTTGACAGGGCTCCCTGCCAGGGGATGAATGAATTCTTTGCATTAGGAAATACTGAACAGTGTTCAGAGAGAAACAACATTCAAACACTACAGAGCTGTTCTATATATAAACTGGTGACCTAACGATGAAAGGCTCTGCTTGCTATTACTGATCCATTGAGTCAGCCATTCGGAAATACAACTTAAAAGGTGTTTAATAAAACAATAGGCATTTGGTTACTTTAGACTGAGATACCAAATGGAAGATGCTTTTTAATCTCTTAAAAATGATTCCCATTTGATACTTTTACTTTAAAACCAAACACAGAAGTAATAGCTATTTTACCTTTACATTCTTTCCATGGTCCAAATTCCACTATCCTTACTTGTGCAATAATCCTACTGAAGTCAGTGGGTAAAAGCCTGACCCCATTGAAACTCCCACTGACTTCAGTGGAACCATGATTTTGCTCAGTGAGACTATTCATGTGGTTAAGGAAGCAGGATTTCATGCTATTTGTAACTTTCACTGACTTCAGTATGAGTTAAGGGAATGGAAGGACTGCAGATCTGGCCCCTCTGCATATGCATAGCTTCCACTATGAGTTGTGAAAGAATAGTGAAAAGTACAGATGCCTAATTAACTTATTCCAGTTCTAGTGATTAGATTTACAGTAAGCCTTTCACACTGCAATTATTTCACATGCTGTTATATTGTCTCACTTTATTTCTAAAGATGTTTTAAAGTTTCTTTGAACACAAATATATATCATAGGTCCCAATCACTAATGAATAGTGTTAATCAGCTTCTATCTGAACAAAAAAATGTTCCATTAACTAATACCCAAGGTTCTATTTTCACTATTTTGGGGAAAGAGCTGAGATTTTAACAAATAAAATCAAATACTTGTGCTGTAAGTTTCAGAGCAATATATACATCATTCTGATGTGCTGGAATTTAATCTGAAGTCTGGTTACTGAGGTAGAACAACTTGAACTGATTTCAAGCTGCTTAAAAGATATTCTGCAATTCAAATAGAGAGAGGTGATGACCGCAGAACAATGGACATCTGTTTTGATGTATCTCCAGACATTAAGGGCTCATCCAGCCTTACCAATTGACTTCAGTAGATTTTGGATCAGACCCAGAAAAACAGGTCTGAGTCAGATCTACATAATAAATCAATTCACAGCACATCCTGTATTTGCAATGTATGGACATAAAAGCTTGAAGTTAAACAGGCTGTTGGAATAATGATTTATTTCAAAATGGCCACCTTCAAGGATTTTTAGATCAAAATTTTGGTTTAATGCAGAGAAAAATATAGTTTTTGTTAGTCTGTCAATAGGTTAACATGTTGTTTCTTAAAAAATATTTTCAGATGGCATATGTATCTGTTATAAAAATAGTCTGCACTCTGAATCTCTTTATCATGAACCAGAAGGTTAAAACATTTAAGAAGAAACTAATATCTAGGTCAATACAAAAAGAAAAGGAGTACTTGTGGCACCTTAGAGACTAACCAATTTATTTGAGCATAAGCTTTCGTGAGCTACAAAAGCTTATGCTCAAATAAATTGGTTAGTCTCTAAGGGCCACAAGTACTCCTTTTCTTTTTGCGAATACAGACTAACACGGCTGTTACTCTGAAATAGGTCAATACAGTATTTTTTCTCTCTAAAAAAAATCTTGATACTGTTATTTGCATGTTATCACATTAGCTGTTTTTTCAGTACTATGCATGCATTTTTGACAAAGGGTCTATGGCAAGTAGTTAGCAACTCTAGTTAAAAACTCAGTTTTTAAGGTCCTTATTAAAGTCACTGCCATGAATAGCAAGGGGAATTAGTAATTAATAACTGCTTATTTTGAAAAACTGCGAAAAAGGGTCAAATATATTCTCTTGTACTAGAATAAATGGACTGGCAGGTTAAAATATGCTGCTGCTATGGAAAAATCTCATCATTTGTTTGTGTGATATCCACAAAACTATAGGTCTGATAATTACATCCATGCCTTATGTATGAAATTCTCTTCTATTCAAAGGGCTTGCACAATAGCCTGTGCAGCTCCTAGGCATATCTTGCAAGTCTAATTAGGATTAAGTGGTGTATAGGCCTTGTGTGGGATCTCTGCACAGGAGGTAAATTTTTCAAAACCCTCAGGGTCATCTTCAGGTTTAAAGCTGCTCTATTGAGTTTTCTGAACGATGACATGCATTTCTATTTTGTACTAGAACCTCTCCAGTAGAACTCAGAGGAAAGAGGAGGAAGAGATCTGGCTGTGTTTAAACAGGATTCACTTTTGGCAGTGCCTTAGGATGGGTCCTTAAAGAAAAAGTTAGAACATCAAAGGGAGAAGATTCAGGGGCAGGGAAGGAGACAGGCAAAGAAAGAGGGAAAGGCAAAGAGGTTGAGGAGATATTTGTGTGAGTTTTGGATCCATGTAAGCTAGGCTATAAATTCAGTTGTTTCTGATGAAATCACTAGGTGGTCCTGATCCAGGCCCATAGTTTGGCATCAGGACCCCCTAGCCCTGCTGGCATTAAATTTTTTATTTTATGTAAGCCAACAGCGTAGACTGATTGTGTTTGGGTATGCACCATGTGTTGGGCATTGTAGTGTGAACAACGTGAAGTAAAATTCACCATAAATAGCAAATACAAGTTAGACTTACCAAAATGTGCTTACTGATGATGAATTTTTATTCTATTTGTGGAGCAAATTCCACAGAAATCGTCAGTGCTTTTTTCTTTAAGACTAATTTGTGGGTCTGAATGTTAAATGTGTTTCTTTGTAATGTTCCTCTTAATTTTTAGTCATACAGCAGTTATCTACAATACCTTCAATACACACAAAATATATTTGCTCTAGCTGAATTATATCACTAAGATGTGCTAACAAACATCCATGTAATCAGTTATAAAGAAATAAAAACAAAATAGTGCTTTTATATTTCTTGTCATTAAAACTAATTTTCCAGTGTCTGAAGTGCTAATAGAAATCTGCAGTAATGTCCACTTTTTGCTTTTCTTGGTGCTTGTAAGTTACATTTTTAAATGTAGTTGTTGAGCCTCTGTACAGGGGATTTGTTCCCTAAAAACAACAACAAAAGAAAAAAGCTAGTAAGTTAAATATAATTTTTCTTAAATCTGCCATTTGACCATTGACTCATTTGCATATGTATGTAGGTGCAATCCATTAACTTTAATGCTACCTCTTTAGCTTTACAGCAGTGTGGGTCATCATCATGTAAATGATTCCTGACCTGATTCAGTCTGGTGATGCAAACCACACACAAACTCAGTAATATCTTTCATTCCTTATATGTGCAAGTAATGTGCTTATTGCTGCATTACAGAATATAGCAAGTAAACTTGTCATGTGCGGATCCTCTGAAGATCGTAATATGGCATAATTATGATCAGGCTACACAGAGCATAAAAAATCAATCCAGAACTAGGAAAAATGTAACAACAAACAAACCTGCCTCCCAGGTTAAAAAAACAAATCTAGTGAAACAGTATGTTGTCAAAGATGTAGTTAACCATGTGTCTTAGATTATTTTCATGCAGAGCATCATGACTGGATCATTCTAGAAGGAAAAGACTATAAAAAGTGTTTTCTGTAAAGGGTCATTTAAATTGTTTATGCTGCCACCATTCCCCTACTTGATCTCTGCAGGCTACTCAGATGAAAGGGTTGTTTCCCTGGTCCCTTGATAGTAGATGTAACAGAGTGGCAGATCAGTCTAAAACTTCCCAGTTTTAATCACATATAACTATGAATAATCAAATAATAGATTTATTATTTCTAGCACTCAGAACTATGGGCCAAGTAAAAAACAGCAATAGATGCGTTTTAAAATGATAGTAAGAACACTGTGTACACTTATTACAGAATTAAAAACTTTATATATAGGAGAAGTCATGCATCAATCCCCCTTCAGGCAAGTGTGCTTTGCTGGCCTGCACCTGTGGAATAAGATCCCTTCCAGTGGTATCAGCGGTTTTGTGCTATCTGAAACTACAGATCTCCTTGCCTTGAGGATTACAAAGCTGTCCAAGTTCTTAACACACAGTCATTTACCACCCACAATGAGCTTGAGCACTCCTTCTCCCCTTGAGGCCAGTCCCTCACTGAACCACCTTCCTTACGTAGGCACTTAAAAGTTGCCTCCAGATGGCATTTCTGCTTTCAACATTGACACTGAAATGTCTCTCCTCAAAGTTCCCCATCACATCGCCGAATCCTTCAAGCAGAGTGTGTCTAATTACACAGATGGTCGAATTATATTTTGCAGTACAATTTCCTGAATTATTTTTAGGGGATTTTTAGGCAAATTCTCTCCATTCTTCTTCCACTTTTCCCTCATTCTAACAATCTTCAGGTGAATCCCCAATGCTCACCCTAGACCCACAGAAACTGGCTGGTTGCAGCTTTCTCAGCAGCTTGTCAATGTTATGGTCAGATGCAGCTACTGGAGGCGAGGTGTCCTGGCTCTCGTACGGATTCCCTCTGTGGTCTCTAGCAAGTGCCTTAACTACCTCAGTTGTCTGTGTGCAAAATGGTGCTAATACTACTTTCCTACCTGAGGATTAGTTAGATGATGATGGAGAAGTGCTTTGAAAATGAAAGGTGCTAGATAAGTATTAGGTAATGCATATCAGTTCCAGCTTTAATTAATTACCAACCCATGTAAATGCGCAATGTGTTATTTTCTGTTTTAGATTTTTTTTAACCACAAAGTTTGCACCTTAATTTCAGTTATGTGCCAATCCTAGATAAAATGTTCTGTAGTCACTTTGGGGATGGGGGGGAATGATTCACCATTAAACTGCTCCATTAATTTTAAAGATATTACTCATTTGTCAAGCCTGTTTTTTTTCTATAAAAACATAAATTTGTGCCAATTAGTATATGTAATGTATATTTACATAAATGTGTTCATTGCTTCTTTTAATCATGTTTAAACAAAGTTGTAGCAACTCACTAATCTGCAGTTGATATTGCATGTCTTTTCAGGTCTGCTGGTTAACCCAGTTTTACTGCTACCAACACAGTGAAATGTCACGTAACAGTTTTCTCTTTGAATAAAAATGTTCTCGCAAAATGCTGCTTTTATATGCAAGTAGTACTAATGAGGCAGTTAAAGTGTTTGTTGTATAGCAACATTGACATTACCATTATTTGGCCATGCAGAGAACTAAGGGGGAGTAAGAGCTGTTCAGAGTGTGGCTCTGGCTACAGGGGGAGATCAGAGAATGCTCAATATATAGAACAGCTCCCCTGGGATTTTTAATATAACAATATGTCAACTCCAAAGCTATGCACTCCTTTCAGAACAAAACCTGAAACAATGCAGAAAACCTCTGTGGTTCCAAGCTTTGGATGAAAACGAGGCTTCTTTATCTTTTACACAAACTTTTAGCCGAGGTTCAGGATCCTGAGATGCATGTAAACCTCAGAATGCTTAAGTGGCCTCCCACTTCCCCAGAAGGTCTCCTCCCACCACAGGCCTGTGATCTTTCATTTATCTGTTGTCAGTCTTTTTGGGGCATAGCAGTGGCTTCCCCATCTCCTACCAGTGTCACTATGGGAAGCTAACAGGCCTTGGAAATACCTTCTCTCCCACTTTCAGCAAGAGAGGTGGCAGTGGAAGACATATGCTGTCAGAATTCTATTCAGCTCTATTGTAGTCAGACACTTCAGACTGTACCACATGGTTAATTAGGGAAACCCCAGGGATTTTCAGGGCTAACACTAGGTATGTTAATGCTGGTTTCCAGTGCCCTTTGTCTGGCCTCACTGATTTTCCCTTCAAAAGCACCTTTATTTTCCCTCCTATTTCTTCACCTACATCTTACCAGCGTTGGCTAACCAAAGGCATTATGGAAAAATTCTTGGAGTTAAATTGTACCTATTTTTCTTTCTCAGATGCTGGAGAATAATGTAGTGACTGGTCCTGCTGAAGTGTGTCAATCATGATGCTACTCTGCTCAGTGTTTCTTTGCCTTAGTCAATGAATCACTATTTAATTCATCATAATACTATTGCAAAAAAGCAAAAGTTCCAGGCAGAAGGAACAGGGGAAAAGGAACATGTGATATTTACGGGAACAAGACTGTGCCTCTAATATTAATCAAGCTATTCACTGACAGATGTATATAAAATGATTCATTAGATGCCCTTGTCAGTTAAAAAACTGACATCTCAGTGCATCATATTTGTGCGTGGAAGAAATAAAATGAAGAATATTAAAATCCATCTATTTTTCATTCATTCCTAAAAACCCATTACAATTTTAATTTATAGCATGCTATATAGTGAAAAATCTACCGACACAAGAGCATGGTTTGGGAAATCTGTCCAATTCCTTTATTATTTGAGAACCATTGAGCCAAATCACAGAGACTTATATAAAATTAATGCAAGTACATACCGTTTGCCATTTGGCCTTTGATCTTTCTGCTTCAAACTTGGCAACCTCTTTTCGGTCTTGAAAAGAAACTAGCAATTTCCATATACAAAGTAGAACAGTGCCCATCAGAAGGATAGCAAGAGAAACACCCAGCATTATCATTGGAATGTTTGGAGGCTGTGGGCAATCTGTGGAAACAAAGCAAGGTATGAGTGTTATTTACAAGTATAGCTAATTAAAAACAGCTGAGAGGAACCTGCTTGTTTTCCTTGCTGGGTGTTGCATGTGCCTTTTCTTTCAAGTTCATGTACGTTTGCAGTCCCTGAATACAAACCCAAGAATTCAAAGTGAAACTCAGCTGAAATATTTCAGAGTAGCAGCTGTGTTAGTCTGTATTCGCAAAAAGAAAAGGAGTACTTGTGGCACCTTAGAGACTAACCAATTTATTTGAGCATAAGCTTTCGTGAGCTACAGTTCACTTCATCGGATGCATTCAGTGGAAAATACAGTGGGGAGATTTATATACATAGAGAACATGAAACAATGGGTGTTACCATACACACTGTAACCAGAGTGATCACTTAAGGTGAGCTATTACCTGAAGCCACCATTTAGCTCCGATTTCCATGAAATTCAAACCAGGTTTAGGAAAAGGTTTGAGAAACTGGCCCAGAAGGATTATACTGCAAGGGTAAAAAGTATTCACTACGGAGGTTTCCCATAGCTCTAATACAAAATTAACTAGATACAGATTCTCTGGAGTAAATTTGGAACACCAAAAAAAAAAAAAAAAGTGATTTTTCCAAAATAAATGAGAAAAGTGGTTGGCTTAGTGGTAGCATGAAGTCTCACAATAGTCTCACTTCTTGGATTTACGGCACTCAGGCATATTGCAGAGGGAAAGATGCTGATTAGATTGTCGGCTTTTTAGTGGATGACTACTAAAACTTATGCTCTAATAAATTTGTTAGTCTCTAAGGTGCCACAAGTCCTCCTTTTCTTTTTACTAACACAGGGAAACAGCATTGGTGAAATGGAGAAGCTTGGGGGAAATGGCATCTCAAAAATAAAGAAAAGCAAGAAAATCCAATATTCCCCTTCAGATGCCTCAGATGTGGGACTGGGATTTGACTCAAATAAATAAGATTAGAGTTGCTCGGATAAAGTTACAACAGAACCATTTTCCATCAAAGAATGCAGTTCTGTCGAAAATCGAAACACTGGGAAATCATGTCAATTTTGCAGGAAGTTCATTTAGGAGAAAAAACAAGGGGAAAAGTTCAGACAATGTTGAAATGTCTCATTTCAACATTTTCAGGATGAAATATTTCAATTTTTTATATTGAAACAACTTTGGAATTTTTAAAACCCTGTATGATTCCTTTATATTACAATATATAATGTAACATTTTTTTAAAAATCATAATATCAGTGAAACATCTTGATTTTGTCCAAACAAAATGTTCCGACTGATCCAAAATGATTATTTTTCTGGAATTTTCCTTCATGGAGCATTTTGAAATGTTCAGGTTTTGTTCTGATTCAGAGTGAACCCAAATTTTGAATCAAAATTCTCTGCAAAACAGAATTTCCATTTTTCACACAGGTCTAAATGAGATATAGAAAGACTTCTGCTGTTTTCTTATGTCCACTGCCATAATGTAAACAGTATTGCTAACCTAGCTCCCACTAGAGTCCATGACAAAACTCTCATTGACTTCAGTTGGGCAGATCAGACCCCTAGAAACTAAACTGAAGTTGCTTTGTCTTGGGCTCCATTGATTTGAATATACTTATAAAAATACAGACATGGTTTTGCCCACGTGAATCCACTGAGTTCTGAACAGATGTCATTGTCAGCCCTATCTGAAATGGTCATGTCCTTTTCATTCAGTGACCAAACCTCATGAGTAAAGATGGAGTGAAGGTAAGCTGAAGTATTGGATAAGGAGATACTGCATAAAATCAGATGCCCAATTTTCAAACAAAAGCACCTAAGTAGGACTCAGAATAACACATTTGATTGCTCAGTTTGGTACTTCAGTGCATATATGTTCATTATACACATCTGGGTGCTAATTACAAGGGTTCAGGTGTGGGATTTGTAAAGTTGTTAGGGTGCCTGTGTTTAAAAACAGGAACTAACATCTTTGAACCAGACAGAAGTATTCTAGACACCTCATTTTTGGAAATGTTTCACTTTCATTTCCATGGTGAATGTAAGTTGTTACCATGCTAGAAGTTCAATACCACTTTTTAAATGGCTTCATTTTGTTGTTGTTCTATAAATGCTAGCTAGCAATCCTAGATCAAACATGGGCATTTTAGAATAGAAAATCAGTATTATTCTGGGATAGATTTTTTTTCTAGAACTCAACATAATAATAGGCTTGTAAAGCCAAGAGGGCATGTTCTTTTTGTCAGCTCTCAATTAAAGGATCATTTTAATATTAACCAGTATTACTCATAAAAGTAAATTACTATTTTATGAAATTTTCTTCTGAACCATGGTCTGATGACATTTAGAATTCATTTCAGTTTGGCATAATTTACACACATTTTATTTTGCATGACTATTTTGATTGATGTCATTACGCAACTCATTTTGAGAGGTCTAGTTTGAACACTGAAGGAAGGCATTAGCTGTTCGTACAGACTGAACTTCAGATCCACAAGTGAAAATGAGCTTTGGAGTGTTCATGGTGTTCTCATCTTATTTCACATTTGCATACATCACAAAACCACAGCATAATTGTTCCTCTGCATGAGACAGGCTCAGAAGTGGAACAGATTAGAATTTAGGTTTATTGTCAGAATTCTGTGGGGAATGCTCCAAAGCATTTGCATGCAGTGTGCCTGTGTTAAGCTATTTCTATCAATCCTTTTTAAATAAACACAGTAAATATATTTAATAAAGAGACTATCCTACAGCTATGAAAATATTTTATGATCTTGAATCTGGCGAGTGCAGTTTACACGTGTATACCTTCCATCTTTTTTGTAAAGCTTTGTTGCAACATTCTTTGGTATAAAGCTACTGTATATAATGGCACTACTATTATTAAACAATAATATTCTTACAGAAGTAGCTGATTATTTCCAGTGCAATCACTTTAATTCCTGAGACAGATACTGCAGAAACACTGCACGCAGAATTAATAAAGAAGATGAATGGCTGGAGAACTTTTCCAAACCTCAGGTTATACTGCCAGAAGGAAAGCAAGCATGTGCAGTGCTTTCCTTAATGATGTAACTAACTTTTAGAAGTGAGACACTGGGTGTGTCTAGGGTTGGCAGGCATCTGGTTTTCGACTGGACTGCCCAGTTGAAAAGGGACCCTGGCAGCTCCAGTTAGCTCTGGCTGTTAAAAATCCAGTTGGCGGCACAGCGGGGGCCTGGGGCTAAAGCAGGCTCCCTGCCTGCTCTAGGTCTGCGCAGCTCCCAGAAGCAGCCACTATGTCTTTGTGTTCCCTGGTGCATGGGTGACCAGGGAGGCTCCACGTGCTGCCCATGCGCCAACTGCCAGCTCCACAGCTCCCATTGACTGGGAACCACAACCAATGGGAGCTGCAGGGGCGTCACCTGTGGGCACGAGGGCTGCGCACAGAGCCTCCCTGGCGACCCAAGCACCCAGGGACTTGGCGGTCACTTCCTGGGAGCCGCAGTAAGCACCACTGGGACCCTACTCCAACCCCCTGCCCAGAGTCCTGTCCCAAGCCCAAACTCCCTCCTGGAGCCCTCACCCTGCACCCTCCCAACATCCCAACTCCCTGTCCCAACTGGGACCTCTCTCCCATAACTTGAACCCCTAATGTCTGGCCCCACCCCTAGCCCAGAACCCAGACCCCCCACATCCGAACCCCCTACCCCAGCCCAGAGCCCTCTCCTTCACCCCAAACCCATCATTCCTGGCCCCACCCCAGAGCCCATACCCCCAGCTAGAGCCCTCACACCGCACCAACACCTCAACCCCCTGACCCAGCCCTTTGAAAGTGAGAGAGGGTGGGGGAGAGGGAGCGACAGAGGGAAGAGGTGTTTGGTTTTGTGCCATTAGAAAGTTGGCAACCCTAGGTGTGTCCAAAAATGTATTTGTCTGCCTGGAAATAGCCTGTCTAGTAATTGAGAAGAAGAGTGTGTTCTCTCATGTCCCACATAATTAGGATCTTTAAATGAAAGACAAGACAAGACAAATAACAATAGATAAAGAAATATTTTTAAATGAAAGGACATACCTTATTAAAAATAACTGTTCAATATCTAGGGTAACTTTGTGAAAATCATTCAAAACTTGGTAATAGTGCTGTGTTAAATGTAATTATGTGGGCTAGGCATGATTTTAAAAATATTTGCACATCATATAAAATATTTGCTTCATCATGTCTAGTGTAGCTATTATGGATACTTGTTAATCTATTAAAAAATTTTTTGTATCTCTATGAATAAGATTTTACAGGTAATTTGTCATGTAATGTGATGGTATTTGGTATCATCATCGTTTTCATAATGTTTAGTACTCCCATAGTACTTTTGAAAAAACTAACTAACTTATCCTCACATCACTTCTGTGTTGTAGAGAATTAAATGTTATCCAAACTCTACAGATAAGAAAATTGAAACAGAGATAGAGTGACTTGCCTCAAGGCCACAGAGGGAGTCAGAGCTGGATTTAGATCAGCAATGTCTCGCTCCTAGCCTTGTGCTCAGTCCACTAGTCCATACTGCTAGTATTGCAAGAACAGTCATGTCTCATTTCAACATCATATGAAAGAAATATTTTAGAAGGTGCTTTTTTTTGGTTAGGTAGAGAAATACTATTAACACAAGAAAACACAGTACTGTACGTAACATCTCAGTTTGCTAATCTTCCAATATGTATGGCTTGATTCTCCCAGCTGTACTTTTAATTCACAATGTGTATATATTAAAAACGTGATATTAACAACTCACCTTTCTGCTTTATGCTATGAATGATTGTCCTTCCCTGTTCATCTGTAGCCATTAGAAATGTAGTAACACATTCATTTTCCCCTTGTAACGAGCAGGGAATAGATTTATCCTTTGAGAAATCTGTGGAAAAAAAAGCCACCCAGTAGGTCAAGTGCAATTTAACATGTAATAAAAAGAGAGACTATGGATTAATATGTGTCATGGCCTTTTCACCATATAGTAAAGACAGGAAGAGAACTGCAGAAATATCCTAAGAATGTCCGCTATATTTAACAACTTTTTCTTCCACTCTAAATGGCTTTTTGTTTTGGTTTTAGATTTTCCACGTATGTTTCAGAAGAGTAGGTCCAGGTGTTGTCAATCTGCACTGACCATCAAGTGCACCTATCAATCTGCTGCAGTGTGAATTTCAGTGAATTGCAAATACTTCCAAGACACTTTCCACCATTTGTCTAGGGAATAGAATAGCCCTGATTCTAGTACAAAGTAAACAATATGTTCTCTTTGGCTTAGAGCTACTGGTAGTATGTCTAGATTACGTTTCAGAAGTAGATAGTCACATTTCAAACAGATACTGATACCTTTAAAAGGACTACCATTTATTCCTTCCACAATGCAATTCCTAAAGAATACTGTGGCATGTATCGTGACAATAATAAAATATAAATTAATAACAGAAAACTGTAGTTGTGGGATCATTGTAATGTGATTCAGAGGAAGGCAGATACAAAAGTAATCCATTATGACAATCTGCCCAGCTTTACTTGCCCCTTCACTTAATGTATTTGTGTGGGAAAACTTAATCCAGGTTTTTTTCAAACCTTTCTGAAGTAGGGAACCTTTCATGGTGAGTTCATTCAAGAGGTGAGGGGTGGGAATGAATAGTTGTGGCAGACAGCAAATAAGAAGTAAAATGATTGGAATCTGAGACTGTATATCCAATTCCAGAAGTGCCACAATTCCAATTCTAACATTATATAATATCTTTATATTTAGAAAATACCCTTCATTTTTAGCAACGCCTGCTAACTCCTCTATAGCTGAACATCTGTTGTTGCTTCTGTTATAAACTACAGTTTCACGACATGTACACTATAACTCAGCTCTAAAAATTAGCTTTTACTTTTAATGAATTTTTAAAAGAAGCCTGTCGGTCTTTGTTATTTTTAGATAGATGTGAGAAAACTAGAAGTTTGTCAAATGGATTTTTAAAAATGAAATGTTATTGGTGTTTAAGGCTCTATTCACCACTCCTTCAGACAAAACCCCTGGGAGTTTGGCTGAGTAAGGAGTGCCAAATAGATCAACCTAAACCTCTCAAACATCCAAATCACAAAAAAGGAAACAAAGAAAGAATGAATTTGGCTTACAATAATGGAATTTTAAAGGAAGCTATTGTACATACAAAATGTCAACTTTCATTTACTACGTATCACATACTTTCATATAATTTGGCCTTTATTTATATCAGACATAGGGATGCAACATGGCCACATAGTCAAGTGATTACAAGAGAATCTCACTTTTCATTTAAAAAAAAAAAGTAAGTTTCTAGTTCTCAGTACAGTAAAGAAAAGCTTGAAAAATGTGACCCAAGTGCATTCAAAAAGGCTCAAGAACCAGAAGGCAAATAAAAGGAACCCCAAATTTATTACTTTTTAAAAATGCCATAACTCAAACTAAGCTCAGGATTTTTCAGGGCTTGACTCCAGAGTTTTGACAACACTGCTTTAATTTCTTAAATTTTACTTACACTGAATATATTCATTCCTCCTCCAAGGTGTCCCACTGTTTTAGTATATGAGATCATTAACACTAGGTATTATCTAGGTTTTTAAAAAATTCGTACTGTAGCAAGATGGCTGATTTTAGTTTGGTGGGTCCTGCGCTTTTCTTGGTGGGGAGTTAAGATGCCACCCTTTGCCCCTGCTCTTGGGTGCCAAGGGCCCCGCTACTAGCCCAGGAAGGTGATAGAGGAGGGAAGCGGGGGGAGGGGTCCGGGTTTGCTCCTCGCTCTGAGTCCCAGCCTCTCTCAACCCCTGTTGGTTTCTTACCCTCATCCCCCTTAGGTGGGGGTTACCCTCCGTCCTTAGATGTGGGAGGGAGGGAGTCTCTCTGTCCTGCTGGGCAGGGTCTCCCTTACTCCAATTCTCAGGTCTTCCAAATCTCTGAACATACCTCCAAGCTCCAGTCCTTTCTCCTTCCTCCTCCTCTGTCTGCCTGATGCAGGGGGTTTTATTAGGTTCCTAACAGGGCCTAATAAAATTGACTGCAGGTGCTCCAATTAACCTGCAGCCACCTTCCCTAGTCTACAGAGAACCACACCTTAATTAGCCTTAAGTTTATATATCTAGCACTCTCCCACTGCTCCCTGGCCCTCCTGTATCACAATACAGCCCACTGTAGTGCACACTGAGCTTTTAACAACAAGACAACACAAAAATATGTTTAGTAGACATTTGTAATTTGCACTAATTATGGTATCTGTGGCCATGATCCACTACATTACTCCAGTTTTATACCAGCATACCACCATTGATTTCAGCAGAGTTTGAAATCAATGGAGTTACACCAGTATAAAACTGCAATAACACAGTGGAGAACTGGCCCTGAGAACACACAAAACTCAGTTAAACCTCAGTGGGTTCCTGGACATGCTAGTGGATGCAAAAAGAGTTTTAGAATGCAGCATTTATCAGGTCATCTGGAAAATTTCTTGTTTGTCTTTTTAAAAAGGTATCCCTACTACTCCCCATCTCAAAAAAGAAACAAGAATTTAAATAAAATAACAGTAAGGAGCTGATTTTAAAAACAAATTTATCTGAAGAATAAGGATAAAAAATGTACACATCAGTTCAGGGGTGCTGGAACTAGGGACGCTAGGGGTGTGGCAGCACTCGCTGGCTTGAAGTAGTTTCCATCATACACAGGTTTTACAGTTTTGTTCAATGGCTTTCAGCATCCCCGCTACGAAAACTGTTCCAGCTGCACCAGTTTAATTCCTTCTGAAGTGTTTCAGCATTGTACTGGGTCAGGTAGCATGCAAGGTTCACCCTAGGCAGCAGGACTATAGGATTAGTGCCTTAGGTTTACGTTGCACTGAGATGGGAAGCTGACACCTTTAAAGGGGTGCCTCCTCTTAAATGTTCTTAATTTATGCCAAAGTGGGACAAAATTGCAAATAGATCTGCCGCTTATACTCCTTTGAGTTCTTTTCTAATCATACTGTCCTGGGCTTTTAAAATTGCTTTATTGTGACTCATACAAAGAATAAGGGAACATGTATAGACCTGATAGGATGTGTGTGCGGAGCACAGTTAGGGGAGAAGTATGAGAACACACTGAACCCTGGCTGTGCATGTGCCTTAGGGATGCAGCTCATAGCAAGTGCCGGGCCCTCTCCCCAATCTGCAGCTCATTTCCCTGATCCTCTTCTCTGCCTGACTCCATAAACTGGGTGAGTATGTTCCTCCTAACCCTGCTCCCTGACTTGTAGCTCCATACCTAGCTACATGGAGGGACACATGCCTTCTTGACCTTTCCTCAGTTTCCTTCTCTGGCTCCTGTGGGACATACAGATTTTTGCGACTACCTCAGCATTTTTAGATATTTACAATTTTTAATACTTAACATTAATTTGACAATTTCTCTTCATCCATGAAAAACAGTAGCATAAAGTAGCACCTATATAAACTCAGAAACTTCAGCACCTCCACCAATTGTTGTGTTATATTGACGCCCTGTTGGAGTGTAGGGACAAGAACACTCCAGTGAGCTTCCCGCACAGCACTTATAAACGTGACGCTAGTGCTTAAACAGTAGGAAGTGAAACGGACTCTGCATAGAGCACTGCCAAGGGCACAAAGCAGGCAATCTGAAGAAACAGACAAAACCATGTATGTGTATTTGTGTGTATTTATGTTTAGAAAAAGCAATGATATTGCTTAGCGGTCTTGTTTAAAGTTTTATTTCTTTGTCTATGAGGGTAATATTTTATTCAAGGTCAATTTCTGTCCTGGAAGTTCTCATGGACTTCAATGGGATCACTGCATATGCATCTGAGGGCCGAAATCACAATGAAACTTATGGGTTGGGTATAATTTTACACCTAGATGCTTTTGTCAGGATACTACTTTCATTGGGAGTTTGTATTAGGGCACATAAGACTAAAATTCAGCCATAGGTGGATTATAGTTTTCAAAAGTTTGTTAGGAAACTAGGTGTATAGTGGTGAGTTAATTAATCTGAAGGGATAAATAGATAGTTCTGACTGCTATTAATAAGGATCTTTTCAGTGCAGTACTGTATATGTTGATAGATAGTGATAGGATCAAATAACCAGTATAATTTTTGGAGCCAATCCCATGGAAAAAAACTATGTATGTACTGCAGTAATTTTCAGATACTGTCTATACCTTTATGTAAAACTAATGAAAAATGAAGCTACAATTAACAAGGCAGACAACAAAAGGCAGTTAAATAAAAGATGTACAAACCTTCTGCACTGTTGACAGTTGCATCAACTAATCTACATTTTTCACTGCATTCTGCCTGTGACTGGACATCAGAAGCCAAATGACACTCTATGCAGCTCCTGTGAAAAATAATTCAAAAGCTCATCAATCGCCGTCTGTTGCAAAGCACAAATATAAAGAGGAATACATATGCTGTCTACTTTTTAAAAAGAAGCCAACAAAAGGTCTTGTGCTAGAGATACAGTAGTTCTCAGAAATGTGATATGTATTGCCTCAAGAAAACCCCTGAATAAAGGTACTGTAGTTAAGTACTCTTTTGCCCTTTTTCTTGCTAAGCTCTTGTTAGTTACCAGACAGAACCCCAGGCAACATTATTCATGTATGTCTGCTAAAGAAATGGGGTTACTCATACATAGCATTCATTTTTAAAGATAAAGGTTCTGAATTAAGCCTTCACTAAATACTTGTCAGAAGAATGTCTACCAAATGGACTAATATGTGAGGAGGCTGGGAACCTAATATAAATCTCCCTATGTTTAAAAATCTCTTAAGTAACGTGTTATATTTACCAAGTGACTAAAAACATGTTTAGGTATCTTAACAGATGTCTCTCAAATATGATTCACTTGTCTCAGGAGCTACTAACATAGATACTAATTAAGCTGATGCAAGTTATTGGCAAAAGTAACTTCAAAATATCTTATTTATTTTATTTACTTGTACAATGACTGGAATATTTAAAAACAAACTCGGGGTCTGATCCAACTCCTGCTGAAGTCAATAGAAAGTCTCCCAGTGATTCAATGGGACCTGGAGTGGGTCTAGAGTCTACTAGCGGAATAAAGAAAATACATAAATGAAGTTCACATAAGAAAATTGTTGTTGCAAAGTATATTGGAACAATTCTAGGTTTAAAGCATTGACTGGATTCAGAGGCTGAGACTCTGAGAAGAACAACTCTGTAGGACTAACTATCTAAAAAGAAACTGGCCATCACAATTGTTGCATTGAATTACATACCTCCATGAGAATAATGCTGAGAGTTCTGTGATTCTTTTCATGGGATGGGGTGACCTTATCACGCACAAGTGAAGCAGTGAATAGACTACATGAGTGGGTAAGGGGATAGTCGCTATCAAATGTAGATACATTCAGTGTTGCTGGTGTTTTGGTCATATTTGCCATGTTTCTCAAACTACTGCCCTTACTTTCTCAGCTGCCTAACCATGTCTCAGTCCCCTCTGACCTGGTCTCTTAACTTAGCCATGTCTTCCACATCTTCTCTCTCTTGGCTTTTCCAGCCATATGTTTCAGCTGTCATGGCAGTGACAGAGAAAGAGGAAAGATGAAAAAGTTCTGACAAATGGATGATGTGGAATATATTTTTAATATACTAACTAAATGCCCATCAGATAACTATATATCTCCTATTAGTCTGCTGAATTAGAGTATAAACAGATTGATATATTTACTGCATAACATACTTATACTCAAGGGCTATGTTTACTCAAAATATTATGCACCTAGCCCATGCATGCGAGTCTTGAGCAAACTGTATTACCCTTTTGGGACCTGATCCACTAGTTGTACAGAGCCATGGTGGTGTACGTTACACATCATGGAACTGGTTCCTTTCTCATTTACAATGCTATATTGAGAATAAGGCAATGGAATTCCAAAGGGGTAAAGACATTGTTGGAGAAGAAGCAGGCCTCAGGTATAAACCAATGTAAGTAGCAGAGTAGCGATACTTTAATGTAACTTGCACTGATTCAGCACTCCATGAACGTGCAAATGTACTTCGCACCACTACGGTATTCTATGGGGAGCAATTCAAGCACCTTGCCTAATTGGGCAGTTATGCCTACTTAAATCAAGGCTGAATTTATCCTTGGAAGATTTGGCGATAGTGCAGGCATATGAATGTGTGTGTTTAGAGGCTCTGCTTTTCTTACCCTCTTTTTAGATGCTTTTACTGATATACCCTCACATGCAATATCTTTTGCATATCTCAATGAAGGCGAAATCAGTGCCTCTTTGCCACTTACAATCAGTCTCAGGTCGGCTTATACCTGATGCATAACTTACACCACTGCTTTTATCTCCACTGAACTCATCCAGACACACCTGTAGCAGCTGGACCTGCTTAATCCACGCAGCATTTAGCTGAATTTGGTATTTGAGTTGCTATATATGTGTAAAGCTGGTGTAGCTTCTGAGAGCAGAACTTAGCCTAATGAATCCATAGACATAAATAAATTAACAGTCATGTTGCAAACTTTATTATATGTTCCTTCCCTGTCTGTTTTCCTTTCTGTGATATTGGTTATGCTGCGGTGTTGTTGTTCTGTTCCATGAACAGATGTCAGTATTGCTCAGCTGAATTCATCGTGGGGCTTCTTTGTACAACCAAGTAGCAGAAGTGGAAATGTGACATGGTGCTCTGTGCCAGCTGAAACTAGGGGAAGTATTTTTCCTAAAGTTCATTTTGAGATCTAGCGGATCAATGCTGAGAAATGTTTGGTTTCTGCATTATGATTAGATTGCACAGAAGAAGCAGAGAAGCTCTTAGGTTCTAGGACCAACACCCAAGAAAAATGTGGTGGGAATAGCATCCCAGAGCTATTAATATACTGTACACGTCTGAATGAAGCAGAAAATACAAACATGGTAAA
This sequence comes from Eretmochelys imbricata, assembly GCF_965152235.1. Classification (NCBI taxonomy): domain Eukaryota; kingdom Metazoa; phylum Chordata; order Testudines; family Cheloniidae; genus Eretmochelys; species Eretmochelys imbricata. Next base: position 33,310,495 of record NC_135582.1, read on the forward strand.
AACAGTACCTTACCGTTTGGAACTACAAGGATCACCACATGTAGGGCATCTTTCACATGTGCTACCCGAGGCCCCGGGATTTGTGCAAACACATGTTCCACAAATGCATTCACCTCTTCCACTACACAGTATTCCATCCTCAGAAACACAGGAGTTAATGTCAGTTGTGCAGTTACAATATTCACCAGTCCATCCCCTGTGGCATACACATTCACCACAGTCACAATCACCATTACCTAGAAAAGTAAAGGTTATCCTGCCAGGTTAGTGTTTTCATTTAAAAGTGACAGAAGAAATCATTACAAGCATTCTATTTCAGAATGCACATTTTCATTACTACCAGCACCTCTCATATTTAAAAAAAAACCCACCCTTTTCAATGTATAGTTAAACATAAAAGGCCTGATTCGCATCTCACTTAAACTAGTGCAACTCTATTCACTTTAATGGAGTCACTCCTGATATATGTGGGTGGGAGATAAGACTCGATCCTCCAAATTGTCTTTTCATTGACACTGGGATAACTCCAACCTATCTGATTCACTACTGTGCTACTTCAGAGAGATGCCAGTTTAACTCTATTCCCATTGTTTTTAATGGACTTGTTCTGGATTACAACACAGTAGCAGATAGAATTCAGTCCAGAAGAAGAAAAGAAATATAAAGAGCCTGATTCTTACTTCACTGACGCTGGTGTAAATCAAGAGCAATTCCACTTATATCATTGGCATTACTGGTATAAAATCAGTGAGAAATCTGAATCAGGCTGAAAGGGATTAAATACAGGAGGGCATACTTGGATAATTATCAAAAAGAGAAATGTTACAGTTTTGGGGACAGATCTGGAAATAACAAAATGAGACACACACACTCTGGAGTTGACAATAGCCTCGCGGTTAAGGCACTCACCTGGGATGTGGGAGACACAGGAACTTGTCCTAACCACTGGGGTACAGTCCCTCATTCTCTCTGGTCCAATTAATATTTAATTATTTATTTGTAGAAAATGGAAGAGCTCCAACAGGAAAGATTGAGACACTGCTGCTATAGCATCACAATTAGGGCACTCACCTGGCATATGGAAGACCCATGAGCTGGGACTCCCATATGCCAGGTGAGTGCCATAACCACTGGGCTGTGGGGTATTCTGGGGTGGGAAGGGATCTCTCTCTCTCTCTCTCATTTTTTTGCAGAAATTTTTGAAAGGTCCTGATTTCATGCTGATGTGGAATGAAAACAAATGTCAAAACCATGAAATTAGCTCACATCTGGAAATACTCCTATAATGAGGGTTACATCTACATAAAAGGTTATAGATTTTAAAAATAGTTTAAGGGGGACATACCTCCACATTGCACTCCTTTAAATCTCACACAAGAGAAATTGTCACATTCGCAGTATGGCCCATAAATATTTCCGTACACAGAGAAATGGCAAATACACTGCCCGCAGTAACAGTCACCTCTCCCGCTGCAGGAGCTCTGCTCTGGAGACCTTTTACAGGAATTTGTGCTCAGGGAGTTTTCATTACATTCACAATAAGGACCCATGTAGCCAGGGTTGCAGGCACACACTCCACACTCAAAAGAGCCCTTTCCTTTGCTGCATTTGGAACTGTTCATCTCAGCCTCTTTCTGACAGTTACAGCTGCATTCTAGCTGAATATCAATTTCCAGGGCATCACTCAGGCCGACAGGCTTTATTACAATCTGCCTCCGCCTTTTCTCACAGGAAGGTAGGCTTACTGTCATGTTGAAAGAGACCTGGAAAAGAAAATATATTAACCATTCATGGCTGCAGCATACTAAATGCAAAGAATACTCTGGAAATATAATGCACAGCCAAGAACAAGAATTTATTAGGTATTGCCTAATAACTCTCAATTTGTTTGGAAGAGATTTATTAAATAAAGGAAGCAAGATTTCTGCCTTGGTGTTCTAAAAATCTCTCTCAGTTTTACAGGAATGAACGTCATTTGAGAATCTGTTATCTACTTACTGTGTCTCCCACTTTTATATGGGAACATTTCCTCTGGCGCGGAAAAATAGTACCATTGTTACAGATTGCCGTGAAAGAGAGATTGAGTCCTTCTGTGTCTCCTAACACCTCCAGCTCCACTTCAGATCGCAGCTCCTGAAAGAAAAGGAACACGTTGGATGCAATGGTTGCTAATGCTCCACGTCTTTGTGACGTATATTGGAAAAACACAACCGTATCTGTGCAGTAAAGAATTCCGGATTTTGATACTTTATTTACATACTTCTTTCTTACAAGAAAAATGGAAAATGAACAAAGTATTGGCCTTTAGGCCAAAGTCGACTGCCATATCAGCTGAATATCTGATACCAGAATGACCATATCCTGCACTTGTAGGGGAATGTACTTAATGCTCTAATAAGTCTTCTTTCATTTCTAAGTACTTTGCTCCCTTCTGTAGGTTTTAATTTAGCCCTAGCCTTATTGAGGAATTTATATGATCACTATGCTAACACTGTAGCTTTCCTTATTTAGCATGTAACCTTGCAGTCTTTGCTCAGGCATGACACCCAGTTTTGTCTGAGAATAGCCAGAGAAAAGACTCCAGGATTTGGCCCTATCTTTCCAGTACCAAAGCCAGCCCTAATCCTTTGGCTCTGGCTCACTCCCTTGTGTAAATCTAAGTTTCTTCTTCTTCCTGTTTTCGTCTGTTCCCCAGGTGGAAACTCTTTCAGTTTATGAGCTTTTGCTTGGATTTCAAAATGGATTCAGTAATGCCAGAAATTATGCTACTGTTGCTTTAGGAAGAGAGACTCTTCATGCTGCTCCCTGCGCTCCCTCAAACTCTGCTTTCTGGTTTTCATTCTTAAATGTTTTTGTATTACACTTTTGAAAATATACTGAGACTTAATCCAAAGATCACTGAAGACGGTGGCAAGATGGACTCCTGTGGACTTTAATGGGATTTCTAATTCAATCAATAGCGTGCATCAGACTAAACCTCAGATTACATAATCCGTTTGATGGGAAATTTTCAAAAGCGCTTAAGGGATTTAGGAGCACAAGCCCCACTGACTTCCAATGGGATTTGTGTTCTTAAGTTCCTTAGATGCTTTTGAAAATGTCCACTTTTTCTTAAATTCCCTGGAGACTGTCAGGTGAGTCATCCTAATGAATGGGACCACTCACTTGAGTACAGGTTTGCAGGACTAGGTGCAATGGGCATTAGCTGAAACTTCAAGTGGAATATGTATAAATTTGCATAACTGTCTCATTTGTATAAGCTTTGGATTCTCTACATTGTCTGTTTATCTACCTCATTTTAATTATATCTTTCCATCTGAAAAACCTCACTGAGGTATTATTTTAATAAGATAAAGGATAGCAGCACATTTGTTAAGCAAGATGTTTAATATATTCCTTTAGCTCCAAATCCACTCTACAGCACACAGCTTGAGCAACAAGGCTGTGCAGTGAGGATCAAGTTGGGGAACTGCATTGGATGCAATCTCTCTCTCCTTGCTGCTACTCCAGCCCAAGGCTGAAGTAGCTTCTGTGCTGCCTGCATCTCCCTCTGAAGCAGGAAGATTGGCACATCCTCTCGCTCTGCTGTTCCCCAGCCTTCTCTGTTTGGAAGCACAAACGAACCTCCTCAGAGGGCTCTAATTCAGCTGGCAGGTTCTGTGCAATCCGTGTGTGGCATCCCCAAATTCTGCCCTCTCCAGGCAGTGGAACTATATAGTTTCTGCTGCCAGCAAGGTCTTGTGTGCACATATAGGGAGGGGACAGGGACTTACGGTAACCCTTAGTGCAAGTTATATTATTGCCAACTCCAAGCATTCAAAAATTATGAGTCCAGCCCCGGAAAATCATGAGATTTGCTTAAAAATCATGAGATTAAAAATAATAAATTTTGTGTTCTTTTGATTTGCCATCTGGTGTGGGGATGTTTAGGGTCACATGGTGAAGCTTTACTCTGCAGCCATGAAGGCAAGAAAATTCCTTAAAAACAAACAACCCCCCCCCGCCCCAATCAAAGATTCTCAGACAGTAACAGATTCCAGCAGCCGGGGCTCTAACAAAAGCCTCAGCTACCATAAGAATGATGCTAAAATAAGGAGAGTTGGCAATGCAGACTTTATAAGATGTACCACACAATAGGCTTATTTTCAACTCCTCACTCCATCAGCTAGATTGGAGGTCCAGGGCTGAAACTGAGGTGCAGCACGGCAAAACTATTTAAAAGTGAAATTGTAATTGTAAGTACAAATTAAATGCTGCTGTGCATTAGCCCATTATCCTTTTGGTCAGATGGATGGGATGGATCTTTATCACCATGTCTCCATTTTCTATTTGTGAAATGTTTTTTTAAATTAAAAATATGTATCACCTTCAGCTGAAAATGAATGGAAATATGGGGTCAAACTCCACCCTGTATTCACCTCCATGACTTTAAGAGAAGACTCACATCTAGTGGGTTACATGGGCATAACTGGGATCAGAATCTGGCTCCCAAGTACAGAGAGCATTAAAACGTTCCTGCAGAAACACTTTTAACTCAAAAGAATTCCTGAATGAAACAGACATCAGCAGTGTTACAAACTTGAGCCTTTGCCAGCAGCTCCCTCGATCAAAACTGGTCCCTGGTCTGTTTAAAATATTATTCCTTCAATCTTTCTTACCCTGTAAGCCAAAAGGGACGTGGGTGCTGGAGAGAACAGAATTCTTTGTATTTTTAAGAATGCTGGAATAACTTGGGGATCAACAGGCTTGATTTCAGATATTATGCAACTTGAATGAGTGCTTTGAAGACACAAAGCTAATACAGAATTTAACCTTTGTCAAAGCAAGTAGTGACATGCTTACTGGAGACTATGAATCACACTGGAGCGGCAGGAGGCGGGGAACATGAGAACATTATACAACAAATATTTTGACAGCTCATAGTTTCCTAATTTGCTTACTCCCACTGAAGATTTTAGAGGCCAATATATCTGAGTGATATTAATAACTTGAGTTTATATAGTGCATTTCATATAAAGAACAAAGCATTTTAGAAACATTCACAGATTGACCTAACACCACCCTTCTGAGGTAGGTAATTATTATTATTTCTATTTTACAGATGGGGAAACTGAGGCAGAGAGAGAGACTGCAAGGTGACACAGAAGTGTGGCAGAGCTGGAACTAGAACCTAGAATTTCTAAGTCCCAATCATGTGATTTGCAACAAGTCCACCTTTATTCCCACCACAATTTCAGCTTTTCTAGGCTCCCACCAAATATAAGGAAATGGTGTTTCATTCAGTGAGGCATCACTTCATTTTTATTAAAAATATTCTGCAAAATAAATATTACCCTCAAGGAGGTGGGGAGGAGGATTTTCTTAGTGTTTGTGTTAACTTGCTTTTTGTGCTTAAAAGAGTTTCAAACTAATGGAATAATTAACCTTTAACATTAATAAAATGGGCACAAATAAATTCTGAAAGTCTCTCAGCCAGGAGGCCTTGATTAATATAAGGCACCACAGGTATCTACAGGAGGCTCTCATTGGCACTCCACTCACTCTCTGCCCTGATCAGAGGAACCCTGTACTTTTCAAACTACCCACTCTTTGTGGAGTGCTGAGCAATGTGGGAGCGGCCAGGATCCATTTTCCAGCTTCACTTCCCTTGCAGATAGTAAGTAAAAGTGGCGTTTCATCCATTAAAGGTGGGGTAACAGTATCTATGTCCTAAAATTCCATCCTCAATTAATCCTAACAGAAGGCATTTACCCTTAGTCCTAAATTAAACTCCAGAGGTGAAATCCTGGCTCCACTGGACGTTTTACCATTGACCTCAATGGGGCCAGGATTTCACTGCAGGTCTGTTACAATAGTAGTCCTTGATTGATTGATTTTAAAATGCATTGTCATATTTATTTTTTTACATTACAGAAAATCTGTTGGTGTTTATTAGAAACTCATAGTATAAAAAGCTATTACAATTAATTATAAAAGATTTCATAATTTGTGCTACTTTTTTCTTTGTCCTGCAAATCAAAATAATTTTGTAGAACATATTAGAGATATGATACAAATAAAGGATGCGAGAATAAAAAAGCACAGGAAATGATAATTACAAAGAGGGTTTTTTTTAAAGGTAGTAATTGTTAAAGTACATGCTTGTAATAAAGAAAAGCGAAGTAAAGAAAAACAAAACAGAACAGGGACTAACACCCTCAATATATTACTATAAATGTACCCAGAGGGATTCCAGTTTTTCCATATCCTTCTTGTAGTGTGGGGCCCAAAACTGGACACAGTACTCCAGATGAGGCCTCACCAGTGTCGAATAGAGGGGAACGATCATGTCCCTCGATCTGCTGGCAATGCCCCTAGTTATACATCCCAAAATGCCATTGGCCTTCTTGGCAACAAGAGCACACTGTTGACTCACATCCAGCTTCTCGTCCACTGTAACCCCTACATACTTTTCTGCAGAACTGCTGCTGAGCCATTCAGTCCCTAGTCTGTAGCGGTGCATTGGATTCTTCTGTCCTAAGTGCAGGACTCTGCACTTGTCCTTGTTGAACTTCATCAGATTTCTGTTGGCCCAATCCTCCAATTTGTCTAGGTCCCTCTGTATACTATCCCTACCCTCCAGTGTATCTACCTCTCCTCCCAGTTTAGTGTCATCTGCAAACTTGCTGAGGGTGCAATCCACACCATCTTCCAGATCATTTATGAAGATATTGAACAAAACTGGCCCCAGGACCGACCCTTGGGGCACTCCACTTGATACCAGCTGCCAACTAGACTTAGAGCCATTGATCACTACCCGTTAAGACCGACAATCTAGCCAGCTTTCTATCCACCTTATAGTCCATTCATCCAGCCCATACTACTTTAACTTGCTGGCAAGAATACTGTGGGAGACCGTTTCAGAAGCTTTGCTAAAGTCAAGGAACAACACGTCCACTGCTTTCCCTTCATCCACAGAGCCAGTTACCTTGTCATAGAAGGCAATTAGATTAGTCAGGCATGACTTGCCCTTGGTGAATCCATGCTGACTGTTCCTGATTACTTTCCTCTCCTCTAAGTGCTTCAGAATGGATTCCTTGAGGACCTGCTCCATGATTTTTCCAGGGCCTGAGGTGAGGCTGACTGGCCTGTAGTTCCCAGGATCCTCCTTCTTCCCTTTTTTAAAGATGGGCACTACATTAGCCTTTTTCCAGTCATCTAGGACCTCCCCTGATCGCCATGAGATTTCAAAGATAATGGCCAATGGCTCTGCAATCACATCCGCCAATTCCTTTAGCACTCTCGGATGCAACGCATCCGGCCCCATGGACTTGTGCACGTCCAGCTTTTCTAAATAGTCCCGAACCACTTCTTTCTCCACAGAGGGCTGGTCACCTCCTCCTCATGCTGTGCTGCCCAGTGCAGTAATCTGGGAGCTGACCTTGTTCGTGAAGACAGAGGCAAAAAAAGCATTGAGTACATTAGCTTTTTCCACATCCTCTGTCACTAGGTTGCCTCCCTCATTCAGTAAGGGGCCCACACTTTCCTTGACTTTCTTCTTGTTGCTAACATACCTGAAGAAACCCTTCCTGTTACTCTTAACATCTCTTGCTAGCTGCAACTCCAGGAGTGATTTGGCCTTCCTGATTTCACTCCTGCATGCCTGAGCAATATTTTTATACTCATCCCTGGTCATTTGTCCAGTCTTCCACTTCTTGTAAGCTTCTTTTTCGTATTTAAGATGAGCAAGGATTCACTGTTAAGCCAAGCTGGTCGCCTGCCATATTTACTATTCTTTCTACAGATCGGGATGGTTTGTCCCTGTACCCTCAATAAGGATTCTTTAAAATACAGCCAGCTCTCCTGGACTCCTTTTCCGCTCATGTTATTCTCCCAGGGGATCTTGCCCATCAGCTCCCTGAGGGAGTCAAAGTCTGCTTTTCTGAAGTCCAGGGTCCGTATTCTGCTGCTTTCCTTTCTTCCTTGTGTCAGGATCCTGAACTTGACCATCTCATGGTCACTACCTCCCAGGTTCCCATCCACTTTTGCTTCCCCTACTAATTCTTCCCGGTTTGTGAGCAGCAGGTCAAGAAGAGCTCTGCACCTAGTTGGTTCCTCCAGCACTTGCACCAGGAAATTGTCCCCTACGTTTTCCAAAAACTTCCTGGATTGTCTGTGCACCGCTGTATTGCTCTCCCAGCAGATATCAGGGTGATTGAAGTCTCCCATGAGAACCAGGGTGTGCGATCTAGTAACTTCTGCGAGTTGCCAGAAGAAAGCCTTGTCTACCTCATCCCCCTGGTCCTGTGGTCTATAGTAGACTCCAACCACGACATCACCCTTGTTGCTCACACTTCTAAACTTAATCCAGAGACTCTCAGGTTTTTCTGCAGTTTCATACTTGAGCTCTGAGCAGTCATACTGCTCTCTTACATACAGTGCAACTCCCCCACCTTTTCTGCCCTGCCTGTCCTTCCTGAACAGCTTATATCCATTCATGACAGTACTCCAGTCATGTGAGTTATCCCACCAAGTCTCTGTTATTCCAGTCACATCATAATTCCTTGACTTTGCCAGGACTTCCAGTTCTCCCTGCTTGTTTCCCAGGTTTCGTGCATTTGTGTATAGGTAGTTGAGATAACCCGCTGATCGCCCCTCTTTCTCAATATGAGAAAGGCAGCATCAGGTTTATGTCCCTATTTGTATTTCCCCACATAATCTTAAACACATTCAATTTTATTTCGTGACTATATTCCCTCCTTTAAAAACATTAGAACAACCTCACAGCGACACCATCACATAGCTAAAGCAGAGAATAGCATTCTTAGTGCATTGTTTTCTAATATCACTGCAAAACAGTGTGATATATATGCTCAAACATTTGAACGTGTGTGTTCTTTTTTTCAGGACCGACGGAAAGTTTCTGTAATGCTGGGCATCTGTGCACAACTGTGCTTATTGTAAACAACGGGATTTGTTTTCACCAAATCACAATTTAATATCTGAGAATAGCAGACACGCAAAAGGAGAAGTATGTTATAAACATACCTTATATGCATCAATGATCAATTGGAGAATATTTCCAGAATCTTTCTGAAGTTGTCCAACAGTAGCTCCAGGAATAAGTTTGGCATAATTCTGTAAAGAGCAAGTACAAAATATAGGCTTGAGCTGTTAACAATAATTTGAAAGCATAAATTCGTAATAGGTGGTATGGTCCATCTTGCTGGCAACCTCCCTCACCCCCCAAACCCATAACTACCAATCTAAAGAATTATAAGTAGGATTTTCAAAAGCACCTAAGTGACTTCAGAGTGAGCACAAGTCCTGTTGAAAATCAATGGAGGAGCACAAGTCACTTAGGAGTTTTTGAAAATTTCACCCTATAGTGTTCTCCAATTAAAATGAAAATATCCTCTCAACAGTTCTATTTGTTTTTAATAAAAATAATCAGAGCCTGATTCTGCTACTCTTACTACTATTGTAATGTTGTTCCCATCGGCCCGATATACATTTGTTTTAGAAACTGTACTTTTCTGAGGCCGGTACATGTTAACTAGCATATAGTGTACTGTGCACAAGGGCTCAGGGATGAAGGGGACATAAGGCCTCAATAAGAATGAGATTGGCGAGCCTGGAACATAGGCTCTGAACTATTTGCTGCTGTTATATGACTGGAATACAAATACCACATGTTAATCAATGGTTAGTTATAATTCAGGAAGAATTATCTGCCTAGTGCCCTGATTACATGCTGGGTTTGTGTTAAGAAAATTGTCGTCATTTAATGTCCAGTCTCACCTCAGTGCTGTCATTGTAGCATGACACTCACAGCTAGTTCTTAGAACTAGTAGCTAATATTAATCTCATCTGGTGGTTACTACATTGCATTTAGGGCTTGAACCAATGCTTATTGAAGTCAATGGGACTACTTGGAGATAATGAAAAGGGCAGTTAAAAGAGAAAATTGGTAACATGATAAACTCTGCAGAAGAAAGCTGCTGTTCTAATGCTGATTTTTTAAACATTAAAAACATTCAAAAAATCAATGAAGATGGACAATTTGATTCCCTTACATCCCTTTTATACTTTGCACTTCCACCAGTATTATGATTACTTTAAATATTATGTATGAAATACCTATCATTCATTACATTACTAAAGTGCTATTGTAAATCAGCAGGATTAAACACATTTGATGTTACAACAGGTGATTTGGCATGCCTGACTCCTGTGAATTATAGCACTCTGTCTTTGAAAGATTGTTCTTAGAATATAGAACTGTGCATTTTGTAAACATGGGCATTATGCAGACTGGTTATAAATGAGAGTTAGAGAGTTTGGAATCTAAAATATCACTGCCTTTTATCTGGGGCATGCAAAATAAACAGTAGGCGCACACTAGGCTTAGGGCCACAGTCTACCGTTCCTCTGTGCACAAAAATGCCATGGATGACAGTGTGAGTTCCATGGAAGGCACAGGTGCAGACTATGGATTGATTTTAAGGAAAGTTTCCATCTTTGAGCATATATTTTAATGTTTTTCCATATAAAGTTTCTGAGCTGATTTACCAGTGTAGTGTTTCAGAGTAGCAGCCGTGTTAGTCTGTATCCGCAAAAAGAAAAGGAGGACTTGTGGCACCTTAGAGACTAACCAATTTATTTAAGCATTTGAGTGTGGAGTGATTGCTTTGGATCGCATGGCTAATACTGTTAACCAGTTACGGCAGGTTGTCTTTTTAGTGCTAGTGTGACACAAATAGACCTTCCAACTTTTTAGCATGCATTTACTAAAAAGTTGACTTATTTTATCTACAGATATATCTGCTCTCACTCATTCTCAGTGGAGTTAATTTGAAATTGCTCCATGGAGGTCAGTGGAGTTACACATGATTTGCACCAGTGTAAATGAGAGCAGAGCTTGTGACATGACCTAGGGTGGAAGAGTACTATGCCAAATTTAGAAGACCCAGGTGATATTTTTTTGAACAGATCTTAAGCCTTGAGAACTTCTAGTGCCATTTGGCTTTGTTGAAATGACAGTTTTGAACAGCTCATTTTTAAACTGTATTCTCTTTGTCTAGCAGCAGAAGAAGAATTGCTTCACAAGAATATTTTTGTTTGCATGGCAGAGGATTCCATTTAGTTAGAAAGACAGTTTTGTTGTTTTTTCCTCAGCTTTAATTAGAATGATTTTTAACATAATTTTCCTTGAAAATAAATTATTTCATTTAAGGAAAAACTGTTTTGCAAACCTCCAAAAAGATTAGAAGAAACCCAAAGCTTTAGACAAAATTAGCAGTTTCATGAAAACTTAAAAAGAAAAGGAGTACTAGTGGCACCTTAGAGACTAACCAATTTATTTGAACATAAGCTTTCGTGAGCTACAGCTCACTTCATCAGATGCATTCAGTGGAAAATACTGTGAGGAGATTTATATACACACACAACATGAAAAAATGGGTGTTATCATACACACTGTAAGGAGAGTGATCACTTAAGATGAGCTATTACCAGCAGAAGAGCGGGGGTGGGAGGGGAGAAAACCTTTTGTAGTGATAATCAAGTTGGGCCATTTCCAGCAGTTAACAGGAACGTCTGAGGAGCAGTGAGGGGGTGGGGGAAATAAACATGGGGAAATAGTTTTACTTTGTGTAATGACACATCCACTCCCAGTCTCTATTCAAGCCTAAGTTAATTGTATCCAGTTTGCAAATTAATTCCAATTCAGCAGTCTCTTGTTGGAGTCTGTTTTTGAAGTCTTTTTGTTCTAATATTAGGCTTGAATAGAGACTGGGAGTGGATGTGTCATTACACAAAGTAAAACTATTTCCTACTCTGAAACCTCTCCTTACAGTGTGTATGATAACACCCATTTTTTCATGTTCTGTGTGTATATAAATCTCCTCACTGTATTTTCCACTGAATGCATCCGATGAAGTGAGCTCACGAAAAGCTTATGCTCAAATAAATTGGTTAGTCTCTAAGGTGCCACTAGTACTCCTTTTCTTTCTGCGAATACAGACTAACACGGCTGCTACTCTGAAACATGAAAACTTAAAACACCATTGGATTCCCCTACCCTAAATGTGATACACATAGTCTGTCAAACTTTCACTGTCATCACAATACTCATAAAAATAATTTTCAAATCAACAGCTTTTAAAAAGAAATAAATTTCTTACTCTGTTATAAACAGCTTTCAGCTAAGAATAATGATATATTATTTGGTCAGCCATATGTGAATATATTCCAGAGGAAGGATTTTTTGTTTGTTTTCCTGAACTTTTCTTTTTTTATAAACTATTTAAACTGACATGCCTCATTTGTCAACAACTTCCTTCTCCCTCATGCACCCATGCCCCTCAGGTTTTACCTTTTGAGCAATCTTGGCAAATGTTTAATTTAAATCCACTAGTTCAATGCTACTTTAAAAGCATCTGTGGTCATGTAATACTTTGCTGTTTTAGTTTTGATTCTCCCATGCAACATGACAACTGCTATTTTAAAATTAGGGGAACTGACATGTCTGGCCATATTCATGGCAAGAATGCAATATTATAAGCACATACATCCTGTATTTGGTGACATAAAATACATGTTTTAGATAACAATATACACACCTATGTGGGAGGTAGGTCTGAGCCTACATTGGATCTGAAGCGGATTTGGAATATTAAATGAATAAATGACTGACATATGCCATGCTAAACTAAAGGGGGATTATAAATAGCTAGAAATATAAAGGTACATTTAATTATTTGACTACTACATTTATTTTAGACTAATGCTATCTATCCAAACTATTTAAGGAGCTTCTGGATAAATTCTAGTGTAGTGTTTGCCCTCCTTAGAAACTGAATTATCATCTGTCAAGTTCAATTATGTTTTTTGGTACAATAAAATACAGTTGCAAGTTTCTGGGCCTGATCCTGCAGAGCTAATGTAATTTAGGGAAAGCTCCATTAGGCTTAATTATAGTGGTTTCAACTGACGTTTTTTGCCTGAGTAAGGCGTTGTCTGTAAAGGTTTCAGAGTAGCAGCCGTGTTAGTCTGTATTCGCAAAAAGAAAAGAAGTACTTGTGGCACCTTAGAGACTAACCAATTTATTTGAGCATAAGCTTTCGTGAGCTACAGTGGCTCATGAAAGCTTATGCTCAAATAAATTGGTTAGTCTCTAAGGTGCCACAAGTCCTCCTTTTCTTTTTACTGTCTGTAAAGGTGCCACCAAAATGTTTGACTAAAGACATGAACCTTTGAGCATAGGGGTCCTTCACATTCTGAAACTAGGCTCCCAACTGAAGTCAGAAGTGCCCTGTTTCTTGGCAGCACTGGTTGGCTGATCCTATTTCCAGATGTGCCGAAAACTGATCTTTCACAGGTGGAGTTAAGTTTTGTCATTACATAAAGTGGCCCAGAGCAGTGCACACAGGTATTGTTGGTGTTATGGATGAGTACATCTACATATACTGAGTGATGATTTGGGTTCAGCTGCATCTGCTATTGTATCTTATTAAATAATGAGCTCTTTGTTCAATGAGAAATCCTTAGCTCTGACTGTATAAGCACAATAGACTTCCATTCCTTAGCCTACTCTTGTTTCTGGAACCAAAATCATCCATTTTCCTCAAAATAGTTCAGATTCCTTCTTTAGTTTCCTCCCCCTGTGCCCGCTCCTTCCATACAACAATGGAACATTTCCCTTGCACAACTCATATAAAAAATGATCTCATGAAAAAGATCATGGTTAGTTTCTTGACTCTTGGATTTCAGTTCATCCTTTGTCAACAATAGATAATACACCACCTGTGGAAAGACTAAGAGGTTATGCATTTTAAAGTCTCATTGACTTCAGTGGGGCGTAAGCACTTGCTTAAAGTTAAGAACATGCTTAAGTGTTTTCCTGAATTGGAGCCAAAATGCACACTTGCAGCTTGATCCTGCTCCCAGGGAAGTCAATGATAAAATTCCAATGGACTTCAGTGGACCAGGATCAAGTCCTTAAGCAAGTCCCTGTCCTCCCTTGTCTTCTGGCACTCTGTCCTCTTCTTATTCCCCTGCTACCCTTCTAATTGCTCCTACTTCACATCCTTTGGAGGATCTTCCTTCTTTCCCCCCCGCACATACACCAGGTTTCTGTGGGAATTTCACAGGGCTCTGTCCTTGGTCCCCTTATCTTTTCCTTCTATACCTCATTTCTGGGTAATCCCATCTGCAAACACAAGTTCAACTACCATCTCTATGCTAAGGACTCACAGATCTCTCTCTCTCTCTCGCCACTCCAGACCTGTCTCCTTCTGTCCAAACTAAAATCTTGGCCTGCCTCTCTAACATCACCCTCCTGGGTGTCTAGCCATCAGCTCAAGTTCAACATGGCTAAAACAGGGCTTTAAATGGTTGGCCTCAATCCCTCTTGGTTGCATCCTTTCTTGGTCACTCTGAGTGACACTGCCATCCTGTCTGTCCTGGGTGTCATCTTTGAGTCGGAGGGGAGGGATAGCTCAGTGGTTTGAGCATTGGCCTGCTAAACCCAGGGTTGTGAGTTCAATCCTTAAGGGGGCCATTTAGGGATCTGTGGCAAAAAATTGGGGATTGGTCCTGCTTTGAGCAGGGGGTTAGACTAGATGACCTCCTGAGGTCCCTTCCAACCCTGATATTCTATGATTCTATGACATCTCTTTAGGTCCTCACGTCCCAGCTATCTAAACTTTGCTATTCTTTCTCCTTGATACCTGTAAGGGGGTGTGTCTATGCTGCAGTCACAGGGTGTGACTGCAGCTCATGTGGACACACCTATGCTAGCTTTAATCTAGCTATCTTGGGTATTGGAGTGAGTCTGCAGCAGCATGGATTTCAGTGCAGACTTCTCAAGCCTGTCTGGAACCCTGACCCTGGATGGCTAGCCCATGCAGACACCTGTGTGGGATAGCTAGGTTAAAGCTAGCTCAGGTATGCTGCCTGCTGAATTGGCCTCTGACTACACCCATGGTTAAGGGGGAAAGTGGAAGCAAATTTTGCTCCCATTGCTTTAGTGCACTAAGGACTGCTCTGGTGCACTTGAGGAGTAAGCCCCAGGTTCTGGCTGCAGAAAAAGATATTAAAGCAAAAAAAAAAAAATCAAAATACACATTTTTAAGGTAAGTCCAATCACCATGCTCAGTGGAAATAGTGCATTCTGAATGCAACAGATAAGGAACTAGTAGAAGTCACTCAAGTATAATCACACTGCAACAAATAGCTACATAATCAAAGGGTAGAACTAGCTAAATACTTTTAGCATCCACAGAGCAGGTATTAAAATTCTATCATTACCTAAGGTTTGCTGGCTAGGGGCCTGATCCTATGGCCAATGCAATATTTCCACTGATTTTAATTGGCCCTTGGATTAGGTCCTACACCTAAATTTGGAGCTATCCATCTCCTCTTTAATCTACCGTCTTATTGCACCAAAAAGATGCATCCCTCCCTGAGTGCATGAAGGTTTCCTTTGGAATTTTCCAGTGGTCATGGTCTGCGCTGGCCAACACCATTCTTATCAAAGGTTTTCTGTTTCAGTATCTCTGTGTCAGTTTTATACCATTATCAAAGTTATCAAGTGGCATGCTTTGTTCTCTGGGAACTCTATACTAAGATTTACAACTAACAAAAAATGTGAGCCATTGTTAATCCATCTATTACTTTTTGTTCTCTACTTTGTCAGAAAAATAAAGTGACACCATTTTCTGTCTTGTATAGAATGTAGCAATTCTTTTAAACATATTCTATCTACCACTTTCATCTTTTGCATGTGGCATTCTGTCACTTAACTGAGTATCTGCTGTTATTTTTCCTTGCACATAGCCTCACTAACCTGCGGGTTAGATGGACAGTTAGTCAAAGCAAATATAAAATAATAAACAAAATAAAAATATCAGACTTTTACTGCTGGCCTTCACAAACATCAAAGGGCATATCTAAAACAATGGGACTGTATTGTCACATTTTCCATCTGTGTCAATCAAACTCAGAATATTGACCTAGAAGTCTGATTCTCCCATGCTTATGATTATAAAGAAAACATAATATGACAATATACATCAAGATTATAAGACTGCAAACACTGAATTCTGATCTAGGATTTATTTTTAGACACTACAAATTTCTTCACAACAGCCCATCTGGGCAAAAATATACATGATAAAATAAGATAGATACTGACAGTTCTCTTAGTGAGGGCTCTGTGCCTACCCACTGCACAGCTCAGAGTGAAACAGAAGAGAGGAAAAGGCCCCTTATGTGCGGGAAGAGCTCCCTGTAAAAATCCCCAAAGACACTACACTTCTAACTCTCTCCTTAACCCACTTGTGCTGTGACTTCACTTCTACCCCAGTTCTGTCAGAGTTGGATAGAGGACACAGGGAAAAAGGCCAACAATAGCATGGCTCATCAGAGAGACATGTTGCCAGGGAGGCTGAAACCAGGGACTGCACGGGTGGTTAGGTCTTCATGTGTAATCTGGGATAGGTGAGACTACAGCCTGTCTTCTCTATGGATCCTCCAGATCTAATGTTATAAGGGTCTGGGTACAATTTTCAAAAGTGTTTAACGAGCCTGAATCCCACTGACTTTTAGTGCAACATAGGCTCCTTAGCCATTTAAAGTTTAGAAGATTTTTACCATGTCCCCTCTACAGCATGGGCAGCGGGTATAATAGGCCAGGGGAGGCTCAGCCTCTCCTAGCGTAGCCACTGCTGCTGGAACCTGGTTGTGGGTTTGATGGGGGAAATTTTTGCTTTTTATTATGCCGCATGCAAGTTCTGGGTAGCTGAGGAGGTGGTATGTGCTACTCAGCTTCCTCTGGACTCCAGAGAGATTATTGATGAACCCCGGAAGCTGAGTAAGACATACTACCCCCTCAGTCACCCTGGAACCTGCATGGTGCATATCAAAAGCTCAGGTTCCTCTTCCCGAAGAGAGAAGAAGAGAAGAGCGTTTGAAGGCTCCTCCAGACAGTGTGGGGGGGGGGGGCGTGGCGTGGCTCAGGGCTCTGCATGGCCCAGGGCTCCTCTGGCTATGGGGTTAGTGTGCAGGGGATCAGGGCTTCTCTGGGCAGGTTGGAGGGGGGTGCTCAGGGTTCTGGCTGGCCCGGGGCTCCTCTGGCCATGGGCGGGGAGTGCAGGGGGTCTCGGGACTCCGGAGGGGGGGAGCGGGCAGAAGGGTTGAGCCGGGGGCTAGCCTCCCCAAAGTGGGGCTCTACCCACCACCCATGCTCCACAGTGACACAAACAACTCATAATGGAGGGGAAAGGGCTTATCAAGCACAGAACTGTCAGATTACTTTTTTGTGGTTTTACTGCAGACGGGAAACAGATAGGCTTTTTTCTCTCCCATCTTCTACTTATTTTTACTCATCATTTTAAATAGGAATTTGAAGTGTTGTGGGCCCACTCCAGGGCTGTCCTATCATTCCATACACTGGTTCTGGTCACTGGGAAATTCCCCAGCTATAGGTGAATCCCCAAGTAGATCCAGTCTAGGGGACAAACTGGGGATACCTGGATGTGCATGCCAAACACAAGTTATGGCTGCTTTAGTTTTGCTGAGGGATGGAACTACCTCTGGCCAAACCCTGAACAGATGCACAACGGTGGTGCAAAGTATCTTTTCCCCTCCTTGCCCCAGTTCCATTTGCAATAAAATGACTAATCTCCTCTCCACTCTCTGCTCCCATTTGCCATGCAATGACTTTTTAAACAAAAGAGTCTTCATGTAACTGAGACTTGTATTCTTCACTTCAAACAATGCTACGTGTTTTTTCTCCCTTCAGTGCATACAGGCAGTTAGATGTGAGGGGGAGGGGAGAAATTCTCCCTTCTATTTTGTCATTTTGTACTTTATATTTCCTGCTACCTTCCAACTTATCTCACTGAAAAGAAGTTTTAGACTGAAGAGAAGGAAGCAAACTCTCAGATCAGGTGAGAACACATTTTCTGAGAGATGAACAAAAGTTCATGAGGACATTTTGTTTCAAGGGGTGTCCCTGTCTCACAGGAGAAAAAAACAGCCTCAAGTATTAGTACGCAGCATCTTAAGATATAACTGTCTAATGCTAGTGATTATGCTGAGCAATTTAGATAAGCTTCAGGGTTGAACATCCTTATCTACTATGACTCAAAAAGTAGTTATTCACAGTGTGATTCAACATAAAACCCAATTTACAATTACATAAAGAACCATAAAATCAATACATGATGAGTGAGGTGCTTTCAAAGTAACTGAGTTTTTAGATGTTTTAAATCAGGTATCTAATTTTCTAGCTATATTTTTAATTAAATATGCACCTTGCAGGGTTGAATCCTCAATGCTAGTCTTCTCAAGTGGTACTGTATAAATAGGGCCCTTCATTTTCAATTTTTATTATATTTAATTTTTCCTGGGAATTTATCAGACAACAAACAAACAACAACAAAAAAAATATCAGGTAAAAATCAGTGCAAAAATCTATTAATTTTTCTGGGTAAATATCAGGGTTTATTTTAGTGGACGGAAAGACAGAGGAAAAAAGTATTCTTAGATTAATGATTTGAATTCTGTTCATCAGTGTGATTTGCTGCAGAACTCAAAACACAATGCCACCTCAGAGTTTAAGAAAAAATATATCTCTAATCCCCAAATAAAACTTTTCATTTGAATAAAAAGTTTACTGTTGTAGACTTAGAACTATTAGACAATTAATATTTACATTTAATAATTGGGCCAAACCATTTGCAGTGCATACACTCAACTTCATCCTTTTCTCCTATTTTTTTGAAAACTTTTTTTTAAAACTCATGTTCTGAAATGTATTTTGATACAGATTTTCATTTTCTTCCCATTTTAGTTAAATCTTTAAACCATTATCTGCTAACAGCTTGAAATGTGGACATGGTGGCATGAGATTCATCAGTGTTCAGATGCGCACACAATTCAGAGCTTGCATGCGTGCCTATTTATTTGTGTGTATCTTCTAGACTAATACAGGCGGCTTTGCATATACACACAGACTAAAGTATTATCATAATACATATCTCATGCAATGTATTGTATTTTCCTGAAAAAACAAGTTATTTTTTACATATTTGAATGATACAAAAATAGGGTGAAAATTGGAAATAAACTGAATAATACTTTTTGTAAAACCCGGGAAATTTTCAGTAAAAATCGGTTTAAACTGAAAATGAAAGAGCTCATACATAAACATTATTAAAAGGAACATTAAAGCAAAACACTGGAGAGTTACAAATTTTAGTTACCTCACCTCATATAAGTAAACTTGTTCCTTTGTTACAGCAAAAATTAATAAAACGTTATTTTGCACAAGCTTGTCTGTTAGTTGTCCAATTGTTGGATACTCCTGAAAACAAATATAGAGAGCCAAATCAATCCCTGTTTTACAAAAGGACCAAGGAGTTAAAAAATAGTGATGAAAAACATTGCATGTTATCTTTAATGAACATACATTCATACTGTGCTCAGTGTAATATAAACATGTAATTATACATGTGTGCTGAGTAAGTGTGTATGTGTACATAGAGCCTTTCCTTCTGGTGCTCACGTTACCCTGAGTGATCTACCTGTATGTCATGCTTCAGTGCCTGGGGTCAGGAGGTTTTAGTCCACACAGGAACACAGGCCTTTGGAATCCTCTTTAAACCTCTTAATTCTTGAATTTAGACTTTAAGAAGGTGAGAAAACTAACTCATTGAGGCAAGGACACTACTTACCTTTGTGTTTGCAAGGCAACTAGCACAATACAGCGCACATCCTAACAGGGGCCTCTAAACATCCCCATAATAGAACTATTAAATAACAGTATTAGTTTGAGCACTTGAATCTTAGTTTGAAATGTTTTTCTGACCTCAGCAGTGTCCTACACATTCCTGAACCACTCCTTAATTCACTTCCTTTAAGACAATGTGATGAAAGCATATTTTTGCCCTCCTCTCAGGAGAGGATGCCAATAGGTCCTGTTCCACATGTTACCCATGGTAACAGTTATTGGGAGTAAGAGGTATCACTTTTTCTAATCATAACATGTTCTGAGATCACTTATGTCAATATGCTGTGTTCTTAGTTTTGATTTTATGAAAATATGTGATTAAAATTAAAATGGATGACATCAAATGACTGGATTTCCAAACTCCTACTGCATACCACTGAACACAATCATTAATATTCCAATTCATCTTTCCCGTACTTCAAAATTCCACAATGAAAGAATTGTACGAAGCACATTACCAAAACTGTTGACATGGAATATTCATTATTGTGGTCCAAGTGACAATGTCCATCGTTTGGAATAACAATCCCTGCCAGTTTACTGTCCATCCCAAAATGGGAATCAGCATCACTCACAAACACCAGCAGATGTAGAGAGTCATTTCTCCACCCAATCTTTTCCTGTAATTAAAATGTAATGGTTTAGTATAGACTGATTATATTGAAAGAAACAATACAGGATGATAGGGTAGAAGGCAGAAGAAGGGGTCTTTCAAAGACAGCTTTAAAAAGTAGTGTCCTCTCTGCTTTAAGCAGACATCATAGATTCATAGATATTTAGGTCAGAAGGGACATCAAAAGATACCATGACAATTATTTAACAGAGTTCACTCCATTGCCTCTGACCAACATATCTCCTCTTCCCATTGTTGTGCTGAGTGTGTATAGCTGCTTGTCATCTATGTCAAATATTGTTAATATTGTTAATCATTAAAATATTTAAAGAGAAAAAATTGAAGAAAATATGATGATTATGTGGCAATTTTATTGCTTTTCATTCCCCATATACACCCGATTATTACACGATCAGTGCTTTTATTGATGGAAACTACAAAACTGTCATTTTTCAATGTGCGTATTTAACTTGATTATATACACTTTTCTAATGAAAAAAGAGATCATTTGAATATACCTTTACAGTCTGACCAAATACCCACTGAAATCAGTGGGGGTCCTTCCATTGATTTTAGTGGAGTCAGATCAGGGTCAGAGTCTACATTTTGAGAAAACAAGAGCTGCTTATTTTTTTAAAAATACCATAAAAATCTATTAATATTAAAATGTGGACTAATAAATATTACACCTAGAGGTTTCATTACCTTGCAAACCGCTGCCTGCATAATTGCATCAAATCCTCCCTCTGGAGTATCTATATTAGCTGAGATTTTCTGTTCTTTCACAATTTCATTGAACCTTTCAGCATCATTTGTTAATGGCAAAACATGTTTGTATCCAAAGGTGGGTAAGCAATTACGTGGAACACTGCTATAAAATAAATGATATATCTTAATAATATAAATGATATATAGCATAAATGATATATATATATATCTGATATATAAATGATATATCTTGATGATATATCTTACGGCCAATGCAGAGATAGGATGCACACACTGTAGTTGCTTTGTAACTCTATCTAGCGTAGTTTTCAGGTGCACATCTCCTCTGTGTACCTTGTTTTATTAATATCATTGCTGAAAGTAGTACCTTTACAGTTCAGTTAGACAGACCAAGTGAAAAAACTTCAAGGTTAAAACATAACATGGCACTCAGTTAATTTTAAAGTGGAACTGTGCATTTAGATACTCTGTGGCTAAAGAATGGTGTGTAAACTGCACTTCCCCAGGAGTAGCCCTGGGAGGCACTGTGCCCCAGTGATACCCTGAAGTGGCATACTCCTCCTATGCTCCTCTTTTAATCTGCTCCAGCTCCTTACAGAGCACAGTATACTCCCACCATCACATCCAGATAGGCCCACTGGGCTCCTCCCCACTTGCTCTGAGAGGAGGAGAGTATCAGGCATGCAGCCCCCACTCTCCACAAGCACCCCAGAGTTGTGATCCGGGCAGGACTCATGCAGCATAGGGCAGAAGGGACTGTTCCTGGTTCTTTAAAGCAAATAAATAATAAGAACATTAATAAATATACTGAACTGTTGTTTTTTGGTATTTTTGAGTACCCAAAAGTATTGTGAGCCTTTACAGCTGTCACATGAATAATCCAGGATTTTAATAAAGAATATATATTTCAAGCAAATTAAAGAGACATATAACTTGAGTTATCAAGTTATCAATGTGCTAATCAGTCACACACACTTGTAATTAGCAGGAAAATCTAAACAGCAAGCAAAAAGGTAAACCTCTTCCCCCCTAAACACCCCCTCTTCCCAACAACCCAATGGGGTATAGAAAATGACCAGAGTATGAACCAAGAGCCAAGTCCCATTTGCTTTATTCACTCAACTGCAAGTGAGTAAGGTGGAAAGGCTGCAGTGAGGGCAGTGAGCAGGATTTTGCCCCCAATGATCAATCTTATCTGTGTTCCTATATTAAATAACAAACATACATAGGTGCTTTCTTTGCCTACCTGCAAGGGTTGTTTATTTCTTCAGCTGTGGTTTTGATGAATGGTGAAACTGGTTTTTCAACAAAAGACCCAAAGCCCAGTCTAAAGTTGCTGGTTAGTTTTGACATTTCTTTGGAAAGAGTTGAGCCTAATTCCTTTATTGTATTCAGATCATCATCCATGGAAGCAGAAAGGTCCATGAGGTAATAGAGATCAACCGGATAATCTTCAGTCTGGCGAACTTTGATCTCTATTGTTTCTTCATTTCCTAGTAAAGCCATAGGGGAAATGGAGAACAAATTAACACATGTAGACAATGTTATGGGCAATATATCAATGATGCTGTCTGTTTATTCTGTGCCATTGGTGGAATTAATAGAAATGTATAAAAGCGTAAATAAAAATTCCAAATAGAAAATCTGAAAGACCTTAAGTAAGTATTACTTGAGTGGTACGGTAAAAGTTAAGTACTAACTTTAGGTTTAGGACTATTTGATTCCTGTGGATCTAGTGTGTTAGAAAAAACAAACGTCAGAGTGCAGCTTTAAAATGTTCTATTATGAAACAGAAGTTAGTACTTGTAGGAGCGAGTGCAAGGGTTAATGGTCTGAGCATGGGACTGGGAGAGT
The DNA here is from genome assembly GCF_965152235.1 of Eretmochelys imbricata. Classification (NCBI taxonomy): domain Eukaryota; kingdom Metazoa; phylum Chordata; order Testudines; family Cheloniidae; genus Eretmochelys; species Eretmochelys imbricata. The sequence goes on from NC_135582.1 coordinate 33,333,468, forward strand.
GGATTACAAGTGCGCCTGGGTTCTATTCCTGGTTCTAGTACTAACATACTGTGTGTTATTTAAATCTCTCTGCACCTCATTTTCCCTAGGACAAATTCTGATCTATGTTATATTGGTATAAATCCACAGTAACGCCATAGACCTCAGGGGATCTTGCAAATCATGTTGATATCCTCCGATAAAAACACTATATGGCAGATTCTCTACTGCAGCTGAGATTTTCTCAGGGTAGCAATGAAGAGGTGAGACACTGGGGAGCTGGCTATGGTTGCAGTTTCCCAATTCTCTCCTCATCTCTGCCATGGCCTGGGTGCAGTTTAGAGAAGTCTCCGGAATAGGTGCTGGAACTGGGGGTGCTGCTGCCGTGCCCCCTGGCTTGAAGTGGACAAGGTTTACAGTTTGCTTCAATGGCTCTAAGCAAACCCACTATAAAAACTGCTCCAGCATCCCTGGCCTTCAGACTCCTCTAACCAATACCAGCTGGCTACATCCCATGGGATAGCTCGCCTACTGTGCTATGGCTATGGCCACGGCCCCTTCATTTCCACCCTCAATACACCTCCCGCATCAGGGGCACAAGAGGAACGGTATAGGAACTAGCTCGTCCCGCTCTACACCCGCGGGGGGAATTCCCAGCCTGATAGATGTGTGACATTTCCATTCCCTTTGTGCTGCCCCGAGCCATGAAGAGAACAGAGCAGGGAGATTAATCTCCTTTTACATAAATGCAAAATACTTTGGGGGGAATTTAAATAGTGTACATTTTAGATCTATCCATCAGATTAACACATGATAAATATTCACTAGGTCTTATTTGATTACAAATAATGCTTAATTTCGAATTTGTTAATACAAATTATTTAAATACAGTAAATACATTCTGTTTTTTAGATCATTAACAATTTAGTCTGAGAAACCTGGAAAGACAGCATCAACAGGAAAGAATCACAGTTATGAACTGAATAACTTACCTGGTCGCAGTCTAAAAGTTAACTTTTGAGGGGAAATCTGTGTGACATCAGAGTTATTCTTCTGGATTCCTATGCTAAGGGGCTTATTTTTGTGAATTTCTACTTTAGAAATTGGAAATTCAATAAAGTTCGACTGACATCCTTTTGACAAAAGATTTGCTGGAGTATCACACCTTCCATGAATTCCAGATGAGTCAGTATAATTCTGAAACAATCAGCAGAAGGAAGGGAAGAGCTAAATTTATTATTGAACAATGGAAAATAAATTATTTATGCATGGTGGGCCAAATGCAGAGGTGACAGACATTGTGGTGTAAGTTACACACAGGGTGTAAGCTGGCAAAGAAATGGGTGTAGGTGGCATAACAGTCTAAATTTGCATCTATCAGGCTTTTCATAGCAAAATTAACGGAGCATACATTTGTTTGGTATCTTAGCGGGACCAGTTGTATCATTGGTGTATGGGAATTGTGTCACTTATGCCTGGTATTTATTTGGCCCTAAGAGATTTGGGGATGGTGACACATAAGTTAAAGTGTATGTTGAGTCTTATCTTGTTTTTCCTGCTGCACCCTTCTCCGTCAATACTAATTTTGGACACTTATGAATGGTAAATCAATACTCTATAACTTACACCTGTTTTCTGACCATCTTACACCTGATGTTTAACTAACACCATATTTTCATGACCATGAATTTAGCCCAGAGATACACGTGGCACTTGTATTTATTTCCTTTAATTCAGCCCTGTGTGCTGTTTGGCCTTCTCCTGCACTTAGGATCTGATCTAAAGCCCACTGAAGTCAACAGGAGACTTTCCACTGACTTCAATAGTCTTTGGATCGGGCCCTGCATTCCTACTCAAGCAAAACTCCCACCAACTGGAATGGGAGTTTTATGATTATATATTCCTCTTCAAAGCAATATACTCACATTAATTTTCACAACATTGTTGTAAGGTATTATCATCATTGCTGTGTGAAAACTTTGGCAGAGAGTCTAAGTGATTTGACCAAGGCCACAGAGGGAGCCCATGTCAAAGCTGGGATTCGAATTTGGAAATTCCTGGTTTTCAATCCTGTGCCCATACCACTGGTCCATATTCTTCTCTTGTGCCTGTAGAAGGAATTTAAACTTTGTCCCTTAACCTGCAAATGTCCCTGAATTTTGTCACTGAGAAACACTCTGTTAAAGTTACAGCAAAGTTACTTTAAATCCACAAAAGCCCAGAAATTCAGTTAATGCTAAGACTCTGCTTTTCACTTCCAACTGGGAGTCAAATTCTGTTCATGGATATATGTGTGTCTCACTGATTTCAGTGGAAACATAGGAGGGAAAAATCTGCCTTTCTGTACTTGGGCCACTTCTGATGTCTACTCAGATAAAACACCCATTGACTACAGGATCAAACCCAATGTATATAAAAATCACCTATTATTATGAAACCCTTGGAAAACAGAGCATACCGGCTGCAGTAGCTAACACTGAATTTTCTGGCTTCTCAAAACAATTCATTATCAGGTAAACACATGGTTCAGGGCTAGTCAGAATGTGTATTTTTATCCAATAGACTATGATGGCTCCTTTTATTGAGTGTAGCCTGACACTAAAATAAATATACAGATTTTAAATATACAGAGTCTTTGCCTGCCCCACATCACATGAGTGTAGCAAATAAATCCATGGGCAAACATTATATTTATTCCACTGACATTTCCAATAAGTGCACATGATCTATACATAGTACTTCCAGACTCAAGAACTTAGTTGTTTTCTTTTTGTATTTTATGAAAACACACAATGGCAATTGGCCTAATTATGTACCTAATAACATGGAAAATTTCATATTATGTTATGAAAATTTCATATTATGAAATGTTTTGAACTCTTTTTAAAAAAAGCATAGAAAAAACACTTTTTGGGGGGGACCGGAGACTTTCCTAGTGTTATATCTTGCAAATTGCTAAATTGCTTTTAGTAAAAACTGGATTAAAAAAGAACGGTATGTCAGTTTCATCCAAGATGGTATTTTTACTGTTCAACTAAAACCCCCTAAGGGAAGTGTTTATAAATTATTTAAAGAGTCCCTTAAAAGAGAGCTGTAGAGGTATGAACAGTAAACCACCACAATAAAGTATTTTAACACACATTCTGTTTCTCTCTCATATCTGATCTATGTATTGTGTTTATATATTTATTACATGCTTTGGACCTGATCCTTTGAAGTGCTTAGCACCCTCAATTGCCACTGAAGCCAATGGCTATTAAGGGTGCTCAGCACGACAGAAATATCAAACACAATCCAGTTGACTAAGACATTATTTTAAGAAATTTTGCAGTACATACCTAGCTGATCAATAATTCAAAAACTAACTAGCACTTGACTGGCTAGCTGTTGGCTGAAAAGGATTCACAAAACCCTGTGTTTGTCTATCTGTATTTATAAGAGCCAAGATTTCCAAAATCTAAAGTTAGGCTTCTAAAAATCATATTTAGGCTCCTGAACAAGCAGCCAGATTTTCAAAAGTGCTGAGCACCTAACAGTTCACCTTCTGCTTTAAAAGGGAGAAGGGCATGTGGCTCTCATTTGGACCCTGCTTATTTTATTTATTTATAGCCATTTCTATTGAGCCTTTAATCGCAGTAGCCAACTGCTTCACAAACACTAACAAAGTGAAGCTCAGAACACCTGCTGTGGGGCCAGGAGGTATTCCTATTCACATTTTACACATTAAGAACTGAACCACAGATAAGTTAAGTGACTTGCCTGGGGTCACTCAGGAAGTCAGTGACATATCTGGGAACCAGATCCATATCTGTTTCCCAGACCCATACTTCAGTCATAAGACCTCCATATCTTAGGTGCTCTATCCTGTATCACAGGAGCTGTACAATCTCACCATAGTCACTTCCAAAATGATGAGTACAGCTCCTCTGATAGGTAGAAACAAAGGTGCTAAAAGCTGGGGATTTTTTTTTAAAGAAACAGAGAACGATGAACAATAAACCATAATTTCCAGATGTACCACTTTTAATTCCCAGAGAAAATTACACAGGCAATTTTCTCTCTCTAAATTCTTCATGCATTACAAAAGCACCGGTTGACCCAGTTAATTCAATAATTCCATCACTCATAGCCACTGCAAACACTCAGATTGTACGGCTTTGAAATTTTTAAGATAATTTACTTTACCTCTTGAGAACACCAAGCACACTGTTGTCCAGAAAACAAACAATCTTCACAAGTCACTGCACTCCCTGGAGAACAATTTCCTATATTTAAACCCAGGAAGAGAAGAGATTAATAATGGGTTTAATTATTCTTTTTATAAAATGCCCCACTTAGTTAAAAATATTGGAGATAAAAAATAGTGACACATTTGGACATACTTAAGATTATTGATAACATTCCATCATTAAAATATTTATATTAGTTTATATTTAACTTGATCAATAATTACACTATTACTGGCAATTAATAAAAAATGTGGGGACCTGAAGGTCACTCATCTATGAAAAATATGCACACTATTTGTTTTCTGAAATGCATTTCATAATTGTTAAATTTGTTTAACCATAACTAGAATTTTTAGCGAAATAGATATGTGTACATTGTACACATTACAGTTGTTTCAGTCTGCTTTCCAATGTACTTACTCTGGGAGTTAAAATTATGCCAGGTTCCATAGGCACCTCCAGAGTCACAGATGCACTGTGAAATTTCATGATGGATCAAACTCTGATGTGTATAATTAAAATGGCTCAAAAGCCTGTGTGTTTGGCGCAGGTAGTTCTATATTATGAACAGATGTACTCTAATTACATTTATTGGCTACGTAGTAATACTACACTCTGTCAAAAACATTCATTAAGTGGAAAGGAATGACTGAACAGACAACATGGGAAGCTAGTTAATAGAAAGTTGTTAAACAAAAGACAATGCAAAATATGCTTTTAAAGAAGCAGAGTTCAGTAATTGTAAGCCTTACCTTGTACATTGTTATTTCTTTGCAGAAATAGAAAGAACAGGAAAAGCAATACAATCCCCATTCGTTTTCAGTTCTGGCTGTGTGAATTAAAAGTATAAAAGAATAATTACCTTCAGGGTAAAATGATTAATATGGAATGTTGTAAAAGTCATAGATTCCTGAAGTGTATATTCTAAGATGATACTTACACTGGTTTGAAGAGAATTTCCAAACTACTAGGGCAGAACATTAATACAAAGAAAACAAAAGCTACCTGAATAGGTAAAGACGACGAGCTGTGCATAAAAGCAACTTCAACATGGTTATGGAACTTAACACTGTTCTTTATCTTACTTCCTTATTTTCCTTATAAGGAAAACAGGTACACAATCATAAGAAGGTGGGGGAATTGATTCAGGTGCTGATTTTTTTTTTTTGTCAACACTCGCAGTCTCTCTGGGTCCTAGAGAAATCTGTCCAGGAGAACTTTATCAAGTGTACAATAACTCTAAAATACTGCCACTCCTTTGACTGTTTTCTGACCGAGTTCAAAATGCTGGCAAGCCATACAAATAGTGAGGTGAATATACCTGGAGAGATGTATAAATCCCATTTTTTCAAGTTTCATGTTGTGGAATGAACCTTCTAAAAGCAGCTGTGAAAAAAACAACAACAAATCACCATAACTTATTATAACATTATAATGGAAAACCATTTTAGGAATACAAAATGTCTTTTGTTTTACTGTGTAGAGTTTATATATATTTTATTAGCATTATAAAGTGAAAAAGAAATAAATCAAACCTACATTATTGTGAAATGCAGTTACTATTGTACAGGTGTGGTTATCTGCATGTTACTACCCCAATAGAGAGTGTCTTCTGTGATGGAATTCAAGATAATTTCCTCTGCAGCTATTAATACATTCAGGTAACAATGACTAGAAAGAGGCTTTCATTGCATTTTAAAGCATTTGGGGAACCAAAAAAACCTCACCCAGCCTTCATAACAGTGAAGCAATAATAGTGAGTACAAGATGAAAGAAAAGAAAGCATGGTTAGAGAAGGGGAATGGTGGCTTGAGCACCAGGCTTAGGGTATGTCTACACTACGAAATTAGGTCGAATTTATAGAAGTCTGTTTTTTAGAAATCGGTTTTATATATTCGAGTGTGTGTGTCCCCACAGAAAATGCTCTAAGTGCATTAAGTGCATTAACTCAGCGGAGTGCTTCCACAGTACTGAGGCAAGCGTCGACTTCCAGAGTGTTGCACTGTGGGTAGCTATCCCACAGTTCCCGCAGTCTCTGCTGCCCATTGGAATTCTGGGTTGAGATCCCAATGCCTGATGGGGCTAAAACATTGTCGCGGGTGGTTCTGGGTACATATCGTCAGGCCCCCGTTCCCTCCCTCCCTCCGTGAAAGCAGCAGCAATCGTTTCGCGCCTTTTTTCTTTTTTCGCGGTTCTTTTCCTGTCTACCTGGCCAGTGCATCTGAGTTGAGAGTGCTGTCCAGAGCAGTCACAATGAAGCACTCTGGGATAGCTCCCACAGTACCCCAAATTCGACCCGGCAAGGCCGATTTAAGCGCTAATCCACTTGTCAGGGGTGGAGTAAGGAAATCGATTTTAAGAGCCCTTTAAGTCAAAAAAAAGGGCTTCATCATGTGGACGGGTGCAGGTTTACATCGATTTAACGCTGCTAAATTCGACCTAAAGTCCTAGTGTAGACCAGGGCTCAGATTCCCAACTGTGCCACTGACTCACAGTATAGCCTTGGGAAAGTCACAATCTTTAAGATGTTGTGAGGTGGATTTTAAGACACATTTAACTCCTTGGAGGAAAGGTTAAATATAAGTTCATACTAATATTATGAAAGGAAATCTAAAAATAACAAAAACCCTTGGTTTATATGTTGTTTTATTTCCCCCCACCTTTTATCCATTTGTCCTTTTTAGCATATAAATTGTTTGGGACTGGGACTCTCTCTTCATAATGTGTTTGTAACAGAACATGTCAAACATTAGACTCTACTGTATAAATTATAAGTAATGCTAATAATAACCTGTGTACCAAAATAAAACTTACAAATATATATGTCATTCCTCTTTGATCGTTTCAGTATGTCCGAGCCAGTTCATTGCACTAGGATTTACAGGGACCCAAAGTTATCCCTGAGGTTAGATCTCACAAGTCTTGCAGATTTATTTTAACTAAATTTTGCCCTTTCTACTCTTCACAAACTGATTCCAATTTCAGCTAATGTATTTGCTGTTCATAAGTATTCACCAAATAGTTTATGTGAACAAATATGCTATTTTTTTGTCCCTTGGATGGATGATGTTTAAAACAAAACAGACAACTTTTTTCATTTCTAAAAATTCCAGCATATTTACAAACTAACTAAATAAAAATCCACATGCACTAGTCACACTGCCTTTGACCTTAATGTATCTTCTAAGGTTGGATCCTTCAAACATATATACATATCTTTTTAAGGATGAGCTTTCCACTTCCCGAAAAACATTATTTCCTTTTCTCCTCCCCAAACACTGCACATCTTTCACTTATCATAATGACCCAATTTTTCTACCTGTACCTGCAATCTCTCCCCATAGACTAGATTTGCTGTTTCCAGCACCAAGTCCTTTTCTCCCTATTTATCCTTTCATCCATCTTCTTTTTTCATGGCCACTTCGGAGCATCAGCACTCAGAACACTGTTATATTGATTTCTCTCAGCTCTGGGCCCCTTGCATATTCCTATTATGCCAAATTCTGCTCTCAGTTACACCAATGTAACACAGTAGAATTTGGCTCATTGTTTTAAAAGATTGGCAACACTAAAAATTTAAGCTTTTTGTGATCATGGAACCTGGGACTTTTCAAAAGATTCTGTCCTGTGAATAAGATTTCAGTGGTCTCAGAGTGTACGTGCAGTCTTTCTCTTATTCCTACCGTTTATAGTACATTAAAGATAGCACAAAAAGATATTTTATCTGCCTGCTGAATAATCTCAGAAATCTGGTAGTGAAAAAGCTTTGAGAAAAAGTACAAAACCAGGGAAGAGGTATCTTAGGCACATATGAAGCTAAACTAAAATATATTCTAAAGGAATGTTTAAAAAAAAAAAAAGTATTTTCTCTCTACAGCTAATGTGTCGCTTTCCTGACAAGCAAGATCTTGTTTCACTCATTGAGCTAAATCCAAATGGAAGTGTGGTGGCCAGAAATAAAGATTGTGTAAAGAGTCTAAACCAGAAAATGTATGCATACAAAAGAATGCCAAATAGTTCATGCATCTTCATCTGAATAAACACTCTCCCTTTGAAAAAAGCCAAACTTTGTAGCTAGTAAGTTAGGAATTGATATATTAGATATGCCAGTTACACTTTAGGAGCCCAGTCCCAGACAAAACATCTATGGGTTCTTTCCAAACTAGGAAAGCTCTGGAAGAGAGGGAATGCTGGCTCCACAGAAGACTGATCTATCCAGGAAAAAAGGTCAGTGGGACACACAAATGCCTGAAGGCAAAGAAAAACTCATCTCAGTAACTGGGAATTGGAGAGCTACCCACCAAAAAGAAAAATCCATGCACATGATCTCACTACTTCATATGTTACAGAACTTCTGATTCTGGGGACTGCTTACTACCCCCACCCCCATAAAACCATGCAGCGTGTGGGAGTTATTACAGCTGAAAATTTATAGTATTTCCCTTGGATGGTCATTGTTGGGGAATTCAAGGGCTTGGCGTCTACAGGCAGAGATTTTCTAAAATACTCCCCTGTTGTTGGAGAATGGAGTGGAAAGTGGATGCAGTGGGCCAGATTCTCAATTCTCTGCAGCTTAGTCATTTACACCTCTACAATGTGGGTGTAAAATGCCTAATCAGAAGGGTAATCATTTAGCCCCTCCCTCCCCCCCCCCGGTGCTCTCAGGGCTGGAAGGAGGTGGCTTTACATTTGGGTCACGTGGCTAGTTCATCCTTTCCCCGTCTGGCCTCCAGAACAGATCTGTCAGACAAGTAATTCCCAAGAAAAACCTCTTAAATGGTTTCCTACCTGACTCTCACTCATTCCCAAGAACCTACTTGCTGCGTACGGCGACTGGGTGGGTGGAGTTGCAAACTCTGTCCCTGAGAATGGACCCATTGCAGGGTGCTCAGTCAGTAGTCAGCAGTGCTTGGTCACTTAATAGAGACACTTTCCTTCTAAATAACATGTTACCTTTATAGCTGTTGAGCCAAGGAGCTAGAGGCTTTCTGTAGGACAGCAGACACGGAGACTCATTTTCTCTGGATTGGGTGACTGACCAGAAAGATATTCCTGTCAACTGGAAACACCTGGTTCCAAAAAGCATCTATAACAGAGATTCTTCAAAGGCTGCATATCAACTACCCAAACAAGGTTCCCTGAAAAAAGGTCTAAAACCTCAGAGCTTACATTAGCCCTTCTGGACTACAGCTGATTCAAGTCACCCCATGGAGATTTGAATAGTTGTAAACATGGAATGGTCAGGAATACATAAAACAACTACCCACAGTAACAGTATTGATGTAGGAGACAGTGTCGTGCCTGTCCACTACAGCATTATTCCTGGCTGTATGGGGAGGTACTGCTGGCAGTAGTACCTCAATGCCTGCTGGAAGAAGTAATGCCTCTGGCAAATTTATATAATAGAGAAACTCATAATACACAGCCAGGTGGGATTTTTAATTTTTTTAAATTTTTGTGTGTATGGAACCCTCTTGGTATTTAATTATGTCACCGAATGGAGCAATTCACAAAATAAATAAAACTAGTCTGAACTCATATGCTTTAATGTCAGTTAATGTTGCTTGCTGCCTCTTGCTCCCTTTGTTCATTAGCACAGGTGGAGATGGATGATACCACTGCAACAGAAAATGTCCCAGATACAAAGAAACAGCTGTAAACACTCAGGGCTAGCTCCTCAGCCCTTACTTGGTTATACAAGAGAGTAAGGAGCACTAATGCCCCACTGCTCAGACTGTGACTGCAGGCACATTGAGCTGTTTGCTCAGTGCTCCCCCGTGGGAGAAACAGACAAAATGGGAGGAGCTTTGGCACCAGTCCTCTGTTCCTTAGTCACTGTAACTAGCTGGTTACACAGAGGGAAGTCATTTCCTCCCCCACCCACCCCTGAGCAAAGTGAAATGGAGGCCTGGAGGGGGTTGAAGAACTATGACTCAGTGAGTTATGATTCATTCTCCAGGCTCCCCCGAACTCAGGTAGAGACATAATCTAGCTCTAAAACAGATCTAAAGAGAAAGAGCCAAAGTGCTTACAAATGCTGAAAAGAAAAGTAAACCGTTCACTACGAGTAGTTTTGTAATTTATATGTACCTCAGCCAGAAGTCAGGACTTGGTGGCTTCAGTTCAGGGGGTGTGTGCGCGCACGCATGTTCTGCATTTGCTTTGCATGGGTAAACACTTCTAGAGATTTGTTTGATTTTCAGATGTGGACAAACTCAAAGCAAAATAAATCTGCCAAACTTCTCCCAGACTCAGGTGGAAACACTGCAAAGCGATGAGGCTTCCGTCCGACATTGTTCAAAGGTGGCCCAGCTTGCCAGAGAGCCAGACAGCTGCATGACTCCGGCCTGAGTTTGGGTTTTACCTTTTTGGTTACATTGTAAAAGTTTTCTCCACTTCTAGGGAGGTCATTTTACTGTATGGTACAACTTAGTACCATTTCTGCTCCTCTTCAGGTCCACGGGGAAAACTCTCTGCCTGGCTACCTTTCAATATCTCACAACTTCAATTGCTGAGGGGCTTCCTTCTCCCTCAAATGCATGGAGGACACATGGAGGGGCTTCCTTCTCCACTCAGCCATGATCATGCCTGAAACACCTTGTTCTTTGCTCCACAGCTAGTTCTCCATCCCCTCCTCTCTGACCCCCAGAGCAACCCCCAGAGCAACCCCCAACTCCTTCCGGGATGAGAAAGCTCCCCTCCTGCCCTATGGACAGGTGAGGGATTCCCAGCTGAAATCCGTCAGGACAGCACTGAGAGACATGAGGAAGCGCAGCACTAAGTGGGGGGTGAGAGGACAGGGACCAGCGGCCGTGTCTGGAGAGGTGTATCTGGGGTATAATGGAGGTTGGGCTTGTGGGGAGTGCAGGTTAGTTCATCTGGGGGGCTAGGCCCTATTCTGTTTAAACCTCCAGAAGCTGTCAGGAACTCTCCCAGCAAGTCACGTCCATTCATCCTCAGCCAAGAAAGGTGCCACGATAGGGAAAAGTGAGCATGGAAAAGGGGCTTCTCACTTTGCCAGCCCTCTGCTATGTCAGATCCACATTTGTCATTGGATTTTCCCCTCTCTGCCTCTCCTTACCTCAGCTCTCAAGCACAATGTGAACCCGTTAACATATAAAGTTCAGACAATTCTACCTCTGAAAAAGGGAAAATGGATTTGCGCACCCTGTGTGATTCTCTTTTGCCACCAGTCAGTTTCTTACCACAAACAGGTAACATTTAAAGACTCTAGTGGGAGCAATCCCTTTCACCAGTCCGCACCAAGGATTCCTCCCGAGGACTGTCATCATAATTCCTACTAGAACTATAAACATCTTGCTGAAGCTACATATATGGCAGGCTGATTCTTTGCTGAAATACAGCTTGAATGTGGCTAGTATTGGGAGAGTCACTGAAATTGGTAACTATATTCTGGTCAGTGCCAAATGGCTTATCAGAACTGAGACAGTGGGTTCAAGCAACAAACAAAACACACTAGAATGGTAAGGTTCCTATATGTCATTTTGAATCTTGTCTACATTGGCTCCATTTACAGTAACAACATGTTCAAACCCTTTAGACCTGTGAATGGATTCACTCAGATCTGTTATTTCAGGGAAAAGTCTCATACTTGGGTTTTCAAAAGCTCTTCACACAAAGTGCTGCCATCTTCTGGGGACTTTACTGTTCTGTGCTCGAGAAACAATGTTCTCTCTATAGTGGGACTTTAAAATATATTATTTGGGAGTTTATATGCAGTGCAGGTACTATATTACCGCTCTGCCTCTAGCGATGTTCAACCAAACTATATATTTAAGAACCTTACATAATATTGATTCAGCTTCTTTGCTGAATATTTCTCAGGCTATTAATGTTAATATGTTTTTTCAAACTCAACCGTAAAATCCTTGCCTCTCTATAACGGAATAAATGGAACACTACTTCTATCATTTTTACTATGTGCTCAGATATATGCCTCTAAAACTAAATCAAACTCTTTCTAATGTCTTGATCAGTGAATCATCATTATATTTTACATATGTTGCCATTACTGTTACACAATACAGTCTCATGAAAATGGTAGAAAAGGAATTAAAAGGGACACTGTCAACTTATGTTTAACCTAAAATTTAAAGGTTATAAAACAACCTTTTATAAAAGATAAGACTGGTGCTGCCATAATACTTAAATTTCAGTAAAAACTGTTGTCTTTAAATACTCAAACATTTCCAAGCAGTGTTTGAGAGGGAAACACTGCAGCACTGAGAACCTGAAATTGAAACAGTCTATAAACAAAAATGAAATTGGTTTAATTGATTTGAATTGTCCTTACTGTCTTATACAAAGAAAATAGAGACAAAGAAATTTGATTTTAAAAATTGTCACTTTTAATAATTTAAGATGTTGTTACTAACAAAAGTAAAGAAATGTGGGATTTTTTTTTAACAATTTGTAATTTTTAAGTTACCAGCTTTCCTTTTTGCTCTGAAATTGGTGAGTATTTCTTACTGCTGCTAACTGTGATAATGCAATGTGTGCTGCCATGTTGGTTATGTAGAAAATAGTGTTGGACAGAAATTTCTTAAATGTATGCAATTTGTTCAGAATGATTCATCACATAACATCCATTAATATAATTATTGGGCTGTAGCTCATTGCAAGTATTTGATGTTAGAAATTTTAAGTATGAACAGCATTGCTTAGTTTTGCTTGTACACCCAGCTCTTAGGAGTTCTTTCTGTTTTCTGATTAGATGAGCATAACTCTTAGGAGTTAGGTTTCTATTGCAAATATGCACTAAAACCGGTTTCCATGAATATTCTCTAGTACTCAGTGAACATTTATTGGTTTTGCAAACATTCCTGGTAATCCTGTTTGCTAGAGTTTTCATGAACAGTGAACAAAAAGGGGGTTTGAATGCAGTCAAAGAAGATCTAAAAATTCAAATTGCTATTCATAGCAAGCTTTCTGAAGAATTCACCCAGCTGTAATGGAAACTCTGATTTACTCTAATCTTGTTATATTCTTGTTATACGGGGAATACAGCAACTTTTTATGCCTTTTACATTCACTCTGTTGCCTTTGAAAAAGTAAAGCCAGACCTTTGCCTGCTCTAACATTCACCCAAAAGGCAAATATTGCATGGAAAATAAGGTTTAACATGCATGTGCAAATGAATGATTTATGTATGTGACATTCTTCAATTTACATCTGTATCATGAACATGTAAATGCTTAAGATATTTGTGTTGTTTATACATCATTGTACACCTCTGCTTGCCCAGGGAGGAAAGTTGTGTAAACTGACAATGTCAGGTAAGTTTATACACAGTGACAAAACATTAACAAATACATGATAGAGTACCTCGCTTACCTATTTTAAGATCATAATATCTAGAGACTATGCAGTCATAAATCCATCCCCCCGCTAGGGCTGCTTTGATAACAGCATAGAGAATTTTTAAATTCCTATGCTGCAGCTGTCATGGAGATAAAAGAAGATTCGCTGTACCACCCTGTCTGTGTCTCAGAAGTTCTGCCCACTGGAATTTTTTGAAATCCTGGTTTCCTTTGCTTGGAAATCATCAGATTTTTTTCAGTGTGTAAGAATTTCCCATCTCCTTGTGGGCAAGCTTGATCAAATTCAGGTTGAGTGTGCTGATGTTGTGATCATGAATCTGTTTCTGCATGGGGTTAACCCAATGGCTTCTCTCTATCTTCTGGAATATTGGTGCTGCTTTTTGCTGCTCAGGTCATGCATAGTAGCCCTAAGGCAATTCTAGTCAGGGAAATTCCACATGGTATTCAGCCATTATACAGTCTCCTACCCCTTCACCTCCTTCCTACCCATGTGCCCTGGTAGTCCCTGGTAATCCATGGTCACTGGAATGGTGCTCAGGAGTCTTTGTGACAAGAGCAAATTAGAGCAGCCCTCAGACATGCACTGAAAGCCAGCCTGGTGCCTGAATGGTCTCTATATTAGGGGAGTATAAAGAGGCTTAAAGGTGCCTTTTCACCCTCTCTGATCCCTGCTGTGCTGATTACTCCTCACCAGGGATTCTAGGAACAATGTCTTCAACAAAATGAGAACAAAGGGTGAACAAATCTTAATTATGAGGGCAGAAACTACCCTGACCTAGACAAGATCCTTCATCCAGCTAAGTAGCATCTCCACCATCTTGTCTGGATTTAGACTTCAACAACTCACTCATATCCAGGTCATTTTCTCGGACACTGGGAAAGTCGAGGCTCTGCACCATCTGTGTCCAATGAAAAAGTAAATGCAGAAGTGACTGTTGGCTTTCAGAGCATGATGCATAGCTATGTCTTCAGGCTTCTTCTTGAGTCAGAGCTGGGTACAAGACTGGCATTTTGTGAAAAATTTTAACACAGTTCTTCTCTTGCTGACATGGATCCTCAGAATAATGTTGTTTTTTCAAGACAGGTCATGGGATGCCTTATTTTATAAATCAATCAATCGAGATCACATGACACTTTAAACTGATACCACATATGATCTTAAACAAATATTAATGATACTGTGGGTCACAGAGAGAACTATCTTGGGAAAATCCAATGGTATTTTTCACAAGAGGAGAAGAGTTAGCCAGACTGTCTTGCCCAATTCGCCTTTTATTTTCATACTGTATTCTTCTTCACTTCCTGTCCTTATGCAGTTTTCCTACAATATATACTGTTATGTCCCACCCAAGAGATGGCTGCAATTCTATGGTTGTTGAACTGACTTCTGTTTATGTATATTATGTATAGATTATACAGACTCTCACACACTTTATTAACATGTAAACTGGTAAATAGAATCCTTTTGGATAATGGAAATATATCATGAAGACACTGACTTTATATTTATAAGGCATGGGACAACTTTAAAATTAAATAGTTTTCAAATTTCATGAAGAAATATTTTTGAATGGAAGAGCTATGGGAACAACTTGACTATACCTTTGAACCTGTCTATTTGTCAAATGTCTCAACATTTCTCCTGTAGGTATTTTAGTCAGTTACAGTTAATCATTACCTGAAACTATGTAAAAAACCTATCCCGCACCAGTGGACAGTACACTGTTATTTTGTTAGACAGGGAAGAAATGTAGACAGTTGAGTCATAGCTGTCAGTTATTCATTACACATAAATTTAGTCAACGACTATAGGATTTTCCAACACTATTCCCACTTTTGATTTATAGTGTTACTGATCTCCTAGGATAAACTCCTCTAAAATAGGGCAAAATCCTACTTCTCCCATTTAGCAAGGCTAATTGCTTTGTTGTGGGAAGGACAGGGAGCTCAGAGGCCATGCACAAGGGGCTTCACAACCCCCTGCTTGCTGTGGATCAGGTCTCATTCAGGCAGAGTTCAAGGGTGGGTCAGGGAAATGGTGGAGCTATGGAGAAGAGTTCTGCCAACTGCACAGAATCACTAGCTAAGAGCCCTGCTGTAGCAGCAGCCATGGTCTGGTTGTGAAGATGCACCACATCCTGGACACAGGTGTTGGGCAGGGAAAGATTCCATTCTTCAAGCCACGTGAAGCCTCTTTACTTGGGTTTTGTGCCAGTCATATGAATTTCACCTAAGGTGAGAAATCTAAAGAAACATATTGGAAGTACCCTCTATGCAGAAACCATGCTGGAGTAAAGGTGGGTGGTAAAGAATACAGATGAGCATTTACTAATTTCCACTCTTGCAGAGTATGTAACTCATGAGCCACAATCATGGGTGTGATTTCAATTAAGATCCTTTAAGACACAGTACCAGCAATGGAGTGTGGTTGCTAATGATCTCTTATACCAGTTAAGTATTTATCATAATCTGATGACATTTTTAAGCTTCATTTTTATTTCTTGTTTCTTAAAAATATTCAATATTTATCATGATTAAAGGATAATGTAAAAAAAGCAGACATAAAATTTTATAACCCTCTATTCAAACTGCTGGGCCTTTTGAGATCCACCAAGATCTAACTTCTATAAAATGCCTGCATAAAGCAGCATTCCTGATAGAATACTTGCTTTCACCAGAGTTCCCTCACCAAAGTTTGCTCACTCTGAATAATAAGACCTATTTTCACCTCCAAGTACTGAACTGATTTTATATCGTCACTTTCTTCCAGCTCTTTTGTTCCTACTACTTTTTGTATGATTTTCGGGGGGATTTTTTGCAGGCTCTTCAAAAGACCCCATTTATTTTGTTTGCTTTGTTTTAGGAATGACCTATAGTAGCCTGATTTTTGACAGTGCTTTGAAAATTATCAGTAATGAACCTTTGGAGACTTCGCTTTTTACCTGTATTCTTCTTTCATCTGTTTGTAATTTTCATGGGGATTACTCAAAGGATGCATTTTTGCTTCATTCGTTGTTATGGTGATATGCTTGAGGAAGATATTATAATTATTGTTTGCTTGAAAGAAGCACCTGTGCTGAAGGATGTAGGTTTCACTAGAATCAGCTCAGGCTTAGCCATAGACACAGAATCACTAGCATTTGCTTGAGTGTCCTTCTTGGCTTAAGAACTTTCTTAGTGCATTCTTGTGAGAAACCTTTATATCTGCTCTTCTTTTGATTTTTATTTTCCCTATTAACATTCTGCTTAACAGCCTAGGCGCCACCATGGGCTTGGTTCACTTCCACTGACACGCTGAGGGGCAAACTGTACTTTCCTGTGCTAACAGGGGGTCACTGCTTGCAAGTAGGTATTCAGACCTGGGGAGGGCAGTTGGTATTTTCACCTCCACACTTTTGAGGGTCTCACCAGGAGAGGATAGCTTTAATCTCCACTGGGCCACCATAGGAGCGATGTTTGCAAAAGTTGCCTGGGGACTGTACTGAATCAATGCATTTCCTGGTGCTTCAGTAGTATCTCATCTCTCTTCCACACCTTTCGCCTTCTGTCCAGTTCAGATCATAGCTTCTCTTTCTGCCATCCTGTCATGGATGCCTACCTGTGAGCTCAAGCTCAACAAGGCTTAAACAGAGCTTTTAATGCCCCCCCCATTCATTGCTCCCCACTACCTCATTCTTGACCTCTGTGGGTGGTCCCACCAGCCTGCTTATCTCTTAGACCCATAACCTGAGTGTACTCTACTCGCACCTCTCTTTAGGTCCCCCCATTCAGACCATACCTAAGTCTTTTTTTTATGTTTCTGCATTATGTCTCTAAGATAAAGCCTTTCCCCTATCCATCCACACTGCTAAAACTCTCCATCCCGGCTGTCAGCATCTTACATTTCAGTTACTGCAACACACTTGTGCCTGGCCTTGACAAATACAACATTGTCCTGCTCACATCCATTCAGAATACTGCTGCAAAGATCATTCTCTTAGCTTTTCACTTTGACCATACCTTGCTCTGTTGGCTCTCCATTCTCTACATCAATTAAAAGCTTCACATTCAAGGCCTTTCATGGCCTATCCCCACCCCACCTGCCATTTCTTATTCAATGTCAAGATGCTGACTTCCTCCTGTGCTTGTCCCACAGTGCCAGCCTCCACTGCATACTGTTACTTTTTCAAACAAGCACCTTTGTGCTTTCTCCCATGCTGCCCCTCACGCATGGGAGGAGCTCCCCATACACGTCTGCAAAGCGCTTCCTCATTATCCTCTTTCAGATTTCTCGGTAAAGCTCTGCTTTTTTGTGATGCTTTTCTGACATCACACCATGTCCCAGAGGAGTTATTGCAGGAGAAACCCTGCTCAGTCCTTAGATTCTTGAGAGCTGCTTTAGTTGGAGCTGGAACAAACACTCAGGAAAATTCCAGCTACTGATTTGCATTTTCTTATTAGTTGTTTGTGATACTGAATTTAAGAGAAAAGAGTTTCAGATCCCACCCAGACAGACACTGTCCAGGCACTCCAGTGGTTTGACACACCCTCATTTCAGTGACAAAAACTTATCTCAGTGGACTTCTAAAAATGAAATCTTGATAATCACAGGACATTCATCTTATCAGAGATGCCCAAAATCCAGTCACACTTACATTTTTTAACAATCAGTGGGTACTTTCCTGTACCCAGAACCTTGGCAGAGGAACACTTCATCAGTTTCCTTGCATTGCAAGCTTCAGTGAGCTGATGGAGTCCGCCAGGTTGGTGAGCTGCACGTACATTGTAAAAGACACCATGAATCTGGCTGAGCATATAGCAGTGCTTCTTAGATTATCATATTCCTTGATTTAAGACTTCAGTGTGCTGATGAATCACTCATACTTATCATCACAATGTTTATTCGAAAAGGAGCAGTCATCCAGAAATAAATGTAACATGACATAAAAAGTCTGAATAACCAATGTGGACAAATAGCAATACTAAGCATTGCTTTTGCTTATTCTACAAAAAGAAGATTAGACAAATGAATCAGTGTCCATATGAGACAAATATAGTTTTACCTGGGCTTGTATACAAAGGGTGCAGACATTAGATCATGATTTAAATATGCAGACATATGCATTTAAATGATTATAAGGCCATTCTCATTTCAATCAAGGTACCATCACGGCTTTTCGGGAATGGATGATTATTTTTCTATTGGAACAAAAAATTTTTGGTCCCTGAAGTTAGGCAACTATATCTATCGTTAGGCACCTTAATAAGGGGCCAGATTTTCAGACATGCTGAGCACCACATCTCCCAGTCAATGTGGGACTCCCTGTGGGACTTGCATGAGCTGAGGATGGTCTCTTAGGGACCATATACCAGTTATGGATATCTGAAGTGCTCAACTGAATCAGACAAGAGTCCTGCGGGGAAAAAATAGTATAAGATCATGAAATTAATCCATATGCCCAAGGAAGCATGATTAAGATTACACAGGCAACCTTAATTCTGGCACTTTCTAACTGCTGAGTGCTTGGCTTTGCAACCATAATATTCTTTTAATGTAATTTGTTTGTATAGAATTCCCACTCACACATGTGTGTATCTATTACTTACAAGGAATATAATAGTGTACCATAATAAAATAGCATCAAATATTTGTTTCACATCTGAATATTGACAACCAATACTTTTTATAGCTCATTTCTTTTACTTGCTTTGCCCATACAGAACCCTGAAGGATTCAAGACTTTTTAGATCTAGATCCAAATTACATCTTTCCTACCTGTGGATGTTGGGAAAATGCACTAGCACCAGCTCTTAAATACTGGAAACTTTTCAACTGGTTTGTTAAAAGGCCAAGGTAGGGAATGAAAAGGGTGTGTCAAAATGTGCAGATAACACCATATTTGAATATCATCATATTGAGTGACTGGTGGTTTGTTTCTGGGGTCTTTTTAAAGAGACATTTAACACAGCAAGGGAGTGACCAGAGAAATGAATAGTGGATTTTTAAAGTGAGAAAATATAAAGACCCATTTTGGATCTCTGTGTTCCTGTGTAAGGAACAAAGATAAGGAATACAAAATAAGAATCCATATCCATAAATTCATCGCTCAGAAGAAGAAGTGAATCTCTGTTCACTTACAAGAAGGAAGACCAAAATAAGCCAAACGTATGCTGCATCAACACAAAGAAAAATTATACCATAATTATATTCATCTGGATTATCACAACCAATTTTCTTTTGCAGGGATGTGCATATTCAGTTTAGAGAAGAGCTATTTAACTGATTAAAGGTATGGACTGCTTTTTAGCTATGATGGCAGAGGCATTTAGGCCAATTTTTAATGTTGCCAACTATCATGATGTTTGTCCAGAGTCCTGTGGTATTTGGTATTTTTCTTAGAGCCCCAGCTGATGGAATCAAGAGATTGCATGACAATCTCAGCTTTCATTAAAAACAACAGACACTCATAGCACCTCAGAGAGCACAATACTTAAGCTATAGGTATTCCCTCTCACTGTAGAAGTAAACTTAACACCAGTGTTGAGATCAGGAAGAAATTTTCCACTACCACATGTTTGCATTGCATATTTTTACCTTCCTCTGCACTGAGCAGGCATCATATGTTAGGGTCACATAGGCTTGTCCCATATGATTGATTTTCTTGCAGTTGAGGGGAGGGCATTCATGTATGTTGGTCCTTTCTGTCTTCTATTTCAATGTTAATGCTAAAAAAATAAAATTACAAAATAACTTTTTAGTATAGAATCCTGTGAGGTCAAATTAAACTTTGTACCTAACCGAATTGCTTAGTTCACTCCCAGTGAATATTACATTGGGAAACGAAACAGGAGATGAGCTGAATTCCTGTGTAGTCAGGCCAACTGACTGCTCCACTTTCTTTCTTGGAGGAGGGGTCCGTGAATGTTTTTCCAGGCTCCAGAAAATTAAACAAGTAAAGTACTCTGAAAGGGATCTTGGGTAAAAAGACACTTCCGGATGCTTCCTTTTCAGTAGTTTTATTTCTCTTATTTGGTACGTGGTGTGATCAATGGGGCCTTCAATTGCAGTCCATGCTTAGATATCACAGTGTTGGAGTCTCATGGCTTTTCTACCCAGCACTGCAGTGCGCTCTACAGGGGTGGGCTCTATCTAGTGTGCATTAATGTAGTCCGTGTGAAACCAGGGGTGCTGAACTATGGGTGGTGCTGCATCCCCTTGCTTGAAGCGGTTTCCATGATATAGAGTTTACAGTTTGGTTCAATAGCTTTCAGCACCCCCACTATACAAATTGTTCCAGCACTCCTGTGTGACACGGGATGATACTATATCAAGGTGGGAACTAGGTACCTTTTAGTTTGTGCTGGCAGTATCTACACAGGGCAGATAAAGTGCTCTGTGGTTTAAACCCCTGTAGGGTGCACTGTGGCACTGTGTAGACAAGCCTTTAATATAAGTGATGCCCTCTGAGAAATCTGAAAACAAAATTTCTAGCCCTCAAATTTATTCCTGTTAAAATCTCCATGTTTGTCCAGCTCTTTTTTTCAAGCTCTGTTGGAATGTACATTTTTAGTTTGACCAATAAAGACTGAGCTATAGTTGGTAGTGACCTTGTTGATTACATCTTGCCTATGTTCTAAGGGAACAGGCTCTTTAATTGGACATTAATAAATATTGAGCAAGTTCCAAGCTTTTAAAGCACCGAGTTTATTATGCGGGTTGCACAACTCTACCGTATTAATTCTGAGATGACTGGTATTTGAGACGGTAATTCTAAACACTTTAGCCCTTTCTCTGTTTACTAGATAGAGTTTACCAATAAGCTATTTTGTTAACCATGATGGATAACTACAGTTGGCGAGACAGGCAATAAACCAGCATCTGCTTTTGTATTTTCTGTAAATCAGGCTGCAAATAATTAAACTTCAGATTTCTGGAATCTACCCAATTAATGGGAAAAAAGCCTGCTGCATTCAGTGCCCTGGAATGTTCTTTTACCATGAAGCCATAACTGATAGCATACTAGTAGAAGAGTATTCTGCTCATCTCCGTATGATTGATTCTTCCCAGAGCCTTAGAATTTAGAACCATCTATTAGCAGGATTAATTAATTTCTGCTGAGGGTGGTCTGGGGTCATAAAGGAATATGGTTCTTCTTGAGGCATTAAACATCTCCATCACAGGATTCAGTCCTGAAAACACCTAGAGATTACTCACTCTAATGGTGCTACCTTGGGTAGTCCTATTACAAATCAATGGATTACTCATGACAGTAAAACCTAGTAATGATAGTAAACATTTGCAGGCTCTATAACATTTCCATGCTTCAGGCAAAATACTATAATTATTCATCCTTTTTCTGTCTTTGTCTATATGTATGTGAGTCTGTAGACCCAATCAGTACAAGATTTGACATAACTACACATGAAAATTCATCTGGACACACCAATGGTGTATAGTTTGATACTTTCCATCAGCTCTTAACACAGTCCCCTTAAGACAGTAATGGGAAAAGTCAAACAATTCAGGGCAGGAAACCCCCCAAAAGAAAGACAGAGCAGAAAGAGAGAGACACAATAATAAGGTAGCACTGGGAACAAGGAAACATACAGTAAAAGGAGTGAGACCTTTAGGAATTGGGTAGAAAACACAGCAAAGTGCTGGGACAGGGTGAGAACTCAGACCGGGGCTGTGCAGAGGTAGTTACTGGTTCTGCCTTGTTCAAAAATATATTGTGGTATTTCATTGTGAAAATAGTCATCTCACAGAAACATGGTTTGACTCAATTTCTCACTCTTGGCCAGCGAGCCTGGAAGTGCTATAGAGGTACTTAATTGAGGAAAAGGTGGGGCTTATTATGACCCACAGCAACAACTCTGGCTGAGAACTCATATCAAGTTCCTCCCAACTACAAGAATCAAAACTGTGATGAGGGGGTGGGGCGCACTTCAAGACTGATGATGTTGTAAACTGGTTATAAAAAGAAAAGTGGGAAAGTTAACAGAGAAGATAACAGACTTATTTTAGCTCTTTGGTTACAGCTGATGATTCAGGTGATCAAACATTAATGCACTGAACTCAGTGCCTTAAATTGTGGGGGTTATGGGAGAGCAAACTCACCAACGCACTTCAGCGTTATGTCCCAATCTCTAAATAACTAATCCTTTTTTGAGCATGGTGTTTTTTTCACTTCAGAAGCATATCCTTACTTGTGTTTTCAGTACTTGATTCCAGCCTGCTTGGGATCAATTAGCAAAATAAGGCAGTTTGCATAGTATTCAGTATGGTTTATAACTATGATCTGGCTTTAAAAAAAAAAAGTGGCTATTAACAAAGGTAAGTTTCTGAGAGCTAAACATACTTTTGAGCCTGTGTAATGCGGTCTTCTCTTGGAGATAAATCCTGCAATTCCTACTCACTCTGAACTCCAGTTGACTTCAATGGGAGTTTAATCTGAAAAAAGACTGCAGGACTCGCCCTTTGTTTGAAGAGAAGATAAATAGACAGAATAACAACCTAATTTTTATGAAACCTCAGGAAGAACCTGAGTAAACTGATGTCACACTGAAGTAAACTGGGCTTGGGTTGTGCTGTGGGCATTGGCCGTTTAAGGAAATATTTAACTTGTGGCTTGCACTTGCATTATGCAGATGAAATAGGTTAGAAACCATCTTGGAAAAGCTCGTCTACAAACAACATGGTCTGCAGCAGTCTGCCATGAGCTTCATATCATCATTCAGGACTGTGTCAATTTCTGAGAAGGACTGAGCTTGATAGTTGCAGCAGATGTTGTCGGCATGGATAAACTTGCAGGAAAGTGTTGCTGGCGAGTTGTTGATGTACACATTGTACAGTTATTGGTGAAAAAACTGAATCTTGAAGAAGACTGTTAATCTGACACTTCCAGGAACTGCAATGGTTGCCCATGTGTATTCTGAACTGCCTATTTTGGAGGAAGAGCTCTACTACTTCACCCAAAATGGGGCAACTTGAGAGAGTTTACATGGAAAGCCTCTCTGCAAAGCATGTCATAAGCAGCAGTCCAGGAAGATGGCTCCTGTCTTTGGTTTTCAACAAAATCTATTTTTGATAAAGGTGGTCAAGGCCAAGACTTGATCACAGGTGCTACGTTCTTTCCTGAACCCTGCCTGCTCAACCTGCAAAACATTGTCCAACTCTGGAGCAATTAGTTGGAAGATCAAGCACTCAAACACCTTAAGACACACTGACAGCAAGACCTGAGGTGACGGTCCTTGCCTGGCATGAGAATGGCAATAATCTTTGCTTGATGCCAAGTACATGGCAGATTCTTCTCGTTAATGACTCATGTATAGAAATTAGTGATGCCTTTGGTCCAAGGTGCTTAAGGAATTCTGGTAAGATGTTATCATACCCTGCTGCTGTACCTGGTTTGATGGAGTTAAGGGCCTTATCTAGCTCATCGACCGTAATTTACTTTGGTTGACTCCTGCCTACAGTCTAATGTTGAAGTTGACACCATTCATCATGTACTTTGTGTTTGATCGTTTCTCCAGCAGAACCTTTGCTATCTGCAGTAGATGGCTTACAACCTCACTGGGCAATTTTGGCCTGGTGAACAACACCCAGCCAACTGATCAGATTCTGTTGGAATAAGTGAAGTCAAGCTTCCCCATAAATTCCTGCCACCAAGTGGTGTCCAGAGACTCATCAGGTGGTCTGCAATGTCTGGGTCGCCAGATAATTCAAATTTCCTGAGCAAGGCTTGATAATCGGCACTCTGGCAGAGAGTTTAAATTGACCGACGGCAGCCTTGTGGTATAGCTGAACATGCAACTTTGTAAATGGCTCCTTGGAATCAGTGCAGGCTTCATTGACTGGGGTACAATGTGATAGAATGGTAACCACACTACCAGTTCCAGAGCATTGCAGAACTTTTCCCAATCTGCCTTATGAAAATTCCACCGACACTTGATTGAACTTCAAATGATGGGTAGCTGGAGCCTGACTAATTTGTTACTAATTTAAATTAATTAGTAATCTCTCAAGTGCAACTCTCCCTGTCCTTTCTTCATTGGAGTGTTTCTAGTCAACTTCACAACCAGGTACAATAAACATCTTTTTTTTTTTTAAACAGATGATTTGATGGTAGGATGTGTATTAATGGTCCATCCTTCCAAGACACTGAATCTATCCTGAGAAGAGAGCAGAACACCCTTGTGACAGGGCAGGGTCCTGCTTCTGTCTCGTTTAAAGCAACAAACCTCTCAGAGACCTTCTTCTGGTCAAACATCTCATAGTTTACTTCACAGTGTTCTCCCCACCACTTGTATAAACTCATGCAGCTCTGTATTTACAATATCATAAAACCCTTAGCTTACTCAGCCAATGAGGAGGGACACAGAAGGTATCTTCCCCTGAGAGACCTCTGGCAAGCCTGCAGATCTCTCTCTTCCACTGAGTACTTCCTTTATGTGCCTTTTCTACCTCTCGAGTAATGGGCTACTTAGCCATTTGGGCTCTTCTCAGCCCAACCCAATCCACCAATTAGGCACAGCTCTTCTTAATCAGAGCTAATCCAGAGCAACTACTTGTAGTGGCAGTGACCGGAGTGCTTCCCAGCACTCTGTCACAACCCTCAACTCCTATTAATTTCAATTGGGCCCTAACTCAGGCAGCTCAGGGTTATAGTAAGGTGTTGTGCTCTTAGACTTTTTGCACCTACTTTCTACTGATTCTTACAAATGAGAAATTATGAACCTTTATTTGTAACTCTAACAGCTAACACTCCCTCCTCTTTGAAAGTAGTATTGAATACGTGACAACCCCCAGCCACCCAGTGAAGCAAGACAGCGTCAAACATTGATATGGGAGGCTGCAGTGTAGCAGGAATGGCTGGACTAAGATAAAGAAAGGAACGGACATTAAGAGTTCATGCAGTTATTAGCTCCAGGGAGCAATTAGTGTGGGGAACAGAATCCCTAGCAGCAGCTGAAGCTGCATTTAGAAATATTTGGAAGAATACAAAGACTAATTGGGGCAGTGGACACTGAGGACCTGATCTTATTTTCACTGGAGTCGACAGGAGTTTTGCCACTGACTTCATTGGAGTAGGATTGGGTTCTAGAGGTCTAAGATGAAATTCTGTCCTCGGATATGTAACATTGGCATACCTCCCTCCGAAGTACATTGGAGTTTGTACTGATCTAAATACCTTGTGTGGGCTCAGTTCTGTACATTAGCATTTCATTTACAACAGTAAATCAAAAAATCTATTTCCTTTTGAATCACAAGTTCTGCAGCCAAGTTCCCTACAACTAACAAAATGTAAAACCCTCAAGAAGATACTTCGAACTTCTTCTGGAGCAAAAGCCTTGCAATTTGCATTTATTCAAGATAACATTTGTGGGTGTTTAAAGTTAGGTCTCTCCATCTGTATTTAGGACCCAAAGTCAACTGACCCAAGGACTTTCAGCTGCTATTAATAATACCTAGCTCTTATAGACCTTTTCATCAATAGTTCTCAAAGTGTTTTACAAAGAAGGTTAGTATCATTATGCCCATTTCAGGCACAAGAGGGGAAATGACTTGCCCAAGGTGGCCAGCTGGCTGAGCCAGGATTAGAGCCCAGCTCTCCCGAGTCCTGCTCTAGTGGTCTGTCCAATAGAACCACACTGCTGTCTGTGTATTTTTATGTCATGGGCAAGTTCTGCCATACACCCAGTCTGTGGATGCAGAAAGTCTTAAATGTGGTGGAATCAATTTAATTATTATTACTTGTCTTACAGTAGTGACTGGAGTCCTCA
The DNA here is from genome assembly GCF_965152235.1 of Eretmochelys imbricata. Taxonomy (NCBI): domain Eukaryota; kingdom Metazoa; phylum Chordata; order Testudines; family Cheloniidae; genus Eretmochelys; species Eretmochelys imbricata. Next base: position 33,359,779 of record NC_135582.1, read on the forward strand.
GTCAGAATCACAGCATTGTACAAATACATAATAAGATAACCCCTGCCCCAAAGAACTTGTAATCACCCATGTGGGGTATGGGAGGTCAGGATTTGGGGTTCACCCCTTGGTTGTTGCAGAGGACAGTTTAGCGGGGCCTTCAACAATTATGTTGAGAAAGAGGGGTTTGGGGAGTGGCGATGGGCTGAAAGAATGATGGGATGATCAGCCTTGTCTCCTTCCACTGCTGAATAGGGGTAGAGCAGAGGGTTCACTGTGCTAATGGAAATGGGGCAGTTTCATTTCTGCCCTGTGGCCTTCATGGGACTTTCCCAATGGGATTCCTTGAGCTGTCTGCTGAGGAGAGGGTTTACTCTTTCAGTCCGTGTGTGCATTAACAGCTATGATGCCATGAATGATTATTAAAAATAGAACATAACAGTAAATGAGCGTAGCTTTATCTTTTTTGTTGTAGACCAGTGTGAAGTGGTCAGTCACTGTGTTAATATATCATTTTAACATATTTTTCATTAATAGGATTATTTGATCTGGATCAATCAAAGCAAAGCTCTTATTTTCATGATTATTAATAAGTTAACAGTTGTAGAGTGCATGGAAGTTGTAAAGGATTACAAACAATGTATTGTGTGGGACTGGATTCTTGGCAGACTTCTCTGATTATTCTAATACATGTTTATAACCACATTTATATATTTTAGACCTCTTAATGCAGTAAAATGTTTGAAAAACACCAAAATGTGTTTTAACCTACATTGAAGGACTAATCACCTTCACCATTCCATGTTTAATACAAAAGAAATAAAGACAGTGCTTAGGTTACAGCGACTCTTACAAAACATCTAAAACTGGTAAATGAAAAAAGAGTGAATATTCATTGCCAAAAGTGAAAGGAAATGCTAGCAAATCCTTAAATTTTAACTGCACAAGCTTTCCCTCAATATCAAGAGAAACTAAAACAAACATTCACTAATATCTACTTTTCAGTATATTTCAGAATGAAACACGTCCTCCTTAGCAATCAGCATTAGTATCTTTTAAAAAACCCTGTTGTACGAACTATAATAAACTTTTAAATACATTTATGAATTTATCATAGACGTGTATTTCCTATAGCCCAGTTGCAAATTAAAACAACAAGAATACAGATCTAGAATTTGTGTAGCAAGTTTTTTAGCCATGCATTATAGTGAGATTTTTAGCCATGCATATACCACTTACCTTCCAGGGTAGGCCTTTAATTTTGGAAAGTGCTGAAAGGCATTACCATACCCATTATCAAAAATCTTTTCTAGACATATCATTTATCTTTGTTGTGGTAATAAACAGATTCCCAGTGTTCTAGTATTAATAGTCCAGAAGTAACATATTAGCTTTAATTTTCCTTCCACAAGTTAAAATGATTATTTTGGGTAAAGCACATGGTTTTAGAAGACAATGAAGATACAGCCCTAGTAAAAGACAGAATGGCTGGTTGATTTACATGAAATACCAAGTGCTTGTGTGAGAAAAGGTTAAAATTAGATTGACGAGCAAATGTGTTACCAGACTGCTGGCTGACAAATGGCAAAGCTATGCCAACTTATACTGGAGATGTACTAAAAGTAAGCAGGAGGATAAAAACTATGTGCTAGAATACATTCAAACTTAGCATAAACAAAGAATGCTGGGGTGGCCACAACAGAGGCATGCCAGGGATATACATATTTTGTGGCAATAAAATACAGCGTGGGTACAATTTAACAATTAGATATGGAGATCCAGACGCCTGTTTTGTGAACAAGTCAAAAGGGGCTGCTTTGATGGTATACAAATTTGTTTACAATGATATTCCTGTTGGATGACTATACATCAATTTTCTGATAAACTTCTTTCACTGATCATAGTGACTAAAGGGCCCTACTTCCTAAGAGACTCTTTCTCAGCTAGGAGAGACAATGCAAATAGGAATTAATCATATAACACAGTCGTTCCCATCTTGACCAAAGTCTGATCTCTTCTTGGTGCTCAGTGAAGAGTAGTCTGGTCACATGGCACTGGCCCCCTTTTTTTCCAGCTATTTCTATAGGCTTTTAGCCAAATTATAATTATTTAGGACAAAAATTTCAGAATTGTCCATTAATTGTACATGCCTCGCTTGAGACACCAGGTGCTTCATATTCGGAGATGCCGGGAACCAACAACTCACACTGATGTGAACTAGAGTTGTGGGTGCTCAGCCCATCTGAAAATCAGGTCCTAGATGAGTCAAGTTGGACACCCAAAACTGAAGCACCAAAAACTTAGCGGACACTTTAAAAAATATTGGCCTTAATGACTTATCAGCTAAGTAGATAGGTAGTCTGATATGCTTGGGATGTTTCTACAAAATGTAGCTACGATATTTAAATAGAAAGAAACAAAATTATAAATGTTTCAGGCTGCTACTCCATAATCACAACCTCACCATGCTGCTATATATGTATTTTAAATAGTAAAAATTTAAAAAAGTTTAAAAATTCAGCTAGCATGCAGGACCCTTACTCATGATGAATATAATCTGTATGTCTATAACAACACTTTGTGGGCTCCATAAGTATATCATGTTGTTTATCAAACAACATGCAGCATGTTCCCTTTGAAGTTAATGGGAATTCTGCCACTGACTTCAATGGGATTAGAATTTGGCCATGGCATGAACTTTACAATGCTTAAGAATTGACTAAATGGGAGTTTACACAGTAGAGTTTATGGACCATATCCTGCCCTCCAATGGGTCAGTTTTGTACAACTCTGCTAGTGTGGAATCTCCCTGAAACTGGCTTACCGAGTCCTAAAACCAGTTTGCCCAGCTCCCCCTGAAGGACCTCCCCCTGTTCATGTCATATGGCCAACACAGGGGGCATGGCCATTGGAGAGAGGTCAGCCATCCCTTTGCCCCAGCAGTCTGTTTGGTGTATCAGCCTGTTGGGGCTGGTGGAAGTTAGAGCAAGTCTGAGAAGCCGGAAGATTGCTCTGGACGACTGGCCTAGTTCAAAGCAGCTCCAGAACTTGGGGACAACAAATGTGGCTTAAAGTTACCTTTGTACCCACCTGCTCCTCAGCAACAGCTGTGGATCTGTCCCTGTGTATTATGCTGAGCCTCTAATATGTCTGACTTATTTCTCCCTCATTATCGTGAAGTAACAGAAGAAGGAAAATAATTGAACATTCCCTTAATGCTAGAAAAATAAACTGGTGTTGAGAGTCCAGTGGTTTGCCAAGATATTGCAGATGTGATGGTGTAAGCAGAATGTATGTGCCGCAATATCCAGGAACAATAAAGGGATGTTATTAAATATTGTGTGAAAAACATGACTTTCACCAAAACAGAAGTTTAAAATAACCAATGTGTCACTTTTACAACTGAAAATCTACCACTTTAATGAGACACTTTGAGGGGAGAGGCCCTGCTTCATAAATCAGGTGACATGATTGAGATCCAATATGCTGCATAGTACAAAAACCCTTTATCATGCCTACCTAGGAGTCAAATTAACTCTACTGCAAATATTAGAGAACATGCAAAAAGGACCACAAATAACTAGAGATAGGCTGAACACAATACCCAGCTCTGAACTGTGCTGCTAGCCATTATCTCTGCAACAAACGGTGATGAGAATAAATAAAAAATGCAGATCCTCCCCAAACATTTGGATCGGGATCTGTACAAAGAACAAATGCTGCTGCTGCTGCTAAGTCGGCAATTGCACGTGTACTTTCCGCCCACCCATGGGTAAGTCAGGCGTGCAGCGAGTGCATGCTAAACCCCAAAACCTGCTAGGCCCCATGAGCCAAGCATAGCCTGAGTAGCTCTTTTCATTGCAATAGTAAAGGAATGAGAACTATTATGTTTTGGCTCAAACATCAAATGGTAAAAACAGATTGTGCTTGACTGACTGAAAAGTACACAGTGAGCCCTTTTAACAGGTATTCTTAAACCGTAAGATTACAAAATGGGTGTTTTGAAACACTGGTAAGGTTCTTCTTTCTCTTATTGACACTCCAAACCAACTCCTTAAAGTAACAAAGGACTAAACCCTGCAACTGCACTGGTTCTCCCCTATTGAATTCTATGAAACAGAGGAGATTGGGCCCTAAAGGGCAGATCCCACACTCCTTAGGTAGAGAGAACCTCAATTCTCCATGGCAGGATCAAGCCCTACATATCTATCTTCAGGTACCAAATCCAGGATTAATCACTTAACCTTGCTCATCAATAGAGAGGTGAGGCTTCTACATCTCAGTCTTAACTTACAATATGTGCCTGGAGGTTATTTGACATTGGGAGACTGTTGAAATCCGGTGAAGGTGGTTCCTTCTGAGCCTTGCACTACTTTCCGTGTACACTTGTCTGCACAGCCCTATACACTTCAATGACACTTTATCGCTAACAAAAAACGTTTGTGGCAACATCAGGATGAATTAAAAATAAGTGAGAATCTCATTCTTTTCCTTTTTCTACACCAGACAGTTAATGTTATTGTAAGCATCGTTTACTAAAGCAGTATCTGATTTTGTGCAACTAACATAGATATCAACATAACAAAAAGCAGTACATATTCCCGAAATTCTAACTGGGCACTGACTTATATGACTGGATTAATGTAAATTTACTTTGCACTAAACCCCCTGAGGTTTAAATCATAGCTTTAAATTTCAGGCTTTACAATATTTTATATTTGCTATTCAAGAGGGGGCACACACCGATTGGCTTGCTCAGGTTGTTCTCGGTCAGTACCCAGCAATGGGAACAGGCCCAGGAGCGAGCCACTGAATTGCTTGCAAGCAAGAAGGAAAGCGGGGCAGAAATGTCCGGGGTGGGTTTGGTATTCCAGGTCCAAGAATAGGACGGTGTGAGTACTGTTCTTATCTTGTGCTTTCCCCATACGGTGCATTTTACTGTCGGGCATTCCACCGCGTACACAGCCACACGCACCTCTCCTCAATGTCTACGGGTTAAATTCTGAAATCTTTCCATTGGCCCCATGGGAGTTTGGGCTGCAGAAGGACTTTAGGATCTGAACACCTAATAGCCTGGGCTGCTTGTTGTTCATTGGTTCAAACTGCCTTGCCTTAATCATATGCAATAGGACGAGACGAAACATTTTTTCCTCATTAGGAATCTGGAGAGGAATGCCAGATCTTATTTTGATAGCCACTAGGGGATGGTTTGTTGAGGTAGGTTTGCAGAGAAGAGTGGTGAGAGGTGTTTGACGCACAACCAGAAACCATGCAAAATTTGCCCGATTTTAAATTTTCAGGACATCCTCTTCACTCCTGTGTGCACTGAAACATTCAGAGCATCTGACAGACCCATGTGCTTGTTCCCTGACAACATGAAACATGGGGCTTTTGACTGAGCTACCCCCTGAGTTTTTTGGGTACTTGAAACTATAAACTCAAAGCAAAACCAAGAGCTGTCTGCCCCCAAGAGTGAAAACCAGAGAGAAGATATACAGACCCTGTGAGCTGAAATGGCTGACTTTCACAGCTCGCTCATGGAGCTGAAAGAACCGTCTAGACCTAGTGTGAGTTAAATCCTTTGTGATTGTTGGGGGTCCCTTCAACTTGATATTGATATAAGAAACCAGTGCTGCCAAATTGTCTCTTCTGCGCCCAGAACACCCTGAAATGAGAAACTGGTTTAGTTCCCCACCACCTACCCATTCCCACCTGTGAGCATCTTTGCTTTTTTACTGGTTACTCTATTCAGATTCCTGTCCCCATTCCCATGATGGGCACCCAACATAAGTGTCCAACTGGGATGTATATAAGCTGGCTTTGTGTATTTCACTTCTCAAATCAAAATGATAAAGGTTTCCTCTCTTTCGAGGCAAACTTGTTTCTCTTTGTGATGGAAAAATCATAACTTGGGAGTGAGAGAGGTTATGTTGTGTTTTGCAGGAGCTGGATAAAGTTATTCTTTTAATGACAATCCTATAAATATATACCCTAGGCACATATAGAGAATGGGATTCAACTACTGATTATTAATAAAATGAAGATGCCCTCTAGTGGTTCAATAAAATAAAGCTCTGCACTCTCTTTTGTTCAAGGGAATTACCCCCACCTCACTTTTTCTTTTCTCAAAACTGCTGTGAGCAAGATTCCACACCATTCTTACACCCCCTCTCCCTGGGATGTGTGGGTACAGAGGATCATTTGAAATGGTTGTGTTTAGTCCTGCAGGGCATCAAACAAGCTTAGTAAATTCACTACAGTTTCCATAAGAGCCATATCTGAACACAGTAGGGCTGGTCACATGATCACCATCTGGAATAGATGAGACTCGTAACTTACAGTGGCATGTTCTTTTTGTAGCCAACTCTTCTCAGAGACAACTGGTGACTTTTTCATCTGCAAAATATTTTCAGGAAAAGAACTGCTGGAACTGTTCAAATCATTTTTGTAACTGAATGATGAATTTTGCCCAGCATTTCAGTACTGTGAGGTGAAGCCTCAGTGTTACATTTCTTCCAGTGAAAGACATGGTGTGATCTCTTTCAAGTCAGAGTTGTGATCTTATCATTTCCTTTTTATAAGGCTATCCTTGGAAAAGAGTAGCGCAAATATTAGGGAGGTGCATTGTAAAAGGAAGGGGAAGCTTAAAACCACATTTTTGGACATAGAGGCTTTAGAAACACGGGCAGCCCAAGATTTAAAACGAAACAAAAAACCCACTACTACATGCCTTATAAGGATAGGCTCAAGGAACTCAACCTATTTAGTTTAATGAAGAGAAGGTTAAGGGATGCCTTGATTACAGTATACAAGTACCTATATGGGGAACAAATATTTAATAATGGGCTCTTTAGTTTAGCAGAGAAAGGTGTAACATGATCCAAGGACTGGAAGTTGAAGCAAGACAAATTCAGACTGAAAAGAAGGTGTAACATTTTAACAATGAGAGTAATTAACCATTGGAAAAATTTACCAAGGGTCTTGGTGGATTCTCCATCACTGACAATTTTTAAATCAAGATTTCTCCCCCCTAATAGATATGCTCTAGGAGTAATTTTTGGGGGATGATGTTCTGTGGCCTGTGTTATACAGGGGGGCAGACTAGATGATCACAATGGTCCCTTTTAGTCTTGGAATCTGAGAAGATTTGAACCACAAGTCTCACATGTGGTTCAAGATGCCATGTGGTTCTTCTCTGAAAAAGTGATGATACAAGTTGCATTGTGGCACTCTGCATCTATTATTCCACCCTGCTTCCATCTCATTAACAAGCTGTCTCCCACCCACTCACATGTGAAAGCTACTCCTGCTGACAGCTGGAGTCATTCTTGCATGTTGAAATATTCCATATGAGGCTGGGATGTTGAAGGTAGGTGTGGGACAGTGCCCCGCTGATGACAGTTGATAATCTTTTCTTTTAGTTTATACTCTTCCAGGACAGGCTGGCTTTTCTAAGGCATGTTTGAAATTAACTCACTTTGTTGTTTAATAGTCTTACTGCATTGACATGCATGGAATATTAATAAATACATGGAAGTCTAGATAAAATTAGCCAACTCTATTTTTTCTACAAGCAGTTCCTAAGGAAAGCTTTAAATAACAGAAGGGAAAAAGTCATTTCCCACTGCTGACCACAAATAGTTAGAATATGCAATGTGGGGCAACTTGATCTACTTGCTAAATGATCCTGTTTGGGCACCCTCTATTTCTATCTCCCTTTCTCTAAACCACTGTTTAACTCCATTAATTTCAAGCCCTTTCTAGATGTAGCTTAGGGATATATGCAACCCAAAAATGTATCACAATGTCAGTATAACCAGTTGATGAACAAGTTGGTCAAGTAAATCTGGCGTGATTCCTATGAGCTCAGTAAAGTTGCACCAGCAGAAGTGCAGAGTAAATGGGAGCAGGAGTTAGTCTGTAGTGTCAGACTCCATTTCCCCCCTGCTAACGCTCCACAAAACAATGAGGCTACTTGGAGTAAGGTGCTGTTTAGAGTGAGCTAAGGGATCTGAATGTGGCCCACTGTGCTTATTAGGGGTGGGCTGTAATTACGGAAGTAGTTAGGGAACATATACATTAATTCCTTAAGTCTGTGACAGTATCACAGTAAATTAGTTGGAGGAATGAATTGTTAATTGGCTAGAGGCAGGTTAATGAACTGTAGCAGAATTCAGAATGATTTGTTAACTGTGGTTCTAATATATTAAGTAAATTAATGCTGCTGAAAGGGGCAGGATTGATAGCTTGAACTATGCCTCAAGTCTTGTTCTGAAAACATCACCTTCAGTCTCCTACTCTAGTCACCAATTCTCTTCTCTGCTGAGACTGGGGAACAAAGATCCAAATGTAATGGTGACTTTTGTGATGTGGCCACTTATTTGCTAGGACATGGACTCTTTATATAAGCCACTGCACAGCTAGCAGCTGGCAATGTCTTCAGCTACTCCTGAGGTGGGTCAGATGTGAACTTGTGAGCTGAAAGGTAAAGACCCCTAATTATACTCCTAGAGCCCTTCAGACACCCATGCCCCTAAATCTTTGCTATTCTGACATAGTTTGTTTTTTCTTAACAGCTGCAGAAGAAGTTACCAGACAGAATTGTTTTTGTATATTCTAGCCATATTTTGGGCAGAATTAAATGGTCAAATGAGAAAGCCAAAAAGTTCAGCTTTGTCTGGTGTTAATCAATGCGAGGATCCATTGGCTAGGAAACTGACACAGATGATCTTTCTCTCTTGAAAGGAGTATGCCAGTTTTGCAAGCTCCGTTAGTGCATCTGGGAGGTAATTGCATGTATGGCTTAAAGACCATCAAAATAACATGCTATCTTGTTCACATTACGACATTGTTGGACAGCAGAGGATTGGATGATGTATCCCAATGCACATGAAGGTTTGCAAATAATTCCAGAGTGGCTGGCAAGAGCAGAATGGACAAGTGTAGTGAGTGTATGTGGGGCATACAGTTACATACAATGCCATTGCTTGTGGTTGGGATCCATTTTTCAGATGTTGTTGGATATTCTTCAGTTAGCTACTGTCAAGGTTTTTGGAGAAGGTGATATCACGGCTTTGGTTTACTAGTAAGTACAGAATTACTGCTAATGTCTTATGGTGGAGCTACCTCCGCACAAATCAACTCTCCTTTTTGTGCGAGAGCGCCGAGCTGGGAGGGGAAAGGAGGCGGGATCAGGGCTGGTGATTTATCAGAAAAGCTGACAGAGGCACCCTCCACAGGCACCACGATGAAGAGGATGCTAGAATATAGTTAGGACTGCCCCACTCATTTGTCTCCAAGCGATGCATCCGATTGTGAAATCCTCATCTGCAACTAGTTCAAAGAAATTTTCTGATGTAGTCTGGAGCAATGGGAATGGCAGATTGTGTCTTCACCAAGGATGCTAATATGTCCTGGCCAGTACATTAGATATACATACATCAAACCTCAGATGTATTTTTGGAGAGGCAGCCTACTGATTAGGTAGAAGTAGTGGACAGCGTTGGAATTGTCTCACTTATTATTTGGTTCCTGTAAAGTTAATTACAAGAATAGCATTTTTATGTGAACAAGATTCAATTTATTTGTACCCGCATTTGTTTGTCTTAACTTTATACAGAGTAAGTATACAAAAACACTGAAGAAATATATTCACAGTGTTTGTTGTAAAACCCCACTTATTTCTAAATTAGTATTAGCAAATCAACAAACAAAATACCCTTCCAAAAAACAGACACTCAACCAAGCAACAAAAACACACAGGGAGAACAAACCACATATACATGAAAAGCACCACTTGCTTCTGTGATTGAAGACTAAGCAGTAAACTAACCATAAGAGACATCATACAAACACAGGAAAACTAAAAAAGGAAGAATTAATAAAATGAATCCCCTTCTCAAAGTGTAGCAGTTACATTCCCAAGAGTACACAACATACTGTGGGTGTCCTGCAGATAAATCACAAAGTAGTGGCCAGATCTTTTCAAAGTGATATTTAGTTTAACCATTTATTTATTCATGATTCTCATATTTACTTATGTTTCCATTACTTTTATCAAGGAGGAAGGGTTTTTTCCTATCTCATTAGCATTTATATTTTTAGGCAAATGACTTTTTAGGCAAAAGTAACTCTTGTGAACTGTGGTTAAAATTTTCAGAAACATCTAAGTCACATAGGAGCTCAGAGAAAGTCAATAGAATTAAGACATTTTTGAAAACTTTACCTTTCTTGAAATGACTTTGCAAAGATGTTCAGGAGATAAGGCCAACTGTAATACCAACTTGAGATCCAGACTCATTCAAGAGAAGACATATAACCAAAATGGCTCTACTCTTGGCCAGGCCCTAAAAAGTGAACGTCAGAAGCCTGCTGAACATCAATTCCTTCTTAAGCATTTTATTTGGATTTGTATTCCAGTTACACTGTGATACTTTGCTTTTCACATCAAATTTATAAATCTTTTTAATCCAGCATGGGAAGCCCAGGTCAGAATGGAGAAAGACCTTGTCTAGCAACACTAGGCAACATAGTCTAATTAGTTTTTGGAACTAGAAAGAGAGCTAAATGGTCTTGGTCCAACATTCTCAGTAATAGGATTCCTTTCCTATTAATCTAAAACCATGAGATATGACCAAAGTGTTATCCAGGGAGCAAGTCTCACATGTGATTATAGTTGCATAAAACTGTGGTTTTACAAACTTTCATAACTAATACTAAATTAGCTAACAATGGAGAACATGTTTTTATTAACAGCATCTTAGCAAATAAGCTACAAAATAACAAAGCAAAACTGTGTTCAATGGTCAGTTAAGTCAATTTTTGAACAAGAGACCTCTTACCAGTCGGTGAAAGAAAGACCAGTTTTGAACTACACAGAGCCCTTCTTCAGTAATTTTGTGATATATAATAATATATATAATAATTGTGTTATATATGCTGAGTTTTAGGTGTTATTTAAAGTATACTGCATACAGAGCACAAGCAGCAGAAGGACTGGAAGAGTGGGGGAACCATGCCCCCACAATGGCCCAACCCTCCTGGAGCCTGAGCCCCTCACACCAGTCCCACCCTACCAGAACGCCTGCCCCTCCTACCAGGTCCTTCCTCCCACCCCACTCTCCTTACCTTACTCTTCCTGCTGACCAGCCCGAAGCTCTCTGGTGACAGGTCTTTCCTGCTTCCCAGACGTGGAGGATCCCCGGCACCTTTCTGCTGTAGTTTTGCTAACTGACTGGTGAGGGCTCAGTTGCCAGCAAGTGACTCAATGTGGAGGGGGACCCGGGTGCCAGCCAACTGGGCCAGGTCACAGTGCATTCCCACCCAGTCAGGTTTTAAGGGGTGGGGGACAATGGCCCTTTATGCGCCGGAACCTTTGTAGAAGTGTCTGTTGTGGTGGTGGGCATGGCCAAAGTGGCAGAGGAATTAATACTTAAATATCCCACAGAAAGTGCATATATTTCTTTTGTTAAGAAGTGTGTGTGGGGGTATGGCCCTCTGGCCTTCCCCACACTGGTGATACAGAGATCCGTATTATTGAAGACTGGGTGATATATTGTGTGGCATATTCACCAGCCAGGCACAAACTACTGATCTCAGAGTATTGATTCTTTTCAAATACATTTGATTATACAATAAAGAGCTGAAGTGCATCATAGTGATAATTAGAAAAACTAGTAAGATGCCATATAAAATTGTAATAAAATAGAATATTCATATTTGAATACATGACTACTACTTATTCATTCCAATTAATTTAAGGACGATAGAAAAGAGAAATATGGTCCCTCAACAGATTTGTGTAAATCTTCATGTCCATTTAATTTTAGATGGGTGAATTGTTGAGCCACAGTTTAGATGAACAGCTCGACAAAGCAGTAAACACAGTATACATTCACTTACGGGTCTCTATAAATTTTATTTATCATTAATTAGTATGCAGTATAGTCCAGTCTTTTCATTTATGCAAGAGGAATTAGTACTCACGGATGTTATTTTATTACATAAGCCTAAAATAACAAAATCATCTTTCCTCCCCCGCCTCCCAGAGACAAACTGAAGCTCAAAGCTCCTTTGATCAGCTCCAAAGGAGAAAAATCATGCTGTCAGCATCCTGGATGTCACTACATCTATATGGGGTGAGGTACACTACTTAGCATTAAGAATTGCTTCTCAAAAAGTTCCCGACACAGGAAGCTTTTTATGTGGAGTTACAGGCTAGGCTCTTCCTAAAGGGACTCTCTCCTCTTTATATAGAAGCGATTTTTTTTTTATTTTTTGTTATTTTCCCTTTCCTTGGAAACAGCCCTATATTATATATATATATAAAATAGGGCTGTTTCTAAGGAGAGGGAAAGTAACAAAAATGTCTAGAGTGTGGGGAGTCTACTTCACATCATATCTACAACATCCCAGAAATAGCTCTATTTTAGATATTTGACTATTTAATGCTTTGGTCAGGGGAAATAGTTTTTGATATTTTGCCATAAGTTATTTGGTTTAGAAGCATTACTTCTGGGGCAGGACAACACACACAACATATGGAACAGCACCTTTTGCTACAGATATCACAATTGAGGGGAAATCTCTTTAGAACATGAATGTGTTTGGGTCCTTCTGTATGTTTTCTTTTTCAACTCTCTTTCAGACTGAGGCGGAAGGTGACCAATTAACATCATACAACTGCACTGAAGTGATGCTAATGCTCTGAGTGAAATTCACTGGGATTGTACATCCTCAGCCAATTTAATTCACGGCAGCTGGCACTGGCAAAGCACTTTTATGCAGCAGTGTGATGCTAGTGACTGTAACTGTTAAATCCCATGTTGCTTGCAGACTTCTTGTGGAGACAGCCAGGCCTGAATTTACCATTACGTGTGTAGGCCTGTATTGAGGCAAAGAAGGGCATAGCTTTTGCATTCAAATCAGATATTTGATAAAACTATTATAAAAAATTATTTCCTGTTTGCTCTTAAAGAACAATAAATGACTTGTAGTTTGAGAAAGCTAAAATTCAATTTTAATGAAACATTTGGGAGGGAAGGGGGCCTCTGAGAAGTGGAATCCAAATTTGAGCAGTTCAACATGAAGAAACACTAAAGTTTCACCATAAGCTGTTTGGGGTCCATCCAGTCTCCAGATATAGTTAGAATTGAAGAGAAAGAAAGCATTTTCATTTTTTCAATCTTTTTTATTCAAAAGTTTTCAAAAGAAATAAAACAGAAAAAGCTAACAATCTAATCAAATGTACAGTTCAAAAATGTCTTTTGGCGTTTAACAAGTCCTAGGAAACAAAACTACAGAGTTATCTTGAACCGGACAAATAAGTTACCACTGGCAAGTTTGTGGCACTAGAAAAACAAAAATAAAAAATTAACTCTCTTGATCATATAGATATCTCTATGAAAATCTTTTTTTTTTCAATCTGTACAAAAGGTCTTTCTTCATAAATTAATTTTTTTTTATAATTTAATGGCTGTCTACTATGTGATGTTTAAGTAACTGATTATTTCTTTATGTACAGAGGTTAAATTTCCCAAATCTTACCCGGACAATGAGTATGGCACTTAGTTCAGACACTTCTAGCAGCAGCTCTTCCCTCCCTCTAATACAGCTATTGTATTGCAATTTTAACGAATGCAAAAAATATCAAGTAGTGAGAGATCCAAGAATGGCGATATACCAGATACAGGGAAGGTGCTGCAGGAAGTCTGGACTTTTACAAAGCAGTAATATTCCAGGGAGCACAGAACCAATAATACCACAACCTTTTTTTTTTTTAAAAAGAAAAAACAAACATCTCTTATGACTATGTAACTCACTAGAATCTACACTTCTCAGAGCAGCAATTTATTTTTGAAACTATGAAATGTCACCGACATCTATACTCCAATACTCACACAATTTAACAACTAAAAAATACTTGAATGAAGTAACTGCTTAGCCCTAGCTCCTGAGCTAGGATGATTTGGTCTGTGGAAACAGGGAGGGCCAGCAACCTGTCCCAATACAAAAAGAAATAAACTTTGAGGTAGATAACTGATCATATACAGCTGACCAGACAAGTACACAGTTTTGGAAGACAACTTAATTTATCATTTGATTTAAAACATATGCCATTGTAATAAAAGAGCTTTAATAGCAGTGAATTATCTAATACGTAAAAATACAAATAACTGTGTATTTATTAATCAGGAATTTCATAGTTTCAAAACTGGTTTTCTTTACACTTAACACTTGTAGTGATGATGTAAAGCGTGGCACTGCTTGGATCCAAGTCTTCCTTCATGCTTTTTGTGACCATACTTCAATTAAAATTATAAAACCTAAAGGCAAATGTACAAAAAAAGGCACATTCTCCTAACCGCAAACTGGTCCGGCAAAAATAAAGAGTACAGAAGACGTAATGCTGAGACAAATCAGAATTATTGGTTACTGGCTCTTTGTTCTTTGGTAAAGTTACCTTTAAAAGTGCCAAGTCTTTTTATTTTTATTTACCTCCTATAGAGAGCTAGTACCCAATCAATTATGCGTCTACTTACATCTCAGCTTATGTTTGCAAACAAGTCCTTAGCTTTTGCCATTTTGCTGTAATAGCAAATTTTCTGTTTGCTAGGTCTCAGCACAATCATCATTCTAAAGCACTATCATTAGTATAAAGGAAGGACAAAAATGTTCTGTGATATTCCCACCCCAAACTCCCCATTCTACCTACACTAAAACTAGAACATCAAGTTAGTTTCTGAAAAAAGGCAAAAAAAGATTTTACATTGCATCTTACAGCAGAGTTCCTAAATCATTCAAACTATCAGAGGAAACTATTGGCATATGGCCTTACAAACAATTTATCCTATTAAAATTCCCCCAGTCAGAAAATGTGTTTCACACAAAACATTTTTCCCCTCTTGCATTTCACTACCTTACACATTATGTGAAAAATCATTAAAAACACCTACTACACATTAAAAAAAGCCAAATTTTCAGCAATTTTTATTGACTACCTTTTAAAAGCCCTATGCTGCTGTTTTACAAGGCATAATAGACCAGCTCATTTGGTCAAAGCATTCTACACCATTAGTTTGGACTACTTACTGAAACAGCTACAGCATGAAAGATTTAAGGCAAATTGGAATTTATAGAAAAGGATAAGACACTTCACACTACGTTAAAAGAAAAACAGAAAGCTAAGAGAACAGACACTAACTGCAACACTGCACTGTAGCAACACTCACACACTGCAAGCACAGATCATCATTTTAGATGTTTTACTATTTTAAACTTCAGAAAACCCATTTCATACAATAAAAAACAAAACAAAACAAAACAAACAAAAACAAAACAAAACAAAAAAACCAAAAAAACAAAACAAAACCAAACCAAAATACAAATTCTGCCATGCACGTGAATAAGTCTTCGTGGTCATCTGTGCATACCCAGAAATTTGGAAAAAAAAAAAAATTGCATCATAATACTTGATAAAAATTTTCTTACTAAAATAAACCTGTTCACAGGAACAGCTACTAGATGAATTTAAGGATTTTTTATGCACCTTATAGAACTTATAGCAAAAATAGTTTTAGTTGATTTCATTATAAATAATGTTTTCAAGAACCTGTGCAAAACTGTCAATAATTCCTAAAGCACAATTGATCAGTAAAATCCATGATTGTTTCAGCCTTTGCACCCTTCTCCAGGCAAGGTCAACACTGGACATCTGTAACATAAAGAAGTCAGAGCTAGGGCAGAATTACTTTTGCATTGTCTTCTATTGTAGACATCTGTGAAATTGTTTCTTACCTCAGACGTAGTTTTGAGAGGACCAAGTGAGCCCATGTACATACTTGACAACTGATCAGGAAGGTGCCAAGTGCCCTGGGAGTTGAGGGTTCTCAGCACCTGCGCAGATAGTCCCTTTGCCTAATTACAGCCTTATCCTATAGTTTTTTTCTCACACAAAATCCCACTGATTCCCCACTGGGAGTTCTGCTTGCTGAGAGCTTAGGGACTGTGACCCTGCACTCAAACTGAGGGTTTGTGTGTGTGCGTGTGTTTGTTTTTTTAATGGCATCTACTGTTGGTGCATTCATGGGGAGGAACATTATTTTGCAGATTCAGTTTAATAATATTAACACTATTTGCCACTCTGCTATTCATTATTTATAGGGACCATACTGACTCATAGTGCATGTAAACACTAAGAACAATGCTTCTTAAGACATTACGTTCATGCAATATTGACTTTTAAGGGGAGTGCTCAATGTTTCCAATGGTGGTGGTTATAATATGCCTCAGAGAAACTGGGTAGCAGTTTTACCATCTCTTCAAGAGGCCAAATGTTGTCCCTTCTGCTCTGTGAACATGCAAAGCCCCAAACGAGTGGAGATAATACTGATCTTGTGCTAGGGACAGGATATGAAGAGCAGAACTTTGCTTCTCTGTGTGCCCAGGATCACTGCTTGGCAGCAGCAATCTTCACAGGCCCACAGAGAAGGCTTAGGACAAGCCACGCATCTGAACTATACTGACCCACAAGCAAGATGCCCTGAATTGGGAGCATGCAGGGGCCATGGTGCAGTAACAGTCCACAGGATGTGCCTGGATAATTGCGAAGTGTAGGATTTAGGCCCCTCAACCTCAAAAGGAAGAATGGGGATGTGCAAGGCCTGTTTACTTGGGAATCCTGTAGGGGCCAGTGTCTGGCCAATGTAAAGTAACAAACACGCACACATGTTCACTATTATATGGAACATGGCATCAGATAAAATGTGCTCAGCTAATGAATTTGTTTATATGACAATTTTTAGTCTTCCTGAGTATAGAAGAAATTCTTATCCGAATACTTGGGATGAGAACAGTGTTACCATTACCACAGAACATACTTGACCTGCAAAACCAAAGGTAATTGAGATATGTATGTATTAGTGAATGTGCACTAGGCAAACAAGATTATGTACAGAAGGTGGACAATCATAAAACTGCTGGTGCTTTCTGTATTCTGTGTTTCTAATAAACCTGTGTCATGAGAGCTACAGAAATGAACTTTTATGAACCTTTCGGGGCACATAAGCAATGTAGTGAGAGATTCATTTTCTAGTGCATGAATAAAGTTCTTTCAGTGTGAAATCTTGCAAAACTTTATAAACATTTATGGAACTGAAGTACAGAGAAGAACTGAACTCCAGAAGCTTGTGTCTTGGAAGGATGGAATGAAGAAAATGGAATGCTAGGGAAATGGTCAATGCAAACAAAACTTTAAGGGTGGCAAGCTATAAAAAGCAGTGCTGCATGGAAGGGGTTACAGTCCAAACAAATGAGTGACTTATTAAGGAAAGCAAATGGAACATTTTCTATGAAAAGGAGGAAATTAACTAACTCTGAGAAAAATTTAAGCCAGGACTAACACTTTGTTGACCAGTCTGTCTCCTTCCTACAGTCTTAAAGACATGAAAGGGGAGTCTTTACAAGTGAAACTCAACAAGGATTTCCTTGAGGAGATTCCACTGCATCATCTCACTGTGGGTGGCATTGCTTCTCTGTAGGAAAGCCACTTCCAAGTTAGTGCTGGGATTCAAACTGTTCTCTGCACAAGTCTGATGCCATGCATGGAAGCACTGATATCTCAATGTGAACAAGTTAAGGTAGAATGGTAGGCAATTGTGTGCCAGAGAAACTACTAATACATTATTACAGATAATTCATTAAGGGACTAATCTTGAAGCCTTTACTCTATTTTTTCTAATTTCTCACTCTGGCAAAACTCAAACTGATGCTGGGCTCTGGCCCTAAATTATTAGGGGTTTTATTTAGATTATATCACTTCTGTAAGCTACAGTATATTGTACATTTAGTTTTGAATTCATGTCTTTTTCAGAGTAACAGGACAAGCCCCTACCTCAGTTATTTGTTTTGCTGATACGTATATGGAGAATGGTCACTGGATGTCTCTACTGTAACCTGCTGTTGGCCACTAGCTTCCTGTAAAAGAAGAAAAAGGGGTTGAGACATGATGTCCAGCAATACTAGCTAGCGCCTAGATTTCCCAAAATGACTAGAGATTTTGGATGCCTCTGTATTCTGTTGTACAACCCAAGAGACTTGACTGGGCCTGGCTTTCAGAAAGCGTTAAGCATCTTCTCCTTCATCCTTCTAAAAAACCAGGCCCCTCTCCAAGGTTTCTCAAGTTAGGTACCCCAAAAGTGATGCATCCAACTTGGCCTGCACTTTTATTTATAACAGAAGATCTAACGAAATATAAAATGATCAAGTACATGTTCTATTTCCTAAATTGCTATAGCAATAACTAGACAATGTGATGAGATTAACAGAATGGAACCACACAAACATATTAAAAAATGAGAGAATAAATTCTAATGTTTTCTGTAGACCACTACAAGTCACCATCTTTGTGCTGTGAGTCAATGTGAAGAACACAGACTTCTGCATTCCCATAAATTTTGTAAAAAGAAAAGGAGTACTTGTGGCACCTTAGAGACTAACAAATTTATTTGAGCATAAGCTTTCGGGAGCTACAGCTCACTTCATCGGATGCATCCGATGAAGTGAGCTGTAGCTCCCGAAAGCTTATGCTCAAATAAATTTGTTAGTCTCTAAGATGCCACAAGTATTCTTTTTCTTTTTGCGGATACAGACTAACACGGCTGCTACTCTGAAACCATATATTTTGTGTGTATCTGCTTCGGTATTGTAGTGTGGCTGGCTCTACGGAAGACTAAGGGTTAGTTCCGCTGGAGCTCTCAACACATAGCCCAGTAACCAGGCGATGACTAATTCAACTGCTAGAGACACAAGGTGAGCGGGCTAGTATCTTTTATCAGACCAACTTCTGTTGGTGAGAAAGACAAGTTTTCAACCTTATACAGAGCTCTTTTTTAGGTCAACGAAAGCTTGTCTCTCTCTCACCAACAGAAGTTGGTCCGATAAAAGATACTAGATGAGAGGAGATGAGATGGATGAGGTAATATCATGGGACCTACACAACTACAATACCACAGCATAATTCAGTGTCTGGTACTTAAAAGGACAATACAGTGAATCCACCACTTGTAGTTTGCCTCTGACACATCTGGGGAGGTGTATAAATCATACTGACCAGGGTCAAGTGTCTCAGGACAAACAGACTCTGAAATGGATAAAATGTGGCCTGTAAACTTCAGGATGTGGGCAGAGAGAGATAAAATAAAAACTAGGGAATGAGAGGCTGCAGGGGTGAAATCTGCCTTGCCCAGCCCCAATGCTGGGGGTTCTTGGGATAAGTGGGGCCTACATAAACCTTAGCATTTCCTTGCAAGTTTAAGTAAGATAATACACATATAGGCTTTTGTTCCTTAACCCTTTTCCTTCCTGTGGATGAACAAATAATACTTTGATTTGAACACGCTATTCTCGGTCACTACATTTTTATAGTGGTCATGGGTCTGAAGTCTAAGCAGGGGCCAAAATCCAGCTGGCCATGTTGAGGACATAGTTGATGGACAGGAGTGGTGTAAATAGTGTGATTACACCCTGAGAGTTACAGGCCTATAACTGGGAAAGAGTGCCCAAGGAGAGAGAGTGGTCAATGGTATAGCTCCCCCTGGAACTGCAACATGCAGTCATATCTCAAAGCTAAGCAGGGCTGGGCTGGGTCGCTGCTTGGATGGAAGAATTAACTATTAGAAGTTCACATTGGTGCAGTATATTTATTAGATGAAAATAATGACATGATGGTAGTTTTATTAAACTCCATTTGTACTCAAAGGTCCTGCATAATGTAACGTTTTCATCTGTATTTTTTTTTCCTGGCAAAACAATAAATATAACAATTTTGGCTGTAATAGTCTGCTGCTTATAAAATTTACCAACCTCAACAGGAACAGCTGCTGTCTGAACATGTGTATACTGGGGTATGTAGGCTCCTTGCATAGCTGTTGTGGCTGGCATGTACTAAAAAGACAGAGACAATACATTCAGCTAAAATAAAATCTGATGCAAACCCCATAAAGATTTTTTAAATATATATTTGAGTGCTCTGGTAGGGAAAAAGATTCAAAGCAAGCTTTATCTAAAATCAATAACCAGTGCAGAGAAGTGAGGTGTATTACACTGAGCAGTGTTAGTACACAAACTCAACTTTGGCCTTCAGAAACAAAGAGGTTAAGTATTTTCTTTCCAACAAAATTCCAGTCTGAGTCTTTTTCTTATCAGTATGTACCCAAGGAGGAAGGATGCTCTTATGGTTAAGGAACTGGCTTGTTACAGAAGATCTGGGTCAATTTCTTGTTCTGCCATACACTGTGTGACTTTGAGCAAGACTCTTAACTCTGTGCCTCAGTTTCACATCTGTGAACACTGAGGATAATACTTCTCTGCTTGACAGAGGTGTTCTGAGGATAAATGCATTTATGTTTGATAAGTGGCAAGAAACTACACTAATGGAGGCCAGACTTTATCTAAATAAAGTGTGCCATGTATTTTTTATTAATCCAATGTATTTGTTTCCATGAGGAATGCAGTTTAAACTAGGAAGCTCATGGTATTCCTTTAGGTCAGTGGTTCAAATTTAGCTTAAGTCAATAATGAGCAAAAGTTACCATCAGATGGGTCTCTTCAATCATCTGTATTAAATGGATCGGTATAAGTACTTCTCTATGTCAAACTACCATTTGGTATGCTAGATATAACACTGCATAGAATTTAATATACAGATGTAAGAGGTTTTTAGCAGATGAAATGTCTTCATATCAGACAAATGTATGTGAATCAAATAATTTATTTACAACACCGAACCCTGCAGAGTGAACTCAGCACCATTATTTCTGCTTTAAGTCCAGTTCTAGAATTAGAACTACTTAAACTGGGCTACTTTCATTTGCTTTGTTCCATGCATTTGGAGTGCATTTCACACTACTACACTAGCTTGTCTGCTTACTCTTTTGCCCTAAAGAATCTGTGGAGACAGCCATTTACATTTTAATTGAGGAGGAAAAATTCTTAGTGGTTTTCATGTACACTACACAGATATTGTAATCAATACACAACATTTTCCCTTTGTATATATTGAGCTTTATATTAAATGCCACATACTGTTCCAGTACTGCCTAATGAAAGGTGACTCATCTGTTGTGTCAGAGGGTTTATCATTGATGCAGGCTGTAGTGACATGGTGTGGTCCATGGAGGGAGTCAATACAGCACCCTATAGGAGAGAAAAAAGCAAGTTTAAGAATGAGACTGTCCAGATTTTAATTACACTACTCTTTTGGCTCAGGCACATAAATACGGCCTTTAATTCCAACCAGTAGGGTTTGCCCTAACCCACAACAATGATACTAGCTGGTCTCGGAGATCCTAAGGATTTTACTCCATTTTATAGCTAACTACCCAATTTATACATGCACCAATCTGAATTTGTAAACTGAGTAATTACTTAACTACCTACCAAAAGTGCAAGATTTGATGTACAACGGATAGACCTGCAAATATTTCATGTGCCACTGTCTTATAGAGAGAATACTTTCCTCAACAGCAACAAATGATGCACTTCCATGACTGCCTGTTCAAGTTTCATACCCTTGAGTTAGGCATTGTAACTTTTGATCAGGGAAGTACCAGTTTCACTAGGGCACGAGTACCAGAGGGCTATGTTGTAAATACCATTTCTTTTGTAGAAAGTCTATCTAACACGATGGGATTACCACATTGGTGTCACGTCTCTCTATCTTTATATGTACAGTGGACATAGTTTTTAAGCACCTGAAGTTGCCAAATATTCAGTTGGTGTACAGGTGTTCGGAAAACTCTTAAGAATGCATGGGGGGTTAATTTAGATGGATGGATACAGATGGGGTTTATTTCCACCCTAAGATGTTCCTGTAAAATTACATTTCTCAATATATTGTATGTGTTATGTATGCAGGCATGTGACTGAAAAGAGGTTTAGGTTGAAAATTAATAGAAATAATTACAGCATACGGAAAATCAGTGTTCTTGAATGAATAATTTATTCCTTTTACAGCAGGTCTTATATTTTTTTATGAAGTACTGAGTGTTGTTAGAAAAACAACCATGTGACCAGTCTCGATGAAATGAGTCACAGGCACAAACACTGCAAGAATTTCCTGTTCTGCAGACTGCAAGTGTCTCTGCAAAGCAAATGAATGAGAAAGAGAGAGCACAAGCTTCCACACAGGCCGAAGACCAAAATTGAGAAGTCAGGAATCTAGATCTTTCATTTCACCGAGATAATAGCTAGAATTGAACATCTGTAAATGGAATATCCCTAATAGCATGATAACCTATTAATCTGCATTTCTCACAGCATAACTTGCAGGCTTTCATCCTTGTTTATAATTTCAAAACTCTATGTTGATAAAGGGTGTAAATAAAATCCGTTGTGTCCATTAATGACATACTTGGAAAAAATATGTATCAGTTGGGCATGTTGAAAGGATGTAAGTGTTCAACACCATCTTTTTTGCTTGCACATACAGAAAACACTTTGCCAAAAAGATTTACGTTTTCCAGCCTGCATAAGGAGGTTAATTAAAGTCCAGGCAATTTCCTTGCTAGCTTTGAAAATGTGCTTGTTTGTCAGCCATGGCACTGCATATATTAAAGGACGAGTCAGTGTATATAATGTCAGTACCAATGAACTCAGTCATTTTGATGTGGAATGGTACTGATGAGGGGGGAAATGAGATGGGCAAATTATATATAAAGAATACATGACTGTGTGATATAAAAATATCATAGGCATGAGTGGGGGTGACCTGCATTACTCATGAGTGGGGAAGCCATGGGCAACTAAATGAGTGTCCATAAATCTGTGTATATCATACCATATATTTTGCTTCTGTAAAACAGGTGGCCTGAATTATTTTAGATCTGCTCTAGAGCATTTTTAAAATTGGTTCTGCAATTTATCACATGCATATTACCACCACATGGGCTATGTCACAAAGCGTTCAATCTCAGCATCCTAAAAAAGGATGTACTTATCTCACAGGAAATTGCACTGGGGATAAATGGAGCTGTCCTCATCAACCTGCCTTCCTGAACACATGGACCCGTGTGTCTTTTCCTTCCTATTTTTCCCTTTCAAAGTGACAAAAAAATGTGAGAATGACACTATAGCCCAGTGGTTAGGGCCCTCACCTGAGAGGTTCAAGTTCTTTCATCTCATCATTTAGGAGTGCAGAGGAATTGAACTGGAGCCTCCCATGTCCCAGGTGAGTTTCCTAACCACTAGGCTGAAGATTATAAGGAAAGCCACTGCCGCCACCTCCTCCTCCTGGCTGTTTTGAATGGAGCTAGACAGGCTCTGAGTGTGTCTACTGGATTAACTCCCACAGGCAAAATAGGCGGGGACATGCCTATCTCCAGCTGGACTGAAGATCATGTTGGGACTTAGGCATCCAATGCATTGGGGCACCTGCCTGAGGAAGCAGTGCACATGCCCAGAGACAGAAACTTAGGCACCTAAGGGAATTCTATAGCAAATATTTAGGTGATGAATGAATTTAGGTAACTACAGTGTTCAGTGGCAGCTGAGCAGGGATTTTGTGGATTGCAGTAGTGCCTAAATATTGGCTTTAGGCACTTAAATCCCTTGGTGAACCTGGGCCATTGTTACTGAGGACCAGTAAAGTGGAGCCCTGGCAAAGGAAGGCTGGGCTAGTTAAAATTTGAAGTAGCAGGAGTCATGACTGAGCCCCAATTCCAACTGATCATGTCCTCTTCCTTCCTTCTTAGCATACAGCGTCCCACGGTAGAATCACCAAAATCCAAGAAAGATTATGGAAAGGAGAGTTATTTACCTTGTACAGAAATTGTAATTCTTTGAGGTGTTTTGTCCCTATGGTGCTCCACTTCAGGATGTGTGCATAACTGTGCACTCTTGATTGGAGATTTTGTCAGCAGTACCCATGGGTCCCACCTGCCTCCCATGCAACCGTGTGCTCCAGTGTGAGGATGTATAGGTGTGAGTGGACCTGCCACTGCTCCAGTTCCTTCTGAACCTCAAAGCTCAAGAATAACTCGAGCATAGGGAAAGTAGGGCAGGTAATGCATCAGCTCTGGAAGCATGCACAAGAACAGCATGCTGGGAAAAGGCATGCACTGATGACAGCTATGGAAATGTCTGTGACATGTCCCTTCTTCAGTAAGGCTACAGAAGTAGACTGCACTTTGGTGGAATGAGCTATCACTCCAGGAGTGGGATGCACCCCTGAGACTTAGCAATAGGTTAATATGCATCCCAAAACTCATTTAGACAGTCTTTGGGTGGAGATCGGGTGCCCTTTCGTTCTTTCCGTGGTGGAGATTAAAAGTCTAGGAGAAGCCCTGAAGGGCTTAGTCCTGTCAAAGTTAAAAGCAAGAGCTCTTCTTATGTCCAGTGTATGGAGACTAGCTCTTTCTCTTGAGGGGTAAGGCTTGGGGTAAACCGTCGATAGATGAATGTACTGATTAATGTGGACTCTGAAGATACCTTAGGTAAGAAATGGGGGTGAGGGAAATGATGTCCCTTTGTCACAATAAAACACCATGTCTGGTGGGTCAGCCATAAGGGCTTCTAGCTCTTCTACTGTCCTGGCTGAGGAGACGGCTATAAGAAATGAGATCTTAAGAGATAGATGAAGGAGGCAACAGCTCCCCATAGGTTCAAATGGGGTTTTCTTAGCATATTAAGAACTAAATTGAGGTCCCCTGGATGAGTTGGTTTCTTGACAATAGGAAAAAGGTTAAACACGCTTTTAATGAACTTTGTACTGGCTGGGTGAGCAAAGACTGAAAGCTCTTCAATGGTGTGTGAGAGAGAAAGTCTTTAATAGCAGCTAGCAGAATCTTATTTGAGTTCAGCTAAAAACCTGTAGTTTTCAAATTTACCAGGTAAATTTAGAGTGTTGGAAAGGTGAGATTCAAGAGGTGGTACCAGATCAGAAAACATTTCTATATTTGGCTTTCCTATTACTGAGTAGTACTGTCTAGACCTCCGGAGAGCTGTCCTGTTTTATGTTCCAAAGAGCCATCTAATACCCATGCCTTGAAATGACGCAACAAGAGGCTGGGGTGAATCATGGATCCTGATTCCTGGGTGTGGCGATTCACTGACAGAGGAAGACAGAGATGGTTGCAGGAACAATCAAAGGAGCTCTGAGAACCATATTTGCCTCATCTATGATTGTGCGAAGCGGATAGCCACTGATCTGTCCCATTTCAGCTTGTTCAGGAGACTGAAGAGTAACGGCATCAGGGGATAAGCACAGAGGAATACTAGGCCGAGGGATACGGAGAGCACCTCCCAATGAGTTGAACAGAACCATTGGCACTCATCAGCTTGTGACAGTAGAGTGCTGTTGATTGGTATGGCAATTTTGCCCTGCAGTGAGGCCTGGAGAAGTCCAGCAAGGAATGTTGAGGTTTTGCATCTCCTCTAGCAGGATTTGTAAGGTCTCTGTAGTCCTTTTCGCAAGTTCCCGGAAGGCCTTGAAATCATCTGCGCCTGAGTAGGATTGGAAGTGGAGGGCATAACAGTCTCCTTTGGTGAGGAGGAGGATTTGTGGGAAGGAGGTGTCTCCTCTTCTGAACCTGGCTCCTGCTTCTCTGGAAGCTCCTCCTGTGAACTAAGACCTGGTGTCAGTAGTTCTTGAGGAGTCGTCTTATGAGGGTACCCTGTAAAAGTGCTCACCATAGGGGTCCACTGTAGTGGGATGTAAAGAAAAGAGGTAGGACCCAAAGGTTGTTTCTGCCAGCTGTATATACTGCTGGGACACTCTTCCTTGGGATGCACTCCAAGGGAAAAAGAGAGGGTAATGAAAAGGGTGAGGAACCTTAAACCAACAACTCAAAGTCAGAGGACGTCTTGGGGGCAAGTGGTGCTTGTACAGGTGGCTGGTGAGGGACCAGTAACTGCATCAGTACTGGCTGTTGAGAATTCACAGATGGAACCATCAGCTCTGGATCATGAGCTGGTATCAGCGGGAAGTCTTTCTAAGTAGCCTTCCTGTGGGTAGCTGGAGACCACATCAACGCCAGAGGTCAAGTCCCCCTGTGGATACCCAGAGACCACACTGATACCAGAGGTCAAGTTGTCCTGGAAGGGTAGACAGACTCTGGAAGGTAAACTGGTGCTAGAGGGAAATCCCGGCCGGTACCTCTCAAAGGAGAGAATTCAGTTTCTTCCAGGTACTGGGAAGTTTGGATAGTGTTCCTTGGGAGGCTGCACGCTGGGAGGTACCAGAGACAATATCGAGGAATGGTCCATGGGTTCTCTACCATGAACTCAGAAAGACAGTACCAAGGAGTTGGACACCTTGATATTTGAGGAGTCCTTATCCTTCAGAGGCATGGAGTCCAGTACCATCTCTGATGCCCCTTGAAGTTGCTTGCTGTATGCTTATCAGTATTCAGCAAGGTCAGTACTAGAGGGATTAGAAGCCTCAACAGTACCCATACTGGGATGCGAGGACTCATTAATCCCAGTTCAAGGGGGTTACTTTCCCCTCCTCTTGGTTTCTTGTTCTGTTCTTTTTCTTTTTTGGTGTTTCAGAAGAATCTAAAGGGCCCCCACGGCCTTTGCTTACTGAAGCAGAAACAGTCACCAGGGAGCTCTGAGCAGCTGAAGCTGATGTACAGTGGGTGGGGAATGGACTCAGACCCCAAAAGTCTCAGAGAATGTTCCATAAAAAGTTTTAGTTTATCCTCCCTTCGTTTATTTTTTTAGATCTCTTTTTGAATCCTGTGCGGATCTCACACCTGGAGGGGATTTGGAATCTCCCCAAGGCAGCAGAGGCTGCCAGGGTGCCTGTCGTTAAAGGGCAAAGATATACGGCAAGTCAGACAGGTGTGAAGCCCAGTATCTTGGCATAACCCATTGGGAAAGTCTGCAGAAGAGAGCCAAATTTAAATATAGACACAAAACAGGCAAAAAAGGGAGGGGGAATCCCCCAAAGTACAAACTGTACTAAACAAATGAAAAACTAAGAAAAAACAAGAAAAAAGTTAGCAAGCTTTGCATCTAGCTAAGTGGGCACTGCAACACTCCATCTCGAGCTGCAGGTGGCTGAGAAGGAACTGAAATGGTAATGGGCCTGGTCTTCCCTATATACCATCAGACCAGAACATGAGGAATGTGTAGGGTGCAGGTGTGGTCTCACAGGAACTGCTGGCAAAATATCTGCTCAAGAGCGTATGGGCACATGCACATCCTGAAGTGGAGCACCGATAGGGACAATTACTTGAAGAAGAACAGATCTATTTCCTACAGTTTGAGATCTTCAGAAAGCTGCAAAGTGTTTAATATCTACACAAACACAAAAAGAGCAACAGTGGGAGAAGGAAGCATAAGAACTTACAGGGTGCTGCATAATATATGGTTGAGGTTGCATCCAAGAAGGATTCTGAACCTAGAACAAAAATAAGTTTTAATTTTCATCATCACACTATTTTTCTTTAATGCACCCATTTTAAATATCATGATTATTTTATCAATCATAACATAAAAAGCCTTCACGTGTTCATTTGCTTACCTAAACCAGCCTCTGTCTGATTTAGACTAGGAAACACTGATTCCTATTAAAACTTCTATTTACAAACCTCAGCTCTGTTGGAAGGAGTAAAACTACAGTCTAATGGGAAGGCAAGATACGGACATAACATACTATGTGGAACTCTCAAAGCAGTATGTTTTATTCACTTTAATCTAATTTGTAGTGCAGGCCGTAGAAACTCTATGGAATACTCTGTAAAGGTCCTAGTGGAAAGAGACGTTTAGCTTCCACTCATGTTGAGGTGTGAAATGCCTATGTGTCCTTGGAAATCCCAATGGGAAAAGTAATCAGAAAGTCTCAGAAAGCACAGAATTGTTTGCTCTGAGTTTATGCTCAGGTGGCATTGGACTGAAAGGACTGGCTAGTCTGATATAGTTTCTACTCAGTTTGCAATGGTTAAAATACCAGTAATTCTGCTTCAACCTGTTACAGGGACAAGAATAAGGACTGGCAAATTTGGGTTTCTCCTGATAGGCCAACAGAGTACAGTATTCTTAAAGACCAGGAACAGGGACTGTGGTCCTGAGAAGCACGCTCTCCTTAATGGCAAGCAGCTCTTTGATTTTTCAGAGGAAGTGAGATTAACTTTGTCTGAGACTTTCTGACTTGAGGCAGGATAACTTTAAAAGATTCTTATAACTTCAGTGATATGCTAATCTGCTTCTCTTAGTTGAAAGAGACTGGTTTAAAGAACCATCTAGTACTCCTGCTTCTACAAAAGACTTTTTTGTGAGAGAAGTCAAGGCAGGCTAGAAATATGGAGCTGTCACGTCTCCATCTCCTACCAAGAAAGTATGCAGAGGATGAGGAAGGTTTCCGATCTTTTCTGTGCACCTAAAATAGGTTAATTAGTGCTGCTGGAAACTTAAGGGCTACGAGGTGCCTAAACCACCTCACATGGAGTCCTGTGAAGAGCAGAGGCAGTTAGACCTTGTGAACTGAGGTGACTTTCTGCAAGATCAATATTTCCTGCCCTTCTTTCTTGATTATTTTTCTCTTGAGTCACACTGAATGACTCTCTTCCTTTTCAAACATTAAAGAGCAGAAGCCTGCTTCTGCAGCTCACTTTGTAGAAGGTAGAGCGAGGACCAGGGAATTCAGGAACCCAGAGTCTTTAATTTCAAAACTGTTGGTGCAATTTGACTGGTGCTTAGACTGATCTCTTCAGCTGACTCACAACTTTCATCTGGGTGTATCAGAGGTGCAGAAAGAGTACGAACAAACACTAACCAAACATTATGAAATCTGATGTCCTTCAGGAAAACTAACTCTAAGAACAGGTTTTGCTGCACCTCAAGAAAAAACAATCTCAATTTCATGATGCATTCTGGTTGTGTAAGTGATAGGATGCTGTATGTTCAGCAAGCGTGGATCTGTAATTAAGATGTGACTAATATCTGTATTATGAAACTCTTTTGGCCAGAAAAAAACATCACTTCCTTCTACACAGAATTATTCTTTCATTTTCATTTCTAATTAAAAGGATGCAATAATTTCAGATAGTACAGTGTAAACAGTGTTTAAACTGTTCCATTCTCTAGAATCTGAGCCTTGTGCCACATGTTGAAAACACACTGCCAGTAACAGATATTTGGAAATATGCAATACCATATGCTGCATATTTGAATGGGAAATAGCCTAGAAAGCCTGCATTTTATTCACAAGTAACTTCTCAGTGCTTCCATGCCAAATTCCAGTTTTCACATGCAACAAAGGAAAGAATTAGAGATTCCCTGAAGGACAGTGAGAGCCTAACAAGGATTCGCTTTGTGTTTTTAACAAGGAATAAAAAACTAAAATCATTGGAATTTTGCAGGGTAGGTGGGAGGAAGGGTGGAAGCTTATAATAATTCTCAGAATTTACTGACTATCAAGGCAGTACCATAATGTCCTCCCCAAGATGACCAATTTGCAATAGATAGTAGAAGCACAAGTAGGCCCATTCTCCTTCACTTCCCTCACCTGGGGCTGCTGAACCATATGGAAGTTTCTACAAGGGCATAATATAGGCCTTAAATGGGACCAGAGGGACATGCAGGTCTTGAGCCTACTCTCTGTATGGGGCTGTATTTCACCTGTTCTGCACAAATGGTACAGTTTGGCCCCTAAACTCAGTTTTATGCTAGGAAATGGGAGATAATTGCTAAATTTAACAAACCAAAATCTTCAGCATTTCATGTTAGGATTTTTTACTCCCTTGGTTTAATCTTCAATCAAATCTACTTTGCTTTTTGATGTCTCTCCTATATGAAGTAAATGCCTACAATAGCTAAATTAGAGGGACATGGTGGGTGAGGTCATATCTTTTATTGCACCGACTTCTGGTGAAAGAGAGAAGCTTTCGAGCTTATGCAAAGCTTTTCTTCAGACCTGAGGAAGAAGTGAAGCTCTGTGTAAGCTTGAAAGCTTGTCTCTTTCACCAACAGAAGTTGGTGCAATAAAAGATAATACCTTACCCAATGTGTGTCTCTATTATCCTGGGCCCAACACAGCTACAAAAGCACTGCAAACAGCAATAGCTAAATGTCTCTAAGCTGTGGTGTGGCAAGTCAGCCTTTGCCTGATTCTACTGAACTGCAGCAGTAAATCCGGACTCTCAATAAATGGAAATACAGAAGATCAGAGTGGTATTTAAAAACGAACATTCTTGAAAGCTTTATACCAAACGTGATAACTGCTTTATCAGCATATTACATTTTTTGTAAGCTTATTGCAGTGGGAGGCAGAATTACTCATGCCAGTTGCCTTTGTTTCAGTGCTCACTGAAGTCAAAGGACAGACTCCAGTTGACTTCAGTGTGCTTTGTACTGGGCTCTGAGATTGCAAAGTGTACACTGAGTACTCTTTGCTTTACAATCCTTATGATACCAAAGTAACTCCTGCTTTAAAAGGCCCTTTTAGAGGCCCTTTGCTCATATGTGGAAATATTTGTACTTGACCTCACGGCTGTTCATGATTTTCTCCCAGTCATCTGAACTCTTCTTCAAACTTTTCCCCCTAGGATGTAGTGAGTGTCTAATCTCTTCTTAGGATTCCTTATGCCTAAAGGAAGCCACAGGAGCATGGGCAAATCTTCAAGCAAAAGCCGGCCAACCAAACCAAAGAGGGTTTAAATAAAGGTATTCTCTTACAAATACACCACAGACATAAAAAGGATTCAACAAACTGCCATGGAAGACAATAGAGAACTATATATGAAATCTACAAATGGCCAACAAATACCCTAGCTGTAACCACAAGCAAGAGCCTTTATTTTGCAAGATTCCTTACATCTAATTACATTGCTGTGCTACATAAAACAAGCAGCACTTCAAAACAAGCACCTGTTAGTAATCCATGTGGCATTTGTGCTAATCCTGTATGGAACTGAATAGCTTTTTCATTTAAGTTTAGCATTTTTGTAGAGACCCATAAAAAAGATGTAGCAACCAGTAAATAGCACCATTCCCTATGAATCAATTCGGTAACTGAGCTCTAAGTACAAACCTGGTACGTAGAAACTGGAGAAGCAATATATGGCGTAATAGATGTTTGGGTGATCATCCTGTTTGTTGCAATACTGTATGGTGAAGGATAAAATCTACAAGATACAAAAAAAAAAATTAAACCCTACAAATGTAATAACTCTATGCATCTTTCATAATGCAGAAAATTCTTTTGTTTAGTGTCACCACTTGACGTACCCATTTTGTAAAGCAGCTGTAGTTGGATCATAAGTAAGCGTCATTCCAGCCTTTAAGGAAAAAAATAAATATGTACACACACACATATATATATATATATAAAAATATAAAATGGAAGAGTTGACAAAATTATATTTTGGAAATTGTTTACATAAATCCTTCTTTAAATATATTATTCTTTAGTAAAAAAAATTGATCAGTGATATTTTATTTTCCTATGCTGAGGGAAAGGTTAACAGCAGGCAAAAGTAATGATATAGTAAAAGGAGTCACTGAACTATAATGTTGGCTCAGAATACAGAGTTTCAGTATGAAGAGAGAAATGCAGTAACTGCAAAGTTGGTGTGGTGTGTGTGTGTGTGTGTTTGTGTGTGTGGTGCATTAACTATAAAAATGAATGTGGAGAACTGTTCCTCAGAAGACAGATGTGAACATTTTCATAGCCTCAAATGTTTAGTCTTACTAAAGACAGTAAAAGTATATGAAAGAATTATCTTGGATATTAAAATTTAAGAAAGACTATATCATCAGTGTGATTGGAAAAAAACACCATGTTGCCCGGCACTTGTGTATTTCTCTCATATGTTGTAAAATAGGTACAACACTGTATTTCAATCCTAACTGATTTACAACATTCACATGACTTTGCTGTATAATAATAAATAATAATCATAATAATGCTGTATACCATTTCAATGCTGTATAAACAAAATGTTTAGTTATATATGACTGAAGTTATGTTTTTTTTGGCAGTTTTACACTGGAAGTATATATTGTGGGTAAAATCCTGCTCCCCTGCAAACTTCAATTGAGCCCAAGAGGATCAGGATTTCATCTTTTGCATTTACATAGAGATACAGGACTGGAATGGGACTCCTGGGTCACCAAGCTCAGTCCCCTACTATCACAGTCAACCCTGTCATATAAATCCCATTCATAAATGTATCAAACACCATCCTATAACCAGTTAGATTGTTTGCCCCCACTACTCCAATTGGGAGGCTGTTCCAGAACCTTCCTCCTCTGCGGTTTAGAAATCTTCTTCTAATTTCCAGTCTAAAGTTTATTCATGTCCAGCTTATATCCATCTGTTCTTGTGCCAACACTGTCCTTTAGCTTAAATAGATCTTTTCCCTCCCTGGTATTTACTCCCTCAACGTATTTATAGAGAGCAGTCATATCCCCTCTCACCCTTCCCTTTACTAGGCTAAACAAGCTAAGCTCTTTTAGTCTCCTCTTGCAAGGACACATCAATTACCAGAACTGTACAAAGTATTCCAGATGAGATCTTACCAGTTCAATGGCATTAATACTTCCCGATCTTTACTGGAAATACCTTTCCTGATATATCCTAGAATTCCATTTGCCGTTTTCATGGTCACATTATACTGGTTGCTCATAATCTTCCTTTGATAGCCAAGACATCCGGTCTTTTTCCTCCTTTGTTGTTTCCAAATGATGAGCCCCAAATTTATTAGAAATTCTTAGTAGTCCCTAAATGGATGACCTTGTACTATTAAATTTCATCCATTTCTGTTACTCAAGGCCACCCAGTTCCTCCTGTATAATATTCTGATCCTCCTTTGCATTGATGATCAACAGGTTTTTTTAAAGAAAACTAAAGATATATTTAAATATTTTATAAAAAGTTACAAACTGGCATGAGAGAGTTGCTGGCACACACTCAATGTGCCAAAAGGCCAAGCCAAGCAGTCTATATGCTTATCATTTTTGTAAGTATTCATTATCACACACCCACACTAAAGCTTGAAGGGAGGACTTACAAGTCTCACCTCGCCTTCTCTATGCCACGCTCTCCCGTTCTGTATATATTTGTTCTGATTCTGTCTCTTTTTCTGTCCTCCATCGGCAAATTTGCACAACAAAGGTTCTGCAGGAGCTAAAGGAATAAGGAATACTTTGAATTAGGCAGTTTTGTATAAAATTTATTAGGCATTCCAAATATTGTATACATTTATCAGTAAAACACATTAAATTTTATTTACTTTTTCAAAAAATATGTAATATTAAAATTACAGCATTAACACAGACCATTGATAGAGCATCAACTAGTGGGCAGGACTGAACATGAGAATATGTATTCCACAATACACTGTACCATCAATAGTTGACAATCAAGTCACATACAACTAAAGAATAAAAATCTTGAGGGATATGGGGACCAATCCATTTTCTTCTAACCATATAAACCCCAAATTGTTTAAAACACTTCTCTGTTAAATTTTTTTAAAATAGTTTAACGTGTTATAAAGGGGCATTCTCAATGTAAAATCTAGTCAGTTTCTAAAAGTCAAAGGGGGTCTACATGGGCACTGTGATGTGCAGTATGGAATTAGTTGTGGTACAGGTCCTTAACTATCTATGGAGTGTAAACATATAAACTGATCACATACAAATACTGTCAAATGCCTAAAGCAAACTAAATGGAAAAATAAATAACATTTTCTCTAATCTCTTTCAGTTGTAGTCATCATGTGTTACGTCTAACAACGGGTTAAATGAAATATAAAATGAAAAATTTTAATTGATTTGTCCCTTTAACATAGAGATATAACAAGACAGTAACATCAGGTACAGCTATGGACTATAGTTTCTTCTTAGCTCTTCTAGTCAGATTATTATATTTCAATTTAAAATGATCACATAATAAGACTGTTAGCAAGACACACGACCAGGATATGTTCTACCACGTATCCCATGCATGTTCCATTGTTCTGTGAACTAATGAAGACTGTGGATCTAGTTCTGAGCTGTGACTTTCAGGAGGTGCAGTCCAGGAAGGAGGTGGGTTTGGGTAGGGAGCTTTAAGTCACTTTTGGGCTTCCTGCATTCTGGGTTTAGTTCCCATAGTCAGTTATAGCAGCCTTTAGACATTTCAGCAGCTTCCCACAGGTGCCTGCATTCTGCTTGGCTAGGCCAGGCCAAAATAGCCAGAGCTTAGGCACTCTGGCACAAAACCTTCCTTTCTTAACATTGCTTCTGCACACCTTGTCATGCCACAAAAATGAAGGTTTGATGTGGAAGCAGTGTAGACTATTAACCCAATCTTATGCCACCTTGCACTGGGAGATTCCCAGCTGCTTTCCCCTTTTCACCTCTGCAGCATAGAGGAGACAGAGCCCAGAAATAAAACCTGAAATTCTTGACTATTTTCCTTTTACCTCACTCTTTGGGCAGCCTCAGAAAAAGGGATCACCTACATCTTTATGATGTTTTCCCTTTTCTAGTCTTTACACAGTAGACTAACCATGATCACCACTTCTGTTCCTTATCTCAAAATGTAAGCAGTCATAAATAGAAAATATAGCTGGAAAAGTTTGCATCTTACTCTTTCCCTATTTATTATTACCCTAATTTATTATCTTTCTGAGCACCTTTCACTGATACACAGTCTTTTCCCATCCAACCTCACCGACAGGGTGGAAGAATCATTGTGACTTGGCTCTTCACAATTCACTGCCAATAATTCCTGCTACATGAGCTGTCTAAGATGTTTTGTGACACTCCTTTATTCTTTCTCTAATAGGCAACACCCCAGTGAGAAAAGCCTGGATCTAAAAACTTGTAGGTTTCCAAATGTGAATTAGGATTAGGAGACAAGAATCAAAATGGTAGCACACCTGTAACAAAATAAACCCAAAAATTTCAATATAGATATCATTAGTGCCCACATGCTATTCATGCTGTCTAAAAGTGCTAAAGCTGATTGCTTCTTCCATCTTTTGTATGACTTGTTTCTGAACCCTCTAACAGTGGAGACTGGATAGCTCAGAGGATTAATAACAAGGCAAAGACTTTCACCTCTAAGCCATCAGTTTAAGTCTGCCTCAGGCTGAGTGGTCAAGTCATTACCTGGGGCTGGCCTATGTGAAATGAATTATTGATACTATTTCTGGTTCTACTGGGAAAATACCCACATCATACCTGCATACTTCTTGGCAGTCTTTCCATGAAAGATGCATGGACTTAGAGGCAGAAACACCCTCACAGGTGGTCCCTTGTGGTCAAGGTTGAATATGAGGCATATCAGTGAGGAAGCTTGCACTGCTACTGCCTACATCGTATATATTCAGTAGACAAATAGAAATATTCAGTGTCTGGGTCTAGAAATCTGGCATCTTCCATGAAAACTCCTAAAAATAAATCTTAAGGGGAAATTACTTAATATTGCATAGTGATAAATTAAGCTAGGGACAATGTAGGCTGACAATATGGAAAACACCTAAGTGGGTTAGAAACACAAGTCTCATTGACTTCCAATTGAATTTGTGCTCCTAAGTCACTGAGGCACTTTTGAAAATCCTGTTCTATATGATTAGTTGTAACAAACTACTATAGTGATGTCCTTTGTGCTATTAAACTAAGATGTTCTTTATCTGTTGTATGAACTTTTCCTCAGTTAAACTGGTTGAGTGACTAGTGCTTCATGGCCGGAAGTACAGAGCCCCTGCACATCCCATGAAGTCTTTTTCGTCTTACCACAAATTTCTTCCTCCTCCCCCCTTTAAAAAGAGAAGAAAACTAACGTTACTCAGGCAATTCAAATGGTACGTTTCCTATAAGGATGTAAATTCTTCTGTTGCATATATAGGACATGTATGTACAACAGCAATCTGTGTTGCTTGTTAAATGTATACCTTCATATATTCTGAGTTGAGCTGTCAAATATTTACCAAAAATATACAGTGGCGAAGTTATAACCTCAGACCAGTGGGTGAAGCACACTAAACTTTTTAATTCCTTTACTTCTGAATGCTAATTTTCTCAACACTACAGCTGCATTCACTTTTGCATTTAAAATACAGAAAACTCAACAAGGTGGTTTTAAAATACTAGTTCCTTAAACAGTTTGCTTAAATGCTGCCTATTTTAGTATTTTTTTCATAGCATATTGCCAAGTAACAAAGCATATGGTACCAATGAATTCTGACATTAGAACATCACTACAGTGATGCAGCAGGACCATACAGCTAGACACTTTTGCCAAAAACTGGATTCCCCCCCCAACCCCCAAACTAAATCATGTGTCTAGTGCAGGCCCAAAATCATAACAAATATCAGTAACTTTATATTTTTTAGAAAGAAACTGAATGGACTCCACTGTCACCAAATTAATCCTCGTTTTGTTGAATATAAAGCTCAGGGGCCAAAGGTCATTTCCCTGATCCTTCTAATATTGCCACAGTAGCACATTTTGAGTTGTCACAATTAACTTCTCTCTCTCTTTAATTACTGTTCCTTAAAATTAAACAGCAGGCACAAGATGAGAGAATTAAGAAAAAAATAAAACTCTCTCTCAAATTTAGCATTTTATTCTAGACTTAATAGGTGAAATCCTGGTCCCACTGACTTCAGAGGCGCCAAGTTTTTACCCAATAATTCCAAGGCCTACAGTAACTGTGGTTCTTTCAAAGGTGTTGTCCACGTGTATTCCACTTCTGGTACACACACGCTCCATGCGCACAAGATCAGAATTTTTTTGAATAGCATTGTCCATTGGGACCACATCTGCACCCTGTAGCTGAGGGCACAAAGAGTGGGTCAGCTGCAATTGTCCATCAGTTCTTTCACTAAAGCAGAGTTCACTTGATATAGGACTCTGTCTGAAGGAAGGCAGTTCATGGAATGTATGTGGAAAGCACATCTTAAAGAACTACAGTTACTATAGGCTGGGTAACCGATCTTTGTCCTTCTAGTGATTGTCCATATGGATTCCATTCCTGGTGACTCAGAAGCAGTGAGTTCATTTCCTGGAGGTGGATGCTCTGAACTGGAACAGTCTACCAAAGAAAAGTGCTGAGTGAAGCTGTTAACAGAACTCCAGGTAGCTAAGTAGAGCTGAATCTCTTGTTTCCTTAGATGAGTTGTCACAACCACCAACCACTTGGTGAATTCTCTCAAAGCCACAGAGAGTATGAAGGGAAGCACCCTTGTGTTGAGACTTTCCCACCAGGAACCTGAGGTATTTTCTGTGAGCCATGTGAACTGTAATGTGCAAAAAGATGTCTTGCAAGTCAACAGACATAAATCAATGTTGCAGATCTAAGCGAGGAATTATACAAGCTAATGTTACCATCCTGAACTTGAAATGACTGACTAACTAGAGTTGAAGGTCCAGAACAAGGCACCAAACACTTTTCTTTTTTGGGATCAGGAAAAAATGAGAGTAAAAGTCCCTGCCCTGGAACTCCAGGATGACTTGGGCAATTTGGAGCTATAGAAGGGAGTCCACTTGCTTTCTTAGCAATATCTTGTGAGACAAGTTCCTGAAGAATCATGGAGAAAGGTAAATGGAAGGACTGGAACTGGATGGAGTATCCCTTGTCTGCTGTTTCCAGGACCCACTGGTCTGAGGTTATCTAGTTTCAGGACTCCCCAAAACAATTCCTAAACAGGGATGGAACGTGAGAGGGGCATGGGAGTAGGAGAGGAAGGTAAATCCCGTGGTCTAAGTGACTCTTGACTGCACTATCAGAACTGCTGATGGAAGGTCGATGTAGAATGTGTGGTGAAGGAGGAAGGGGCAGAGCGTGTCTTCCTCAGAGGCTTGGACAATCTTTGCTAGCTGCAGTAGTATGAAGAAGGTTGTCTCTGTTCGATAGTTCTGAGGCCTATATTGTTTTCTCCTGGGGACTAGGATGTACACCTGCAGAGAGCATATGGCCCATGAGTCCTTTCTGTCCAGGGCTCTGTCAGGAAGAAGAGATGGCAGCCTTCAAAGGGTTGGTCTTGATGGTCATTTGGACCTCCTTCAGTATTCCAGAAGATTTGTTACCAGGAGGCCCTGTGCATTCTGATTGCAGTCGCCATACCATGAGCTACCGTGTCCATGGCATTAGTGGCCTGTAATGAAGTCTGTGCAACCAGTTATCCCTCTAACACCAGCGACTTGAGCGCCTTTCTGTGTTCCTGCAGGAGCGACAGTTGATCCCAGTTCAGGAAAGTATATTTAGCCATGAGTGCTTGGTAATTTGATATGGGTATTTGTAAACTGGCTGAGGAGTATGTCTTATGCCCAAAGAGTTCCAGCTTTTTGGGGTCCTGGTCCCAAGATGTTGCCTTAGGTGGTCTCTGCTGTTTAGATTTCTTTTGGAGTCAGCCACTCCCAAGGGCAGGTGTTGGATAGTTATAAAAATATTCAATTCCCTTAATGGAGACTTGGTAGTGTCTTTGAAATGGGTGCCATGGAAGGATGTTGCTCCCAAGAGTCTCGATGTCTTTGCAACGTAAGAGCATCCTCTGGATTCCCTGTCTGAAGAGCTCGGTTCACAGGGCAATGAGTGGGCAATTACATTAGTGACATTTTCTCAAGACCTTCAGAACTAGAGGAGGAACAAGAATATAATGCTCTCGTAGGTGGGGCCATTCTTTTGGGGGTTTTAAGGTCCCACAATATTCTGTACTGGGATGGAGGTGGTGGCTGTAGTCAGTGCTGGGGCCAATAATGTCCTAGTGGAGACGAACAATAGTGACTGGCTGGTTGGACACCGTTAAGTCTCCTACTATGGTGAACCTCATGGGCACCAACAAGGTCAGCTCTGAGAACGTTCTTTCCACTCTGGAAGTGTGTTCACTACTGCAGAGCACAGTCTGGGGTGCTCTGATGTCAGTACTGAGAGTGGGATCTTAGATCCTTGTACTGGCAAGGGAAGCTCTGATGATTGTGCCCATTGCTTTGGTGCTGCAGTTTTG
Organism: Eretmochelys imbricata; assembly: GCF_965152235.1. Classification (NCBI taxonomy): domain Eukaryota; kingdom Metazoa; phylum Chordata; order Testudines; family Cheloniidae; genus Eretmochelys; species Eretmochelys imbricata. Next base: position 33,398,698 of record NC_135582.1, read on the forward strand.
GTTCTGAGATTTTTGGTGCCAGACACTTGGATTCCAATGCATCTGAGTGGTGTTGAGTCAACGGTTGGACCTCCTCCGGGCTCTGAACGGACTCCTAAGCTAGATCTATTCGTCATAAACATCATATTCCATTCTTCCTCTTTCCTCAGAGGAGAGGGTACAGAAACTCCGGTCAATTCGATAGTTGAGGGTGGGGCTTTCTCAGTGCTAAATGAGCTCTGGATCTCGGGGTAATTCCCTGGTTTACCAAAGTACTAAGAGTCAGTCTGATCTGGTGTGGCCATCTTCTCCCCTTCAGGAACCGATGAAGCAGTCAGGAACCTCGAAGAGGAAAAGATTCAGGTGAAATTCTTTCACTTTTTGGGTCCTTTTGGTAAAGGAGCAGCATATAGAACACATGTGAGGTATATGTACTTCCCTGTGGCAGATGATGTTCTTAGAGTGTCATCATTAATGGAAACAATTACCTTGCAGAAGGGACAGGATTTGAATGCTGGAGACTTCAATGCCTCCATGTCCAGGAGGGTCCAGTGCCAGGGCACCTCCCGGACTTTGAAAACTTCTTTCTTTGTCAAAGAGCTTAAAGTCTGTAAATCTAATTGCACTAACTATATACTAACTAAAGAGAAAACAACTGGACAGTATGCAGAGATGGGGACATTAGAGGGTTCTGTCTCAAAGCCTAGGGGGTAAGAAGGAATAAAAGGGCAAATGGAGCTGCCCTGACATTTAAACACTTGGCTTTGGGTTCCAGGGGGCATGCAAAGTGCAGGTGTGGTCGCAATGGATATTACTATTCAAAAAGATTCTTATCCCTCATTCATGGGGCACACGCTCACCAGATGTGGAATACACGTGGACAAAATCCCAAGAAGAACAACTCTATTTCACAGCCATGCAATTCACCTCTTGCCATGTATTTGCAATTATGCTTCAGAATCTAAGCTTTCATTTAAAATAGTAAAATGGTTGCGAAGAAAGCCTTTGAAACTTAACCAAGTGCAAACTGATGTTGTGGTGTCTAACCAATAGCTCAGAGATGTTAACTGCCCTATTATTCTCCCTGGAGTATTAACTTTTGAAACCTAATGACTACAGTTTACATTTTAGCATTTAACTATTTCAGCTTATCATTTTAGCAGGAACATTCAGGTAATGTGTGCATGCATCAATTCCAAATTGCATTCCACACCTTCCTAGGTGCCAAGCCTGATCTGTCCCCCACACCGAGCTGCCAAAATTTCCAGGCTCCCTCTCAGAATTTCAATTACCTTTTTTCTAATATATATATTTTAAATATCAGCAGTACTTTGAAAACTAAAGACTTAGGGGCTGTTTAAAATTAAATATTACACAGAATACTATAATATTATATTGATTGACTTTCATTTTCATTATTAAGTCAAGAAAAAAAAACCCTCAATTTAAAACGTATTTGTGGCAGACAAAGACATTTCCAGAATGCACTTTTTTGTCTTAGAATTTAGATGAAGGTTGTAAGAACCTGCACAGGCACTTGCCTGTATCTAACTCTCTACCTACAGTAGAACCTCAGAGTTATGAACGGAACGGTCAACCACACAATCTCATTTGGAACCAGAAGTATGCAATCAGGCAGCACCAGAGACGCTCCCCCCCCCCCCCCCCCCAAAAAAAAAAAAAGGCAAATTCAGTACAGTATTTTGTTAAACAAACTACTAAAAAAATAAAGGGTAAGTTTAAAAAAAGATTTCACAAGGTAAGGAAACTGTTTCTGTGCTCGTTTCATTTAAATTAAGATGGTTAAAAGCAGCATTTTTCTTCTGCTAGTAAAGTTTCAAAGCTGTATTAAATTAATGTTCAGTTGTAAACTTTTGAAAGAACAACCATAACATTTTGTTCAGAGTTACGAACATTTCAGAGTTATGAAATGTCTTATGCCCAAAGAGTTCCAGCTTTTTGGGGTCCTTCTCCCGAGATGTTGCCTTAACCTCCATTCCCAAGGAATTCGTAACTGTGAGGTTCTACTATATATTGATAGTCTATAAAGATCATTGCTACAGATAGTACCAAACAACTTTAGGAAAACAAATTGTTCTATAAGACTGTGACCTTATAATAAAAATTAAGGGTCAGATTCTGATTCCCATACTTGCAGTGAATAGTACCTTACACCATGGATAGTCCCAATGACTTCAGTGGAACTACTCATGGAGAAAGGAGCCACTTGGTGTGAAGTACTAGCATCTGGCCCCAAGAAATCACCAGCTGGATTGTATACACAAGCAAAGCCACAGGCTTAACCTAGTGGATACATAGGAAAATTAAAATTAATTTTCAAAATTAAAAACACCCAGTGCTTATCTCTCCTAGCAGTTAAAAGAATTTTCCAGCTCTGACTCCTAAATCTTTTGAGAAGGAGAAGAGATAAGGACCACAGTCTGGATTTAGGGTCTTCTGAAAATCCTTTTGCTACTTCTGTTCTCTGCCAATTTACCAAGGGCCAGATTCTTACATTGAGCAGTATCTTACTCTATGAGTAGTCTCACTAATTTGATGGGATTACTCATGGAGGAAAGCATTACATAGCATGAGTAAAGGTGGAAGAGTTTGGCTCCAAATTAGGGCAACTAGAACACCCGCTTTTTTTTTTTTGTCTTCTAGCTCAGAACTTCAGACCATAAATCAGATCAATTTTATACAACCTCTGAATTGGCTTTTAGCTCTGGAATAAGCTATAAAACAGATTTCACACAAAAAATGTCTGGGATTTCCTTTCATGAGTTGTTGTGGAGAAGACACACAGAGTTCTGAGTTTAGCGTTTGGCATATTAGAAATGCTTCAACATATAGTAGGTACTACTGTGGATTTATAACATGGTTGATTTAACATTGATGTCTGAGCCTCATCTTTTTGCATGACTTAAAAACCCGCAAACCAAAAAAACCTTTTGCAATCTTGACACCACATCAATTTTGGGGTGAGGGAGTGAGTTTGCACTTAATATAGGATATAGGTGTTTGGGTAAAGAACCATTTTAATATTAATCTTGGATAACTCTCAGGGTTGGGCTCCTGTAACTGTTGATTGTTTAATAGTCTGCATAAGGAAATAGTTCTATCCTGCACCTCTCTTGGAAGTTCCAGTGCCAGGATACATACTTGAGCCAGATTCATTATTTTTTGCCTTCACAAGGCACTTTGCATTAAGGTATCCTGATCTGCCTTCTCATGCTGCCCAGGAGGTCCAGCTCTGTTTCCTACAACTGTGTTTAAACCCTTCTTTCATTTAAATCCAATCTTTGTTATTTTAACTAAAAGAGATGTTCTTCCTCCTATACTTATTTCATTACAATCCCCCTCTCCTACTCTCTCCATCCTGGTATCAGTGTTTAAATATCCAGCTCTGTTTGCTGATTTTAGCCAAGTTTCTAGTACACAGTGTTTCATTTTAAACATGCAGTTCCACTTCTGCAGTTTCATTTTGTATGTCTCTAAACTTGCTCCCTCCTCACTCCCCCAAAGGATAACCATCTACTTTGTACAACTTTACCCTTTTACTATCCATTTAGGAGCAGACTGCAGTGCAAGGTGGGTAATCAGCTGTACCGCCTGCAGGACTACAGTAACTCCTCACTTAACGTCATCCCAGTTAATGCTGTTTCGTTATTAAGTCGCTGATCAATTAGAGAACATGCTCGTTTAAAGTTGCGCGATGCTCCCTTATAACGTTGTTTGGCAGCCTCCTGGTTTGTCCACTGGTTGCAGAAAGAGCAGCCGTTGGAGCTAGCTGGTAGGGGCTCGGAACCAGGATGGACCGGCAGCCCCCCAATCAGCTCCCCTAAGTTCCCTGTGAGGCAGTCGCTCAGCAGGCTATCAATTGCCGGCAGTTCAGTGTCCCTCCCCCACACTGGAGGACAGGGTGGGGGGGAAGAGGGGTGCTAATGTCAGGGTGGACCCCTCCTCCTGTACCTCATCTCCACAGAGCGGGGGTGCAGGTGGTGGGGGGAGAGAATGGGACAGGACACTACAGGGCTCAGGGAAGGAGACGGCTGCTGTCTCAACCTGCTGATCTACTAAAAAAGGCAGTGTACTTCCAGTGTGGTTAGCATACTTAAAGGGGCAACGCACGTCTCTCTCTCTCTCTCTCACACACACGTATACACACACACACACACACTGTGTGTCTCTGTCTCTCTCTGCCATGCTGTCTCCTCCCTCCATTTGTTGTGCCTTGTAGAGTGTGAGGCTACATTAACAATGTCGTGTTAACCCTTGTGGGCTCAGCCGAGTGCTAGTTTATCATTTAGCAGTAAGACATTCCCTAGGAAATATCCCACCCTCTTCCACCCTCTGACTTCACTACCTCAGCAAGCTTCACAATCATCATTGCTGTGTACAGTATTAAATTGTTTAAAACTTATACTGTGTGTGTATACATATACATACAGTCTTTTGCCTGTTGAAAAAAATTTCCCTAGAACTCAACCCCTGCTATTTACCTTAATTCTTATGGGGAAATTGGATTCGCTTAGCATTGTTTTGCTTAAAGTAGCATTTTTCAGGAATATAACTACAATGTTAAGTGAGGAGTTACTGTGTATCAGTGGAAGAACTCTGCCTGTGTCAGGGAGCATCAGGAGCAATTCTACCTCCACAGAAATTCTCCCCAAGGGACAGGGAAGCTTCTCACCACCCACAACTCAGGGCTGTGCCTACATGGTAGTACCACTGAGTCTTTGATGATGTAGCTTTTCTCAGTGACACCCTTCCTCACCTACTTATTTGAATAACGAGCAGTGTAATGCTAAGTATTTGTAGTATTAACAAAGAGTGTATCTTACTGTCCCCAGATAGTCACATTTACAAAGTGTGTGCCCTCACCCCACTTGTTATAGAAATCACTCCTATAATGTAATCCTGCCCAACAACTTGCTGCTTCTACCTGGTAAAACCTGATAGGACAAGGGTGTAACTCTGGCTTCAAAAGGGCCCAGTGTAGGCAGGGTGTGATCAGCTATGATAAGCTGACAGCTGCCCATCCAGATGTGGGTAGGACACAAGAGCTGCAAATGAGCAAGCTAAAAAGCACTAGCAGAAACTCCCACAATTTTGCAGTTGCCAGTTTTGCACAGATTCTACACAGTCCTTTCCTTTTGGTTAGAAATACTTAAATACTGATTAGAGCTTTGTCTGCTCCTATTCATGAGACTTTTAATGGTGTCTTAGCAATTTCAGTATTATAAAACAAAGCAAAATGAAAGGGAACAAGAGAGCAGTTAACATTCAATGAAAATAGTACCATTATCTACCTGCTGACTCGTGGATTTTCCACCTCACAAAATAAATAATCTACAAGGGATATTTGCAAAGATAGTCAATAGGAAAATGGAAGTTATAGCCCCTAGCCCTAAAGTCCACAGTTTTCATGCAATTATTATTTGGTAGGCCATGAAACGCATCCCAGTGCAGAGAGTCTGCAAAAGGCACTCAGGTCAAAATGTCACCCTGCAATAGATCAAGCTGGGTAAGGGGAAGCAGCCTTCCATGCCTACCAAAGCACAGACTGACTCATGCAGGAGTAATCTTTCAAGGATGAGGCATGTATGCAGTTTTATTAAACAAGCCAAATTATTTTTTTGCTCTTTGTTTGCTTTTTTCCTTTTCCTGTGTTCTCTGTGCCAAGGTCTTGGCATGAAGGATGTGTCATCAATGGGATGAGAACACCAGTAAATGCGTCAACACCACTGTAACTTGTAAAATTCTTTCTTAGAGTGTCCCTGTAAAACAGTTACCAAAGGAAGCCTGGAATCTTAGCCATGTATGCTTTCCTCATGTATTGTCCTGTTTTGCTTCCTAATTTACTCTGCTGCTCTGTGTGATAAAATTCTCTTTCCATGTTATATAGAGTGACTTCAAATTTAAATTAATGGAATATATATGTTTTCCTGTTATTATATTTTTAACAGGCAAGATATCAGTGAAGGTATTGTGAGTATAGTCTCTCGCCACTGAACTCCTGTGCATTTTGACTCCAAATTCTTTTATATTTTTCTAGCATTTTCTGTGGGTCTCTTTTTTCCCTGGCTCAAGAACTTGAAAATCTGTTTCAGATGCCTGAGTGGAAAAATTCAATGCACTTCAAAAGGATTTTCTGTAGGCAGGCCACAAAGATGTTGCTCATCGAATCCAGTCTGCCAGCAAGTGAATGACTTCAAACAAAAGCATGGGTAGATGGCAAAACAGTAAGTTTAGGTTACCTTTTTTTTAAATTTATTTTTTAAAATAAACTGCAGCTAATTGATCCAAGGGCCACTAATCAACCTCTGCTCTAACGAGTAAACAATTAACTTCCGTTGGGGTTACACAGAATGTAAGTCAGTGCAGAATTTGGCTCAAGACATCTGAACTGCTTTTCTACTTTGTAGAGTGGAACACAACAGCACAACTTCCCAGTGAAGCTCTACTGTGAAAATGAAAACAATCATGGTATTATTTTTTACAAAAGTGGCATTACTGTGTTCCAGGCCAGCAAATATTCTAGCTATCCAGGGAAGCAGTGTTACATTTTAAAGAATGACAAACCAGGTATAACAATCCCCAGGATATGCTTAAACTGTAAGGTCAGTCATCTATTGATATATGTTCTCAGAATAGCAATATAAGCAACATACCAGAAACTCCCGGTGGTGTCTTAATGAATTTTCCATTAAAATGAGCAATCACTGCTTCACATTTTTCTGTTGATTCCATCCTATGTAAATAAAGGATAAAATAGAAATTAAACTTTTGCCCGGTTTCTGCATTTGAAAAAAAAACAAAACAGATTTACTAGGTTTTCTTGCTCTCCTTTCACTTTTGTGACTTCCTTTTGTGTGTGTGAGCAACAGGGTAAAATTAAAGAGAATTAACTTTTTGTGCAAAGTGATAAGACTCGACACTCTGGGAATTTAATTTATCTGTTTATTAGGTCATGTCCTGCAGAGGTCAGATAATATGGGTTATACAAGTTAGGCCACGTATACTCAATTTCCAAGGGTTGACAATGGGACTATCACTACAGGATTCTTGGTGTTTGGATCCTAAACCCAATGCTTCAAGAAACCCTCCCTAATTTCTCCCTCCCTCCCACCTTCTTAAAGGTAGAGGAGGCATGTAACAGGAAAACCCTCACCCCTGAATTCTCCTCAAGAGGGTCTCTCTTTCGCCATCTTCCAACTTTATAAGGAAGGTCAAATAAAGGCCAATGCCCTATCCCAAAATTCAGTTAGGTTCTTCAGAAAGTGGAACAGGAAGCAGCTTAGCATCCCAATGATGCAGAAGGAGCAGGAACACTGACTCCTGCAAAATCCTAGAAAATGCAAAAACAGAGATGCCCAATAAACCTTATAACAGTAGTTAAGGAATCCACTCGCTTACCTGGAGAGGGCATGATAGCTGGAACAGCTCATAACTGCTAGCCTGAGTTGCCCTAGCTACGGAACTAAGCCAAAAGGGGTGTGGCCATCATTTTGTTTCCCCATTGCTGCTGTTTAGTGAAGCACAGTGGCCCTGACCTAATTACTCCATTGCTCCTTCAGAAAATCCCAAGAGAAGTGCAACCTGCACCAGGTGAACTGGGAATAGGGTGAGTCAGGACAGCAAAAAGGTAAGGCTCGGTTAACAGGAGACCTCAAGGCATCTAACAGTAGGAAACTCCATTCACACAGCACACTGAACTGCCTTCAGACAGTCCTGACTTTTAGTCATTACCAACTTGGACTGCACTGGAACTGCTCACCCAGAGATGAAAAGCAAAGAGATAGCAATTTTAATAGGAGCATACGTTTCACAGTTGTTTATAAAATGAAGTTTAGGTAATATATACAAAATCATTAAAGGGATTGTTATCTGCATATTACATTTGTGAAACTCAGATCCACAGGTTAGGCCATATGAGTAAGTCACCTTCCGCTCATCAGCAATCTACAGTAGCCAATGAGAGGTAAATATTGGTGCTTTTGGACTCCTGCTAGTCTTCCCATTCAGACCCTGGGAAATTCTTCCACAGCCAAGAACCAGGATCGGCAAATGGGCAGACTGAACAAAAGGGTTTTTTCACAAATGTAATTGGAGAACCAAGAGAGCTTGGAGGGGGCTCTGGGTTGCTGGATCTGAGTCACTGTGTTAGTCTCAGATTTAAATCTGGATTTGATAAAAATCTATTCTGAGGTTACTTTCTACTAACCTCCTAAAACATCATGGACACAAGAACTGAAAACTTACTGTACATTCATTCGTATGTCCCTGAAACACCTTCAGTCTCAAAAAGGCACTCACTCATTAACGTTCAGACATCTAACTTGCAGTATTTGAGTATATGTGGTGTGGCAAATTGCCAGCACTACTTTGATGGGTTTCACGCTTTCTCCTCTTGGGGAGGGTTCAAGGCACTGTTTCTTGCCCCTGAACTGGGGTATTAACTGCCCCACTAGTGTCCTAGAGGAGGGGAGTGGAGAGGCAGGGACCCGGGACCGCCCTCTACTCCAGGTCCCAGCCCAGGGGCCCTAGGGATAGCAGCAAACCGCTTGAACTAGCGGTTCCTTCCCCTGGGCTACTTCCCTCTACTGCCCTTCAGCTTGTGGGGCTTCCTGCCCTCCCTCTACACAAACCAGGTGTCCCTTTACCTAGGGTCTTGGTCTTCTTAGCCCACCGCAGCACTTCTCCAAACTCTCCTCTGCTTCCTTCCAAACTGCTCCAACACCAATTCACTCTGCTTCCCTTGTCTGATTGAAGCAGGGGCGTTTTATCAGGTGACTGGCTTCAGGTGCTTTAATTAATCTATAGCAAACTTTCTTCCCTCTACAGGGAATAAGGCTCCCTTCTAACACTCTCCTGCTGCCCTCTGGCCATGCTGTATCACAGTGGATAGATGTTAAAATATGGTCTTATACAACTCATCTACATAGGTTTCCTCTCCTGTTAATGTAAAAGTCAGCCATATTTCTAAATGAACACATGGAGCCGTTTCAGTCTTAGTATAGAAGAGAACCCACTTAGAAAGTACAGATTTTGAAGCTAAGGTCTTTTTCCCAACACAAACGGTGATTTGGATTTGCATATCTCTTGTGCACTTTCCAGGTAGAATTTTAATGCTCTTCTGGCATCTAATGCCACAAGAGTTAAGGGTAAAATCTTGCCCCAAATACCTCTTGTTTAACAGAATGAGATGCAAAGAGAACCATTTCAGGGAGGCCCTATGGTCTTGTTAATTTCCCACAAGCAAACTCAGTGAAACCACACCCTAAAACATTTGAATTTGAACAAATCAACAAACTCCTGACTATTATTCAGGTGCCATACACTGTTCAGATTCCTCTCTGTGTGGTCCATTAGAGCGCCAACAATTTTATATTCACCTACTTGTTCAAATACAAAACTACCAAAAGATAGACAAAATATCAGAAATGTTCAGTCAGTCACCTGGTCTTCAAATTCCAAAAGGACTAATTCTACCTATCATCAGTGTTTTTGTGGCACATCTATATGCTTAATCATATATCTTTTAGAATCTACTTCCTTAATTCAAGGAGTGCTCCTTACTGCAGACACTGTTAACAGAAATCTCCAATCCAGTTCTCAAATTTGGTCATTCAGCTTGCACACGGACGAGATCTTGACTGTTTTAAAGAGTGATCATGAGACGATCTAGGCTTAATGCAGGACTTAGAGATAGAGAAAATAAATGCTAAAGGGCCACAGGAGAACTCTTGGCCTGGAAATCTGCAGTAGTCAAATAGCCAGTAACTAAAGGAAACACAGACCCCTAGCGGCGGGGTATTTGAGAGCTGAGTGGACCATGGAAATAGTGTTTGATCTTATTGACTCTAAGGGAGAACCATTCCCATCTAGATGTCAACTGCTTTTGGTGTAAGATTTATGTGGAGAATCAAAAATATATTTTTCTCCAAAATGGCAACAGGCTCATGAGCCAGAATATGCCAAGCACTGATAATACAGAGTGATGGGTCTCTTTCCTCAGAAAAATTGATGCAAAGAAAGGTATTTCAGTAGTGCAGGAGCCCTCCCACATCTCCTCCTTCTGGAAGCCTAGCCTCAAAAACTGGATTATAGAGGCCAGGGTGGGGTTCTGCTCATACAATACTTAACAGGGAAAATTTGCACTTGAAGAGACCCTATTTAGCAGAAGTAGGTCAGATTATCAGCATGTGGCACTGTTATAAGTTTTCCTAATGGAAGGTCTTAGGGGAATGTGGAAAGGAGGGTCTGTGATGAGAGGATTTCAGCCCAAATCCTTCCACGAGTGTTGGCTATCATTAGAGGTGGTGATGAGAAGGCTTCACATACTTCCTGCCCACTTACTCAGGTGTGGGGGAGGTGGGAACAATAGCTTATGCCAGTAGACCCCACAGAAGTGAAAAGTGGAGTCTTGTTCCTGCTTGAACCCCTGCACTGGTGCCCAGAGCAAGCCAAAATTGGCCCCAAATCTTAGTTGAGAGTCTGACATGTTTGGCTAAACAAAGGACAGATTACCAAAGTTCCGCTGCATCTCTTAATTAAAAAGGGATTCAAATTAAAAGTATGGTATGCTTTCTGTAATCACCTCTTCCTCCTCCTATTCTGAGTGAGCCCTGAGTGACAATAGCTAGAAAAAGACATTTTTATGATTAACACTATTGATGGACACATGGTTTACATAGTACTGAATGAAAAAAGTGGATAAGCAAACTATAGTACCTTGCAAAGCCAACACCACGACTTGTGCCACTGGAATCACGAAGTATCCTTGTAGAGATAACTTGCCCGAATGGCTTGAGCATATTCTCAAGCTCTTGTTCATCCATTGACAGCGGCAAATTGGAAATATATAAGTTAGTTGGATCTTGTTCTTGTTGCTGAAACAGAATTAAAAACTGCCATTTAATTTTCAAAACCAATAGAGTAGAAAGAAATCTTAAGCATAGACTATGTCTATCATTACATCTATTTTTCTATGTTTAAGAGTCTCAGGTCCCATTATACAAGCCTTTCTTTCCCCGCATCACCCATTTTAAACTGTCTCAGTATAATTATTCAAGCAAGAGAAAACTGCTTAAAGCATGTCTGGAGCGACTTTTTGTTAACCTTAACCATTCTGATAAAAAGTGGAGAGTAGAATGAACAAATGACCAGTCTTAACATATATATATATCTTATCTTTATTTTAAGGTTTTTGGAAAGAAGGTTAATATTAGAGTGGAGCAACTCAAGGAAAATCAGGATTGAAGCTGGGAGAAGAGGAAAAATTAGACTAATGGAATGTTACCCTGAAAATGGAGGAGGAAAAGAGATAAGAAACAATAGGAAAGGAAGAAAAAACTGGAGTGAAGAGATAAAAGGAATGGAAAAGACAAATGATACAATGCATTTTTTTTTTAAAAGTACACTGGCAAAACGTTACAATAAAAATAGGCAGTTGTCCAATGCAGATAAAGCTGTGCAGGAAATGGTTTTCCTAACCCAAGAAAATTCTCTTATTCCACATTGGGAGAATAGACACACACACACGCAGTGAGATAGAGCATGAGCAGAACAGTCAACCCAGCTGTTAAGATAAAGCAGAAAGCATACAGGGAGTGGAAGATGGGAGGGATCAGCAAGGCAAGCTACCTTATTGGGGTCAGAACATGTAGGGGTAAAGTGAGAGGCTAAAAGTCAAGTAGAGTTGGACCTTGCAAAGGGAATTAAAACCAATAGTAAAAAGTTATATATCCCTATAAATAAGAAGAAAACAAAGAAAGAAGAAGTGGGACTGCTAAACACGGAGGATGGAGTGGAGGTTAAGGATAATCTAGGCATGGCCCAATATCTAAACAAATACTTTGCCTCAGTCTTTAATGAGGTTAATGAGGATCTTAGGGATAATGGTAGCATGACAAATGGGAATGAGGATATGGAGATAGAGATTACCATATCTGAGGTAGAAGCGAAACTCGAACAGCTTAATGGGACTAAATCGGGGGCCCAGATAATCTTCATCCAAGAATATTAAAGGAATTGGCACATGAAATTGCAAGCCCATTAGCAAGAATTTTTAATGAATCTGTAAACTCGGGGTTGTACTGTATGACTGGAGAATTGCTAACATAGTTTCTATTTTTAAGAAAGGGGAGGAAAAAAGTGATCTGGGTAACTATAGGCCTGTTTGACATCTGTAGTAAGCAAGGTCTTGAAAAAATTTTTGAAGGAAAAGATGGGGATCAATATGAAAATTGAAAGGTGGATAAGGAATTGTTAAATGGGAGACTACAGCGGGTCATATTGAAAGGTGAACTGTCAGGCTGGAGGGAGGTTACCAGTGGAGTTCCTCAGGGATCGGTTTTGGGACCAATCTTATTTAATCTTTTTATTACTGACCTTGGCACAAAAAGTGGGAGTGTGCTAATAAAGTTTGCGGATGAGGTATTGAGCTGGGAGGTATTGCCAATACAGAGAAGGACCGGGATATCATACAGGAGGATCTGGATGACCTTGTAAACTGGAGTAATAGTAATAGGATGAAATTTAATAGTGAGAAGTGTAAGGTCATGCATTTAGGGATTAATAACAAGAATTTTAGTTATAAGCTGGGGACGCATCACTTAGAAGTAATGGAGGAGGAGAAGGACCTTGGAGTATTGGTTGACCACAGGATGACTATGAGCCGCCAGTGTGATATGGCCGTGAAAAAAGCTAATGCGGTCTTGGGATGCATCAGGCGAGGTATTTCCAGAGATAAGGAGGTGTTAAGTACCACTATACAAGGCACTGGTGAGACCTCATCTGGAATATTATGTGCAGTTCTGGTCTCCCAAGTTTAAGAAGGATGAATTCAAACTGGAACAGGTACAGAGAAGGGCTACTAGGATGATCTGAGGAATGGAAAACCTGTCTTATGAAAGGAGACTCAAGGAGCTTGGTTTGTTTAGCCTAACCAAAAGAAGGCTGAGAGGAGATATGATTGCTATCTATAAATATATCAGAGAGATAAATACCAGAGAGGGAGGATAATTATTTAAGCTCAGTACCAATGTGGACACAAGAACAAATGGATATAAACTGGCCATCGGGAAGTTTAGACTTGAATTTAGACGAAGGTTTCTAACCATCAGAGGAGTGAAGTTCTGGAACAGCCTTCCAAGGGAAGCAGTGAGGGCAAAAGACCTATCTGGCTTCAAGATTATACTCTATAAGTTTGTGGAGGAGAAGATATGATAGGATAACATGATTTTGGCAATTAATTGGTCTTTAACTATTCATGGTAAATAGGCCCAATGGCCTGTGATGGGATGTTAGATGGGATGGGATCTGAGTTACTACAGAGAATTCTTTCCTGGGTATCTGGCTGGTGAGTCTTGCCCACATGCTCAGGGTTCAGCTGATTGCCATAGTTGGGGTCGGGAAGGAATTTTCCTCCAGGGCAGATTGGAAGAGGGCCTGGAGGTTTCTTGCCTTCCTCTGCAGCATGGGGCACGGGTCACTTGCTGGAGCATTCTCTGCACCTTGAAGTCTTTAAACCATGATATGAGGACTTCAATAGCTCAGACATAGGTGAGAGGTTTATTGCAGGAGAGGGTGGGTGAGATTCTGTGGCCTGCATTGTGCAGGAGGTCAGACTAGATGATCATAATGGTCCCTTCTGACCTTAATATCTATGAATCACGTGCAAGACATGCACCTGGGATCTGGGAGACCTGATTCACACCAGAGACTTGTACTTGGGTCTCCCACATCCCAAATGAGAGCCTTGACCGCCAGGCTATTAGCTGTTCTGGGCCTTCCCTCTCTCACTGGTTTTGATCAGAAATTCCATCCTGGACCTGATAAACCTGTTTGTCCAAATGAATATATTCCAGCAAAAAGTATTAGTTTTGTCGAAAAATTCCTGACCAGCTCTAGATTTATACAAACAAAATTATTTGAGTGAGTGATACAAATCCATGAATTTATTCAAATAATATGTGCCCAGTTTTACATTACCTGTAACATTAAATATAGTTAATTAAACACTGCTTCCTCCCTGAATTCACCAGAACCTGTGCTTGATGATCTTTAGGACATATTGCAAGATACACCCATATTTCTAGGCTTTTATAGAAGACATAGGGAGGGATGAATGGTGTGTGATTGGTATCGTGTGAGAGAGCTTGTGATGGAAGCTGCTAAAGAGGCTTTTTAATATTACTAATTATTAATCGTACAATACCCCAAAACGTGCTTCACAAATAAGAGGAACGCAGTCTCTGCTCCAAAGAGCTTGCAGTCTAAATATAATATAATATAAAAAAACAAGTCAGAACAAATAACGAGTGGGGAGAAAGGGAAGACGAAGGACAGAGTGACAAGGTCACACAGTTACTCAGGTTCACTCTGCACAAAACATAACAGGTTTTCCCTCCATTATACTTAATTTTATACAGAATTTTAATTGTCCCATTTCTCTCTGAGAAAGGACACAAGAGGGACAAAAAATCCTCGCCCTGCCTTCAGCCATTGCTCTAAGCTTTATTACTGACCAAATCCTTCTCTATAAACTTGTGATTACTTAATTTTTTTTTCTTGACGATAAACCCACTTAAATCCTGGCCCTTGATTCCTCACAATCTAACTAGAGGATAATGCCTCTGCAAAGCATGCCTTTGTCATCTCCCATCTGAAATACCGCAACGAAACATACGTGAGCATGAATCTAACAACACTTAGGGCAGCTTTTTACCATACGGAAAAGCTCATCTGTGCAGGAAACAGAATCTTCTGGGGCTGGTCTAGGAGTCAGGAACAATTCCCAAAGGAACTAAGGACTATTACAAACCTCACTATCTTCTGCTCCATGTGCAAAGAACGTTTCTTCACCCTTCCTTCCCCAATATAAACTCACAGCAGCATGTACATTTAAAAAATAAAAAACAAACAGGAAAGAAACCCAAAACCCTACCAAAAGAACCCTCTGCACAATACACACAGTTCTCCCCCTGGATATGAGGTCTGGTCTAGGTCTACACTACAGACTGGTGCCAGCAAAACTATGTCAGTCCAGGGTCTGAAGAGGCAGCACAGCTGTATCGATCAGGGATCGCATCAGAAGTCCCTAGTGTAGACACAGCTATATCTGCAAAACTGTGCTTTTAAGTATTACCTGTTATGCGTGTGTGGGGATGGTTTTATTATACCAGTAGAAAGCACAACTTTGTCAATGTAGCTGAGTCTACACTAGGAACTCTTTGCCAGTATAGTATACCAGTATTCCTATACCACTGCAGCAGTGCTAGCATAGACTTGGCCAGGATGAGAGAGAAAATGAATGCCACGTGACAAGATGTTAGCTACTTCACTTAATGTATGTGACAGGGTCGGGCCAGATGGCTAGAGGACAGTAATAGAAGGCAGATATATTAGCCCCAGGTTAAGTAGGTCCCTTTTCCCTGGGTAAGGTAATAGGGAAGGTTCCAGAAAAATCAGGGACCTTCTGGAGACAATTAAGACAGACAGGCTGATTAGAACACCTGCAGCCAATCAAGAAGCTGCTAGAATAAATTAAGGCAGGCTAATTCAGGGCACCTGAGTTTAAAAAGGAGCTCACTTCAGTTTGTGGTGCGCGTGTAAGGAGCTGGGAGCAAGAGGCGCTAGGAGCTGAGAGTGAGAACGTGTATTGTTGGAGGACTGAGGAGTAAAAGCATTATCAGACACCAGGAGGCAGGTCCTATGGTGAGGATAAAGAAGGTGTTGGGAGGAGGCCATGGGGAAGTAGCCCAGTGAGTTGTAGCTGTTGCACAGCTGTTCCAGGAGGCACTCTAGACAGCTGCATTCCACAGGGCCCTGGGCTAGAACCCGGAGTAGAGGGCGGGCCCGGGTTCCCCCCAAACCTCCCAACTCCTGGTCAGACACAGGAGGAGTTGACCTGGACTGTGGGTTCAAGAAAACGGCCGAACTGAGGGCTGCTGTGAAGCTCCAAGGTGAGCAAATCCGCCAATAAGTGCAAGACCCATCAAGGTAGAGGAGGAACTTTGTCACATGTACTACTGGAAGGTGCTCAGATACTACGATGATGAGGATGATATAAGAACCTATATAAAATTACACACAACCCCTCCTCTGTGTTAAAAGAGCATTAATAAGGTCGCAAAGTCAAGCACCAAAAAGTTAGGAAAGGCCAGAATTAAGGCTGACTGGGCAACCTTATTTCAACCTTCTTGTGCCTTTAAATTAAGATACAGTCTTTCTTTACACGATAATATACTATTTTCCCTTCCTCCCTGAGTGTTGGTGGGAGAATGGATGGTGCTCACTTAAAAAACAGTTATTCAATATTTTGTTTTATCCACCTTGTTCAATGTGTGGCCCTACACCTTACTTACTGCCCACTATTCAAACCCCACTCTGATGTTGGAATTATTAATTTTCTCATGAGTCTGTCTATTGTGCTCATCCCCTTCTTATAATTTATTCAAATATTAATGAATTTCTTTTCAAAACATTCCTGTGATGAAGGGGTATTATTATCTCCATTTTTCAAATAAGAAATTAAGGCACAGAGATTAAGGTCAAAATATGCGGTAATTTGGGAGTCCCAATTTGAGATTCCTAAAACCTCATTTTTCAGAGTACTTAGCATTATAGATCACTGTAGCCCTGAGTGGGTGCATGCTCAGTGCAGACTGAATCTTCAGGGAATTTAGCTATTAGAATTTAAGAACCTTTTTCTGAGCATATGTGAACTGAACTGTGATTTTTCAATGACTTATAACTTGGCCAAATTTGTGCAGAGATTCATGGGGACAATAAATGGCACGATCTTGACAAAACTGCTGCCAAATCCATGCTCCAAAGCATAGGGATGCTAAAGCTTTTCAAGTAAAAGGTTGACAGAATTTTTAAAATAGGCAACATAATGTATTTTTCCCTAGCCTTGTTCTCAGAAATGATAGAGCCATTTGGAAGAAATTTCCCAAAAATATTCAGCCGGAAGCAGAAATTGGAATTGAAAATTTCACCCCAAATGGTTGAAGTTTGGCAAAGTTATAAGCAACTGAAAAGAAAGTCTTAACGTTGCCCAACACTTCTATTATAAAAACGGTGCTCCCAGCTTTGCCTGTAAACAGAACAAATCGGAACCCCGATCTTCCCTCCACATAGTACATATCAGCCATGCTCCCTGTGCCTTTCTGCACACTTTGATGACATTCATACCCTGTTCCCCATACAAGTATCCAGCCTCTTCACAGCTTCAGAATTCAGAAAAGTCACTTCTAACTGAGGGTCTAGGGAACATGGCTTGAGAGGAGGTTGCAAAGAAAGCCAAAAATATTGGGATCATGAGCTTTGCTTTACAGA
The DNA here is from genome assembly GCF_965152235.1 of Eretmochelys imbricata. Taxonomy (NCBI): domain Eukaryota; kingdom Metazoa; phylum Chordata; order Testudines; family Cheloniidae; genus Eretmochelys; species Eretmochelys imbricata. The sequence goes on from NC_135582.1 coordinate 33,416,026, forward strand.
TCTCTTTAAGATTAAATTGTTGCACTATATTAAAAATTTGTATTTACACAAAAATTATGTAGTGTACAAGACAGACCAAATGAACATATTAATCAACATACAGTTCCATTTGTTTTTACACACATACTCTGTACACAAACCATTCTGGGAAAACAACAACTGAGGTAGAATTTTATGAGCCAGATGATATTCTTTTGAGCAGGAGGCTTTCACCCTCCAGTCTAGCCCTAGGTGAAAGTTGGGTGGGGAATATTTGAGATGGAGCAGAGAGGTTGTACCAGTCTCAGCTGAGAGTATTCGGTGTTTGGAAAAGGCTAGTAAGAAGGGTTTGCTGGGGGGGGTCTCAAGCTATGTTGTGCCCCTGCTGCCCTCTGATGCTACTAATACTGGCCACGTACCAAGATAACATTAATCCTTTACCTGTGAAAAGATGTACAAGGGCAGATCCTTATGCTCATGTGAAGTTCTAATTAAGTCAATGGGACTCTAAGTGGATACAAGGGTCCATCTTAGTGAACCCTTGTGCTGGAACTATTCTATTCTATTCCCTCGTCTACATGGGCAAGTGTGTTTTGGTAAGAGGGCATTTTCTGGTTTAGCTTATCTCACTGCGGAAGGAGCACAAACGAAGTACAACTATACCAGTATAACTATACCAGTGTAACTTGTAAGAAATTTTCCTGTGTAGATAAGACCGATATAGGTTCTTATATCATCTGTATCATCATAATATCTGAGTGCCTTCCAGGAGCTCATTAACACCAACAGAAGTTGGTCCAATAAAAAATACTACCTCACCCTCCTTGTCTCTCATGATAAACATCTGTCATGGATCAAGGTCACAGATAGTAGCTCTTGGGTTGGGGGGTAGGTGGGGGAAGAGGAAGAAGTGGGGTGCTTCCAAGGAAAAAATTTGGTCAGGAGCTGTGGTGCTTCAAAAACCTTTCAAATTTTTAAAGTGTGTGCATCTAAATATATTATACACATGTGTGTGATCGTGTGTGTGTATAGATATAAAAAGATTGAAAAATAAATATTACAAGTTATATACTTGTATTCCAAGAAAACATGCTATGTTCAGAAACAAGGAGTATTATTTTATATATAGACACACACACATATAAAAAAAGATCTTCACTGTTCATTTATTCACCTTGACTCTAATTTTCCAAAAAATGAGCACTTTGTTTTCAAATCTCCTCTAATGGGGTTGAATAACTCTCACGTTCAAAGAATCCTCCAAAGAGAAATCCCAGAGACTCTTCCCTTGTCTGTTCACTCTCGTCTATATGATTTTAATTTTCAATCAAATCATATCGCCGCATCACAACTGATAATTTTCTGGGCTCAAGGCAAAATTTGCGTTGTCTTAATGATGTCTCCTTAACTGCATTTCAATGGTCAGTGAGTGACAAATATGATGGGTTTATTATTTTGTATTGAAAAAATGATTTACCTAGTACGAGGCAGGTCATGCAGCAATCTGATGGCTTCGGGCACTTACTGAAAATAATACTGAACCCATATAGTATACAGTGAGGGCCTGTGGCTTCAGTTATCTTAGATCATCTCATTTCTCCTTTGCATTAGACGAGTCAGCAGAAAAAGAAGACAAGAAAATGGATCCACTGAGAGTCTAGAGCTCACATTAAGATTCATTACCGTGCACTGTTCAAATCACGAGGGAAAAAGCCTACGTTATGATAGCAATATTTTTGACATAAAGTTCAGATTTCTCTGCTACAAATTTGAGATGAGGATAGCTTTAATGATTTTTGAATTAGCTTGTTATTTAGATTCTATTAGAAAACTATATTTTTATACATTGAGCTGGGTGAGATGTGGGTTTACAGTTTCTTCTTTAATGAACGCTATTAGTAAAGGATTTAATTGACGTTTCTGCCTGGGGCAACACAACGTTTTATTCACAGTCATATTTTAATTTTCTGAAACTCAGGCTGTTCTTTGCAAGAATACTTCATTTGGATTTTTCACATTTTAGTACTGGATGTAAAATATGTTTGCGCTCAAGTGTCCTAAAACTTATCACTTTAAAATGTATACCGTACAAGTCTGAAATTAGCTCCTTAGAGTGTTTTCACCTACTTTACTAACATTACTACTGTATAATAAACAGGATAACATTAAAATCTAAGACTTTCTCATGACAAAAGCTTGCCAACATTTGGGAAGATTGAAAAATAAATATTACAAGTTACATATTTGTATGCAAAAGAAAACATGCTATATCCAGAAACAAGGAATAAAGGGGGAAATTCACTTAAAAATCAGAATAATTAGGCTTTATGTAAGTGAATGGGAGGGTACCCCTGTCTGAAGCTGCTACTCCAATCCAGGGGTTGGAGTTGCTGCTACTGCTCCTTTGTGCTGTATGTAAGGTGCATTAAGGCTGGTAGATCACAATCATCCCTGGCAAGTAGGGAGAACTAAGCCCTTTCCACATTCACTATGCCCCAGATGGCTCTCCCCGCACAGCTTCAACACAGAGCCTTAACCCTTCTGCCCATCCTCCTCTTCAAAGTGAATTTCACTCTAGAAGAGCACAAAAGTGTTCTACAAAAGCACATCAATATTTTGTAAGAGGAAGAGTCTTGATTATTTAATACATTTTCAGGGTTAGCATGAATATCATCAGCTCTACATGTAAATCCTTTCAAGTTGAAAATGCAAAGGTATTTTTAGAAATTATTCCCTCTAAAACAGGTGACATTTCTTGAAGAAAATGTAAGAGCTCTTTTGCTTTAAAAATTTCTGTACTCAAATTGCTTATTTTGCATCCAAAAATTGGTTGTTTTAAAAATAAGCAAAATTCTCTAAAGATACATGGGGTGAATTTTGGCCAAGTTTGTAAGCCAAGCTACATATTATCAGCATCAAATCATCTCACTTTACAAATGAGGGGGTGTGCCATGTAAAACAAAGTGAAGTCTTTTTATTTATGATATTAGAACATTACAGTAACATGACATTTACAGTAAACAGCATGAAGCTTTGATGCCTGACACTGAAATACTCTGGACTATCCTTAGGGTCTTAAAACCTGTGGGATTTAATTGAGACTTTTCTGAATCACCCTGTAGAGCAGTAAAATACGCATCCTATTAAATTCTATAGGATGGTACAAAAAACAATGAAAAGGTTATCATTTTCTATTAAATTATATAAGACATTTCCATAAGGACAAATTCATTGCTGACCTTACTGAGTGCATTGCATCTTTAATTGCAATGGAATTGTACTCCCTTATTTCAGTGGTAAATTTAGCCTGTTGGGAGGGCTGCATTAAGGAAAAGTTCTGTGCTCCAAGACAAGAACCCATTTATCTACGGAAAACACCAAATATGTAACGAGTCTTTGTTTATTTTTCTTCTATTTTTTTTTACACATACATACAAATGCGTACTATTAATACCAGGTTTCCCAGCCCCCCAAAATTTGCTCTGTCTTCTTCCGGTGTTATAATCTGTATTCCTAATGAGCACATTAGATTGGAGTTCTCTGAAGTCTGAGGGCCTAAATGGGCAATTGGAGATGACTTCGATAAAAAGTGTGTGTGTGTGTGTGTGTGTGTGTGTGGGTGTGTGTGTGTGTGTGTAAAAGAGAGAGAACTATAGCCACCCGCATAAGCCAGAAGGGCTGCCTTCAAAGCTCAGTTAACTCCGTTCCTGAAACTCTTAACAGGACATCCCGACCACAGTGTCAGAGTGGATGGCACAGCAAGAAGACGGGACTCTGAGTGCTCTCTCCTATCGCCACAACTAGGCAAATAAAAGTATGAAACTGGTAGTACCGTTGCCAGCTCCACATAGCAGGAAGTCACCAGACAAACCCTTAAAAGTCACTAGATGTAGTTGTTTAAGCACTCAAAAGGAGTCAAAAATGTCACCGAACAAAATTTCCAGAGATTTCAACAGAGAAGAATATAATATATATATATATATGTGTATACACACACACGGGAGTAGAGTCATAAAATCATTCACAAGCAGCTCAACAGTTTCAATAAGATCCATTCCATGCTCTTCTTACTACGTTCTGTTGCACACCAGAAGCAACTACAACAGTACGCTGTCATCACCAGGAGGCACCCTCTGCTCATTGGGAAGGGCGCTCTGCACACTGCAGCCCAGGTTGGCTGGGGTTGGTTAATTTCAGCTGAACCTTGCCTTTCTTGCCAGCCTGGATTTAAGACAACAGGTTAGTGAAAGGGAGAGCCCAGAACCACGGGGAAGAGGGCATTTGCCTGACCTGAACTCGATGCTGTAGGGAGCCAAGAAAATAGATTTAAAAACAGAAGTCTGCTAGCCGGACCCCTTCCCCCCGTTTCCAGGGTTTCATTTCTGAAAACAGCTGGGCAGCTAACTCCAGGCCAACCCAGGGGAAGGAGAAAAGGGGAACTGAAATCAGCTAGCTCCACCTTTGATCCTGTAGTAAGAGCTTCATTCTGGGAGGCATGGTGCCCCCCGCCTCATTAGGGCACATGGTCCTGTCTCATTCTACCCCACCTTCCATCCGTGTGGTTCTCCTTGCTGGCTAACCTGCCTCCACCTCCCAGCTCATTTCATTAGCCATCTTTCCCTGCATCACAGGGAGTGCTACCTACTATGGAACAGCGAGAAAGAACACATTTGGGTAAAAACAAGCCCTGGCTAATGTGCTGCTCTCTCCACAGCACGCCTGGCTTTAGCAAAGTATTTAATTAGCCTCCACAAACTTCTTTTCCTCGCCTGCAGATTATAGTGATCTCAGCCCAAGAAGCCCTGGAATGTGATTCCTTTCGAGGACATGCTCAATTGAGACATAATGACATTGACTTGGTGCACAACAGAATGTAGTACAGAGAGCATGGAATGGATTTATTAACACTATTGAGCTGCTTCTGAATGATTTTGTGACTAAATAATGGTGACTTCTTTCTCTGAATGTCTCTGTATTTGGCAGTGAAAGTCGCTAGATTTGTCACTGGTCATTCTGACACTTATTTTCTCGCTAGGGAAACCAAAAAGTCATTAAATCTAGTGACAAAGTCGCTAAGTTGGAAAGACTGATGGTAGGGAGGGCATATAAATAAATAAATAAATTTAAGAAAAGAGAGTGCAAGAGAGAAAGTGTGCGCAGACATCGGACAGAAAGGGTGGGTTGGGGATCTTCCTGTGAAAAGTTGGGAATACTACGTAAAATTTCCTGCATCTTAGACTAAGATGTTTTATGCAAAAAGCAAATGAACTAAACAAAAAACAATAAAAGGAATCCTATCTGGGATTTCAGAATAACTTGACAGTGGAAAAATTATATTGCAAAATGTGCACCAGGACCCCAGATGTGATCATGCAGCTTCTGTCACCCTCACAAACCTAATAAACCCTTAAAAAAATCCATGAGGATAAGTTTTGAATGTTTACGTAAAGCAAATTATATCCTTCTCCCTAGGACACTGGATTTCCACACCCACTTTCAAACTACAACCATAACCAGGGCTCCCAATCCTTCTTTGTTCTACAGAGGACAGTACCATACAAACCAGATGCTTGCTTTTATGTAATATTTTGGCACCAAACTTGGTTAAACAATTTAAAATTCAGGAAGACAGGAGAAAACAAACAAACAAACTTGTTAACTTGCCCCTCTGACTCTGGCAGGCAATGGCTTAGTACATTATTATCTTCTGCAATTCCCCTCCTTACTGAGAACTGTCTCATTGTACTTTGTTCCACAACAAAATTATAGACCAATTTTACAAGGGAAAATTGGTTTCTTTGAGTTCAGAGTTATGTTATTTCATCACAGTTGAGGTCTACCCTCACTTCCATGTCTGGCAAATCGGTAAACTGTGGCAAACACATGCAAGCAAGCAAGCACAAACCCACAACTTGCCTATGGATTAGCAATGATATTTGACTGTGAAAAAACTGAGTTTATTCATATGTAAATCTGTCATGAACACCTGATGAACCAAGCAGGGTTTGCATAGCTCTAAGGCCTGATCCGAAAGTTCACTGAAATCAATGGAAAGACTCTCACTGACTTCACTGGGCTTTGGATCAGGCACCAAGGGAATCAATCATGACATTCACACGTGTTTCTCATCTGACAGTACACACAGCACTAAATTCTAAGCCATTGAGCCAGCCAGATTTCATAAATTTTGATTCAGTAATTTATAGGGCTGTCGATCAATCAAGTTAACTCATGCAATTAACTCAAAAAAAGTAATCATGATTAAAAAAAATTAATCTCAATTTAATCACAGTTTTAATTGCACTGTTAAACAATAGAATACCAATTGAAATGTTGGCTGTTTTTCTACATTTTCATATATATTGTATTTTGTGTAGTAATTGAAATCAAAGTGTATATTATTTTTGATTACAAATATTTGCACTGTAAAAATGATAAACAAAATAAATGTTTTTTTTTCAATTCACCTCATACAAGTACTGTAGTGCAATCTCTTTGTCCTGAAAGTGCAACTTACAAATGTCTATTTTTTTTGTTACACAACTGCATTTAAAAACAAAACAATGTAAAACTTCAGAGCCTAGAAGTCCACTCAGTCCTACCTCTTATTCTGCCAATCATTAAGACAAATAAGTTTGTTTACATTTACAGGAGATAACGCTGCCTTCTTCTTATTTACACTGTCACCAGAAAGTGAGAACAGGCATTTGCATGGCACTTTTGTAGCCAGCATTGCAAGGTATTTACATTCCAGATATGCCAAACATTTGTATGCCCCTTCATGCTTCGGCCATCCTTCCAGAGGACGTGCTTTCATGCTGATGACGCTCGTTAAAAAAAAATGGGTTAATTAAATTTGTGACTGAACTCCTTGGGGGAGAATTGTACGTCCCCTGCTCTGTTTTACCTGCATTCTGCCATATATTTCATTTTATAGCAGTCTTGGATGATGACCCAGCACATGTTGTTCATTTTAAGGACACTTTCACTGCAGATTTCACAAAACGCAAAGATACCAATGTGAGATTTCTAAAGATAGCTACAGCACTCGAACCAAGGTTTAAGAATCTGAAGTGCCTTCCAAAATTGGAGAGGGATGAGGTGTGGAGTATGCTTTCAGAACTCTTAAACACTCCAATGCAGAAACTACAGAACCCGAACCACCAAAAAAGAAAATTAACCTTCTGCTGGTGGCATCTGACTCAGATAATGAAAATTAACATGCGTCGATCTGCACTGGTCTGGATTCTTATCGAGCAGAACCTGTCATCAGCCTGGATGCATGACCCCTGGAGTGGTGGTTGAAGCATGAAGAGACATACGAATCTTTAGCGCATCTGGTATGTAAATATCTTGCAATTCCGGCTACAACAGCGCCACGAGAACACCTGTTCTCACTGTCAGGTGACACTGTAAACAAGAAGTGGGCAGTATTATCTCCTGCAAATATAAACAAACTTGTGTGTCTGAGCAATTGGCTGAACAAGAAGTAGGACTGAGTGGACTTGCAGGCTCTAAAATTTTACACTGTTTTATTTTTGAATGCAGGTTTTTTTGTACATAATTCTACATTTGTAATTTCAACTTTCATGATGAAGAGATTGCACTACAGTACTTGTATTAGGTGAACTGAAAAATACTATTTCTGTTTTTTTACAGTGCAAATACTTGTAATCAAAAATAAATATAAAGTGAGCACTGTACACTTTGTATTCTGTGTTGTAATTGAAATCAATATATTTGAAAATGTAGAAAACATGTAGAAAAAATATTAAACAATAATGGAATACCATTTATTTAAACAGTGCGATTAATCTCACGATTAATTTTTTTAACTGCTTGACAGCCCTAGTAGTTTATGTAGAGTGTTTTACCTGATAACTGGCACAATGTGATCATATGCTGAGCACCCTCCACTCCCACTGACTTCAGTGGGCGCTTAGCCCCCTTCAGGAAATGGCCTAATGTTGGGGGTTTGGGGGTCATAATAAATGATTGCTCTACTGAAAAAAAAAATAGGAAGGTTTACTTTTAGCAATAGGAATCAGCAAAATTTCCCTTATTCTTTTCTCACCACACAGTTCCAAGTTTGTCCTGATTGGACGTGATGAGACAAACATAAAAAGAGTGCTCCTTTAGATTAATGCATGCCATATTCCTCAAGGCACTGAAGGGTTAAATGCCTACCTTAATAAGCTGAAAATTAGGTTCGACATTTGTTGTAAAAGGGACAAGAACAAACAGCCACTAATTTTAATTTATGTAGAAAAGTGGTGATGAGGGGTCCCTACATGGTGTAAAATGCTCAGCCATCATCTGAAAGAAATTAACAAAAGCCTCCCTGTGCATGTGGAACAGATCCTAAAACACAAGAAAGAAACTTGGCAAAATGATAAGACATCTGTTTTCTCTTGCTCTGGATAGGGTCACAGCTAACAGATAGCTATTCAGAAACATGTGACATGGCAGTGCTCACAGCATGGAAGATCCTCTGGCTGATACAGCAGGGATTAAATGCTTGTCTGCCTTTTTACAGAAACTCTTCAAGTTTACAACTGACGCATATCTAATTTAAATATCAGTTGTAGCTCCAGCTTTAAGACAGTTTGTCCAGTGACTAAGTAAAAGAGTTAAAACAGCATTAGCTTAATTTTCATTTGCTATCTAGCATTCCAAACAAACAGGGTATATTTTTAATTAGCTACCTAAATATCTTAATTTGTTTTCACAAAGCACAGCTATAGTATAAATGACTAGAACAAGACTGGTTTAAACGGTAGTTTTTAGCTACAGTACAACACTGCAGTCAAGTTTGCAATTAGACCATCTATTTAATCATATGCTTCTTGCCTTCCTTGGCACCCTTGCTTTCTTGTTAAATCTACTGCAGGGGAACATGCAGCGGAGCCTAAGAAATTCTGTAACATGGCCCATTGTCATCCTCATCTACAACACAGACCTTCAGCCCACCAAGAGGTTTTAGCATGGGAACAAGATGCAGCACCACAGGCTGAGACGTGTAATTTCTGTGGACTGCAGCTCTGAATTGAATTGAAGACAACTGTTCCATTTTATGCAAATTCAAATTTAGCCCCTGGACTCCTGAAATGATGGTCATTCAGTCCTCAGGTGGGCAAAGTTTGGTCCTCCGTTAATCTACTGTATAAACAATTTTAATCAACTTTCTTGTAAAGTAATATTCCTACAAGTTCCCTGTGTTTTCTATACAGCTAATTAGAGTTTGCTAGTGGGAAAGTTAAGGAAAACTGCTTAATTTTCCTAAACTAATCCATCATCATTGTAATATGGGTTTTTATTGTACTGTGTATAGAAATGACTGCAAAATGGGTAGATAAAATATTTTTATGCAAGTGTTCAATGTCCATAAATGGCTGAGAGAAAAGTTTGCTCAAACTTGCCCGTTTGCATGTAACCTGCTTTAGACATTCAGGAGTCTTTATATAGCAGAGTCCGCTAGCAAAATAAAACATTGCTCACCATATTTTTACTACCCTAACTAGTCAGATTTAGTGCCCTAGTTACCATGGTAATCCACAATTATTTACTTCCCTTTCTCTGCAGGAATGTAAACTGACTTAATTCTCCAGCAGGCTGACACAGTGAAGACAAGTACAAAAAACCAGTACATTCTCAAAAGTCATATGAGTTAGCCATTTGCCATAGCTGTTCACTCAAAACCATGTTCTTTGGCAGTGACCTAAGAGGGTGTCTGCCTTACAACACTGAACAGAGATAAAAAATGGTTAACCGTTAACTTCTCTTACAGAGATGATTACAGGTGGCACACAAGGTCTTTTTTAGATACAAGCAGGGACAATGACGTGCAAGTCAGATTTTATGTAATGGTGACAATGCATATCTCCCAAATACACTTAAAAAATAAAATGTCAACTAAAAGTGAGTTAGTGCTTTAAAAAATGGTTGTGCAATACTTCTGGCTGGGCTGCCAGCATGTGGTGAGTGCTTCATGGCTCTGTCTTCTTAATTATTAGTAAAAGAATATAAAGATTACTGGCCGACGTTTGCACACAGACCATTCTGGGACGAGACAGTGGCCTAATATTAGCTCATTACATTGTCATGTGGGAGATATTTGGTCTTTTGCTTTCTGAGGCAGCAGAACTTGGCACAACAGACAGATGACACTCTCAAGGATAGAGGGAGAATCAGGGAAGGGGTGGGGTGGAAAATGTGCTTTGCATTGCTATCACAGGCATCCCTTCTCGACAATCTGGGTGGGAAACAGTGTTCTATAGGGGCCCTGTTTCCTGGTCATCCCTGGAGGATGTTGGGATGGCTGGAATTGTTTTAGCTGGAGATCTGATGCTATGTCCTGTAAGGCAGAGGCATTCCCCAGTTGTTACGGAGTCAGAAAGTAAGGGAGGATTTAAAAGGGAGGAAAATATGACAATATGAAACTCCTAGTCCTGGTTCCTAGGAAGGTGCTGCTATGGGGACAGTATAAAGCCAACAGCAGTTGAGTGGGATTAGGCAAATCTCTAAATGGATTAGCAGTGGTGCCTTCCTCCACAAAAATCAAATGTAAACATTAACACATGGAACACCCATCTCTGCTATTGGTGTAAGTTACATAAACCCTCTCAATCCATCCTGTGAAATGTTTACTGAATATATTAAAAGCTCTTTATGAGTAAGAAAAATTTCAAATATTATCCAATAAAGACTCAACATACAGAATAGTTATTAAAAACAAACCATACACCTTTCACCATATTACCTAGGAAACCTGAACAAAATAAAATATGTCATATTGTTATACTAGCAACTTACGACAGCCCAACAAGGGGGAAAACCAAAATGCCGTATGAAATAAGTAGAAAACTCTGAATTAGAAAAACGGTCATTAGTTACTGACCCTGAAAAATGGAAGGTTATCTCTGTTCTTTAAGGGTCCCATTCTCTCTTATTCAACAGGAGCAGGATTGGCCCTAATTGTTTACTATCCACTTCAACAAGTAGTATACAAAATACCATGCTATCACACAGTAAACTCCATTATTTATCATCTAAGAATGCCCTAACACACATTTTCGCAGTTAGTTATATTTTATTGCAGTTAACATCATATACAGTATTACAAGATTTAAGTAAGCAACCCTTCGGTTTTACCCCAGTTTATGTATCTTTCAGAATTATGGATGGCTAAATCCACTCTACCGGAATTCAATCATATGATTTCAGGGAATAATAAGTAGTTTAATCCTAGTCCTTAAAACCTCTAAACCTTTTCCCACTGGCCTTTAAAGTATGATTTGTTAATTTCAAGATGGCATTTTAAACATTGCTTCTACAAAAGGCCTTTTTCAACAACATTTTAATGCTCTGAGGAGAGTCTATGTATGCCAAAACCTGGCTTACCTTCATAGATCCCTGAACATTATACCTTTCAAATAAGACAAGAGGCATGCTTGAAAGGGATCTTTATTCCTTGTCAATCCACAGTAATGGAAAATTGCTGAACAAGTCTTAGACACAATTCATTGTCAATTCATGAGCATGGAGACATTCCTAAGTGCATCTTTGACAAAAGGACAATCCTTACTATGAAGATGCTATGCAGAGCTTTCAAAGAATACAGAATAGTAGGTTCTTCAGAGCTATTAAAGTCTATTCTATTAATCTGATTTAGGGAGCCACAGGAGAGCACAATCACTACATTTGAAATAGTAAATGAGAGATTTTCATTTTTTATTTTATATGTTGAAGTGCTTGTCTAGATACTCCAAGTGCATGTACAATTAGGCAATTACCTGTTTTTCAAAAAGAACATAAAATAATTAGAAATTGGACCCTCCCTTTTGGATCGTCAATTAATCAATCAAGACTAACAATATCATCTGCACTATTAGTATTCATGCCTAGTACACATTTTGTCTTCCTGCCTCAAGAGCCTGTGATGAGATCCAGACCTTGCATTATGCCCTGAAGGTCATCAGACTCTGTTTCTGTCAGACCAAGTGAGGAAGGTGAGAATGCCCCTTACAGAAAAATTACTTACTCACACCTGGAGGGTGTGAGTTTGAGTGCCACAGCTGATCAATGAGGGCATCTCTCAGCTATTCAGGGCCAAAACATTTAGAACATTACACAAAGCCAACACCTCAAGCTGCACCCAGAAACCAGCTGGAGGCCACTACCTCCTAATTCACCTCACATCTTACATCACAACAGCCCCATAAACACACTGAAAAAGAGAGGTAACACAATGGGATCCTACATGAAAGAACACTTGGGACAAATGAACAATTGCTCAATACTATCCTTGGGAATCTTCCAGAATAAAAAGGAATGAAGCTGCTTGAATCCACAGGTGAGTCAACAACATCTCATGGTAAACTGTATGAAAGGCTTCTGACAGCTTTGGAAGAATCAAGATGGACACCTGATTGCTATCACCGAGAGCCATCATAACCAGAAACTGCTGAAGCTGCCTCACCACAAACTTCCTAATAATGTTCCCTAAGTTTAGAAAGAGGGGTAAAATTGAAAATGTCAAAACCAAGAGAGGTTTCAGAGTAACAGCCGTGTTAGTCTGTATTCGCAAAAAGAAAAGGAGTACTTATGGCACCTTAGAGACTAACCAATTTATTTGAGCATGAGCTTTCGTGAGCTACAGCTCACTTCATCGGATGCATACCGTGGAAACTGCAGCAGACTTTATATACACACAGAGAATATGAAACAAAACCTCCTCCCACCCCACTGTCCTGCTGGTAATAGCTTATCTAAAGTGATCATCAAGTTGGGCCATTTCCAGCACAAATCCAGGTTTTCCCACCCTCCACCCCCCCACACAAATTCACTCTCCTGCTGGTGGTAGCCCATCCAAAGTGACAACTCTCTACACAATGTGCATGATAATCAAGTTGGGCCATTTCCTGCACAAATCCAGGTTCTCTCACCCCCTCACCCCCCTCCCAAAAACCACACACACAAACTCACTATCCTGCTGGTAATAGCTCATCCAAAGTGACCACTCTCCCTACAATGTGCATGATAATCAAGGTGGGCCATTTCCAGCACAAATCCAGGTTTTCTCGCCCCCCCACCCCCATACACACACAAACTCACTCTCCTGCTGGTAATAGCTCATCCAAACTGACCACTCTCCAAGTTTAAATCCAAGTTAAACCAGAACATCTGGGGGGGGGGGTAGGAAAAAACAAGGGGAAATAGGCTACCTTGCATAATGACTTAGCCACTCCCAGTCTCTATTTAAGCCTAAATTAATAGTATCCAATTTGCAAATGAATTCCAATTCAACAGTTTCTCGCTGGAGTCTGGATTTGAAGTTTTTTTGTTTTAAGATAGCGACCTTCATGTCTGTGATTGCGTGACCAGAGAGATTGAAGTGTTCTCCGACTGGTTTATGAATGTTATAATTCTTGACATCTGATTTGTGTCCATTTATTCTTTTACGTAGAGACTGTCCAGTTTGACCAATGTAAATGGCAGAGGGGCATTGCTAACACATGATGGCATATATCACATTGGTGGATGTGCAGGTGAACGAGCCTCTGATAGTGTGGCTGATGTTATTAGGCCCTGTGATGGTGTCCTTGCAACAAAGCCCGTTGCCAACTGTGCCCACATATCTATTCAGGGGACACCATCACAGGGCCTAATAACATCAACCACACTATCAGAGGCTCGTTCACCTGCACATCCACCAATGTGATATATGCCATCATGTGTTAGCAATGCCCCTCTGCCATTTACATTGGTCAAACTGGACAGTCTCTACGTAAAAGAATAAATGGACACAAATCAGATGTCAAGAATTATAACATTCATAAACCAGTCGGAGAACACTTCAATCTCTCTGGTCACGCAATCACAGACATGAAGGTCGCTATCTTAAAACAAAAAAACTTCAAATCCAGACTCCAGCGAGAAACTGTTGAATTGGAATTCATTTGCAAATTGGATACTATTAATTTAGGCTTAAATAGAGACTGGGAGTGGCTAAGTCATTATGCAAGGTAGCCTATTTCCCCTTGTTTTTTCCTACCCCCCCCCCCCCCCCCAGATGTTCTGGTTTAACTTGGATTTAAACTTGGAGAGTGGTCAGTTTGGATGAGCTATTACCAGCAGGAGAGTGAGTTTGTGTGTGTATGGGGGTGGGGGGGGGGTGAGAAAACCTGGATTTGTGCTGGAAATGGCCCACCTTGATTATCATGCACATTGTAGGGAGAGTGGTCACTTTGGATGAGCTATTACCAGCAGGATAGTGAGTTTGTGTGTGTGGTTTTTGGGAGGGGGGTGAGGGGGTGAGAGAACCTGGATTTGTGCAGGAAATGGCCCAACTTGATTATCATGCACATTGTGTAGAGAGTTGTCACTTTGGATGGGCTACCACCAGCAGGAGAGTGAATTTGTGTGGGGGGGTGGAGGGTGAGAAAACCTGGATTTGTGCTGGAAATGGCCCAACTTGATGATCACTTTAGATAAGCTATTACCAGCAGGACAGTGGGGTGGGAGGAGGTTTTGTTTCATATTCTCTGTGTGTATATAAAGTTTGCTGCAGTTTCCACGGTATGCATCTGATGAAGTGAGCTGTAGCTCACGAAAGCTCATGCTCAAATAAATTGGTTAGTCTCTAAGGTGCCACAAGTACTCCTTTTCTTTTTGCGAAAACCAAGAGAAAGTTTCTTGAGCAAGAAATTGCTTCTTAAAAAGACACTGGCATTTTAACATCCCTAAGGAAGATATTGCCAATTATCTACAATGACCCATATCCATACTAGTCTTCAGCAGCCAGGGGTACGTGGATCTAATTCGCAGGATGTGGTTTGAAGATTGGGGATTGGTCCTGCTTTTGAGCAGAGGGTTGGACTAGATGACCTCCTGAGGTCTCTTCCAACCCTGATATTCTATGATTCTATGAAGCCTATGCCTCAGGCCCCCAAATCACCTCAGTGACCAACGATCGCTGAAACACAAGTAGATAAGATTATGTTCCCCTGCCACCACATCCACTTCCAAAGCACAAAGCTCAGTCAGATTCTGAATTATCTTATCCACAAAGTAGCTTGAGAGTGCATCAAGTCAAATATTTAACATAATCACTGGGATTAAACAACTTGTCTTAATTATACTGTTCACAACTTGAAGCAGTTCTACCAACTGGGACTTGCAGATGCTGTAGTGGAAGCAAATCGTTTTTAATTCACATCCTGCACAGCTATAGCATGTGATTGCAAAAGTGCTGCCACAGTCAGACTCAGAACAAGACTTCCATCAGCTAGACTGCTTTCCTATTGCTTTATCTGCTGCAGGTCCTCACAATACCATACTGACCATGAGCAAGATGAGGCTGTTTAGGAGCCACATTATTGATCATTGGGCAAATACGGTCTTATCATATCAATGACAGGTCAGTCAATCAGTTGACCAGTATTCTTCCCCAAGCTCACTTGAAACTAGTTGCATCAGTCTCTGAGGCAGACCATCAGCAACCGGTTGTTATGGAAAAGGTACACCCCAACCTTGTCAAATGACACTGTGAGCAAATTGGACCACACCATTTAATTGTAACAAAATTTAGCGCATAAGACAGCATGCAAAATGGGTAAAAATATACATACTATTTTATATAGTTCCCTGTATATAAAAAGATTGATTTTGCAAATCTTGGCCAAAATTATTTTAAAATGACTAGTGACTCTGAATGTCTCAATTTTTAGGCATCCAAGATGAGACATCTTAAATAGGCCTGATTTTCACAGAGCTGGTGTTCAGCACTTTCTGAAAAAGCAGGCCTCCTTAAGGTGTTACAGATTAGATGATCAATATTGAGGCACTTAGAGTCACTGGTCACCTTGGAAAATCTTGGTCTTGGTTCACATTTTGAAAAGAAACAAAAATTACTCTCATATCAAAAGCTGGCACACCAAGTTACAGTCCAAAACAAACTTGTACGGATGCAGATCACTTATTTTAGGCACTCACGTTTGCAAAATTTGGCCTATGTGTACTTGAGTGGTTCAGAAATTCAACAAAATGTTTACATATTCAGGTCTCAGTTTTAACATTAGTGCTCACATAAAGCGATATTAACGTATTTCATTGCTATACAAAACCTGCTCCTGTTTGTTACCAGTTAGGGTAGACCCACTATATACATAATTCAAAATGATTATCTCAAACTAGAA
The DNA here is from genome assembly GCF_965152235.1 of Eretmochelys imbricata. Lineage (NCBI taxonomy): Eukaryota > Metazoa > Chordata > Testudines > Cheloniidae > Eretmochelys > Eretmochelys imbricata. The sequence goes on from NC_135582.1 coordinate 33,432,201, forward strand.
TGTTGGTCTTGCTCTCAAGGCATTATTAGTCAACAACAATTATATTATTTATTTAGACAAAACATTCATCATTCTTTTAACATCCCATATCTTAAAAAAATATTTAAAACATTACATGACCACCAATGAAAACACACACATGCTCACACAAAGAAATTTCACACCTTCCTGTGTGTATGTACGTTCATGTGTGCCTGTCTGTAGTGAAATATGCATTAAGAATTAAACATATGGTTTCTATTTTGTTGACCTGGAACTTGTCCAGACATCTCGTGTTGTTAGCTTATTTTTTCCACAGCTTCTCTGCTGAGGAGAACAGTTATCTCAACTGAAAAAAAAAAAATCTGTACACAGAACCTCATGGATAGCTCCTAAGGCTTTCTAGATCTTTTGTATACTGTAACATTTTTAAAAACTCATATTATTTAATCATTTGAATATTTTCTCTAGCTAGAATTCCACCTCAGAATTATTAGTTTTAAGAACTACTAAAAACTATTCATATACACAAAATATGCACTAATATTGTCTTTATTTATAAATTTGCATTGGTCTCTATGGCATTCAACTGGAAACAGGGCATTTAACAAAATGATTATTCATTATTATAATTCATACCTCCCTAAATTTATGACTTTCTGGTTTACAAAACTCACCTTCTATTAAAAAACCAAAAACTTCCAAGAGTAATTGTTAACTGAAAATCTGATGCACAGGCAGGTACCATGAAAGGCAGATGTTAGAGCTGTTCAGAGAAAGATAATTCAGCATCATGGAAGATTTTGATATTTTGGGAAGAGAACCAAAAATTTTGAAATTCTCCAAAAAAGGGAATGGATCCCTGGCCCTGAGGCAGTCTGACGGTCAGACTGCTCTGAGACAGCACACTCTGGAAGCTCTGGGGTCCCTGGCTCTCAGCTGGTGGTAAGGTGACCAGATAGCAAGCGTAAAAAATTGGGAGAGGAGGTGGGGGGTAATAGGTGCCTATATAAGAGAAAGCCCCCAAAATCGGGACTGTCCCTATAAAACCAGGACATCTGGTCACCCTAGCTGGTGGGCTGCCCCAGGGCCACAGACCCTACCCCCTGTGCGTCCACTTGGTGGGATGTTCCTGAGCCACAAACCATGTAAGCCTCTGGGTTCCCAAAAAGCCCACCAGGCAGGCTATTGAAGAGCCAGGTGGTCTAGCAGGAATCCAGGTTTCAAAACGTGCCTGAGGTTTCAAAACGTGCCTGAGTCCAACTCCTATCAGAATTTTGGTGAAACCAGTCTGTCTTCAAGGAACGTTTTGAGTTTTATAAATCTGCAAAACTGACGAAACACTGTTCGGCTGGAATTTTTCCAATTACCTTGAGCAGACACCCTAATGCAAGAATACCTTGACAAATATTTTGGGACTTTCAATGATCTATGTGCACCTAACTCTTACAGGCTTCTGAAAATCCCAGATTTAAGTTTTAATTCACTTAACATAAAATATACTACAAACTCTACAGAAACAATTCCATTATGTGCTGTTGAAAATTCACCCACCCCCAATTTAGAGTGTGCTTCCCTATCATTACTGAGGTTTACCATCTGTAGCTACATTAGGAACCATGTCTACTCCTGGATTCTTTGGTAACTAGAACTGCTATTTTTCTCCTTCTGTATCAACCAGAAATTTGCAAAAAGAAAAGGAGGATTTGTGGCACCTTAGAGACTAACCAATTTATTTGAGCATAAGCTTTCGTGAGCTACAGCTCACTTCATCGGATACATAAAGTGGAAAATGCAGTGAGGAAATTTGTAATCTTTCATGTTAGCTGTGGATTTAGCTACAGTTATACAGAGTGGATTTCTCCAATGTGCTCTATCTGAAGATCTCCATAACGACCACTTGAAAGTTTCAGCTAGTAAAGAATATGGCAAATCGCTTACTCAGTGGTGCTCCACATACAGAGCACATAATACCTGTGTTCTACAAACTACATCAACTACTAATTTGTTTCCAGCTACGATTTGAGATGTTGACTTTAATCTGTGAAGTCTTATCGTTGTTATTTTAGGGCCTACTCTTTCTCCTACTGTAATCAGTGGCAAAAATCCCATTCAGCACAGCAAGGGGGGCGTGGAGCACACCTTTCCTTACATCTTTCAGAGGCTGCGTTCCAGCTAACTATCCCCACTTTTAAACTCTAAAGTATTGTGGTGATTGGAGACACTGCATCCTCAATAGGGGGCCTTCAGCTTTAGAATGTGTGTTGCCAATGATCTGAAAAAGCACAAGTTTGTTCACCTTCAGGTTACACTGCAAGAATTTGCAGAGTACTTTTAAACTTACCTTTGCCATCTGTGCTTGGACTCCGCTAGCCTTCAGAGCAGAAACAGCCTTCTGAGCAGCTGCTGGGCTGTCGAAATCTACAAAACCGTAACCTGAAATTTAAAACAACTTTTACTGAGAAGCAAACAACCATTTTATAATCAAACAGTGCAAAAGCTTTTTTTAACACAAAATTTGTGCTGGTGGAAGGGACAATTTGACAGCCTTGGAGGCTGAAGATCTTCATCTAGTCACAGAACAGAGTAGCAGGTGGGTAAGCTGACCAGAACTGTCCCATCAATGTCCTTTAACCATGAGTTGGAAGAACTACTTCTTGCAATAAGAAGACAAGTCAGTTTTCATGCCCATTCATTTGTGGCTTATGCCAAAGCTTCCAACAATTATTATAATGCTTTGTGTGATCTGGTTTTTAGTCCACTATGAACTAACCTGAGATAGTATAGGCATCTGAATAGCAATCTCATGTTAACTTTTGGTCACTAAAATCCTCGCCCAGATTTTAACAAGTGACCTAGAAGGGAAAGCCTCTGTACCCTATTACCAATCATCTAAACCATGGTGTGCTATCAAACTCAGGTTTCTGATAAATTGGTAAGCTATAGCTATTCCGTCATGTGTACACGAGAGACAATGGTTAGTTTAATTATATGATGCATGAAATCTTGGCTGCCAGTGAAGTCAATGGGAGCTTTGCATTGACGTCATTGGGGCCAAGATTTCATCAACTGTTTCTAAAATGCTTTATACTGCAGCAACACACAGAGATGCTATAGACAACACCAGATTTTTTTAAGTACAATAAACTAAATAAATAACAGTAATTTTTAATTTTAAATATTGCCCCTGATAATTTTGGGAAGTTCAAGAATTGTTTATATGTTACAAGGAGGTTATTCGCAAAAAGAAAAGGAGTACTTGTGGCACCTTAGAGACTAACCAATTTATTTGAGCATGAGCTTTCGTGAGCTACAGCTCACTTCATCAGATGCATACCGTGGCTCACGAAAGCTTATGCTCAAATAAATTGGTTAGTCTCTAAGGTGCCACAAGTACTCCTTTTCTTTTTGCGAATACAGACTAACACGGCTGTTACTCTGAAAGGAGGTTATTAAGAGGGAATCTGCCAATAGACTCCAGTGGAATTGGATGGCAAACAAATGTAGCCTTTTATCAGGCAGTAACCTTACAGGCTAGGATTTTCAAAGGTATCCAGGTGTTAGGTGCCATTACCTAATGAAACTAGCCACTGTCTTCAGGTCTCACTGAAAATCACTAGGAGTTAGGTGACTTAATCCCCCTGGTGTTTTGAAAATCCCACTCAAAATAAACAGCCCGGTAAAAACAAGAGCAACCTTTGACTGAAGTCTACTTTGATAACAATAAATAAAATCCTATTGCAGCAGAAAATGGCCCTGGTGTTTCAAAAAGTGGCACTATTCACTCTTAGTATTGAAGCAAATCACGAAGCAGGTCATTACAGGGCTCTGTGCTGCTGGAAATGCCACATTTTAGATGAGATATAAAACTAATCCACTGGCTGCTTGTAATCATTAAAAATCCCACATCACTTTTGGAAAGAGTTGGGTGTTAGAATGGAAATTTAGCTTCAAATACTAAACATATAAGGCTTACAATACAATTAAATGTACCTTTATGGTACTCTGTATAGAGAAAACTGTGCGCCAAAACATAACTTCTCTGAAGGAATATTGCCATTAAAAGGACACCCATCAGATTTAACTCTGGTCACTTACATATTATAAGTAATTTCATGCAAAAGTCTTTGCAGGATTGGACCCATAAAAAGTACTAATCAGTTGATTTCCATAAGTCCTTTCAGGATTGGTGTGGGTGTGTGACAAACTAAGTACTGTCAAATGCATTAATACATTGGAAATGTAGAAAAATAGTTCTCTCTATTTTTTCCCCAATTATAGTAAGAGCAGGTGTATATGTAAAACTTGGAGGTAAGAAGTTTTTAGATAAGTACAGATTTTGAATTCAGTGTCCCTTTGATTGATCCTGTATTTAGAACCCATTCTGCACCATTGCCTCCAAGTTCCCCACAAAAAGCTGGAACTCTATTAATGATGAGCTTTCCTTTCCTGCCCCCTGCTTGTCAGCTTTGTACTCATTCATGGGGTCAGTAGTTAACATTGCTAAGTCAGCCGACTCCATTCTTCCCTTTGCTTAGAAATTATCCTAATTATTGTCAGAAAGAATGTCTGAAACCTAATACATCAGTGTCTGTTGCTACACTTCCATCCACCACTTGTGTTATTGGGGTATGCTCTCATAATAATTATATGAAATTTTGAAGGACAGTGCACTAAATTAACGTTTCCAGTGTATTTGATAGAAGTTTTATTATTTTTTCCAGCTATAATTATGTTCATGAAAACAAACCCTTTCTCTCCCACCAATATATTCAAACAGGCATAGAACAAAAACACAATTAGGGTATTGGAACATATAATTAAGTACTGCTTAAAACTACTCTGTTCTAATTAATAGAGCCAATTTGCACAATGTGTAATGTTTCCAGATACTTAATACAGTCTAATGGTCTTTTGTAAGGCACTCTAATCTCCCCAGGCAAGGGGGAAAAAAAGCTGTTTTCTAACTCCATTCTCCTTTTTAAAGCAGGGGCTAAATGCCAGCCAGTGCTGTGCTTGTTAACTTAACTGGAGTCATCTGAAGTTTTGGCACACAGCTTGGGCATGGACTATTTGCCAATTGTACTGGGGACAACTATACAGACATTGGGCAAGACTAAACTTTGGTGTAGAATAAGAATGTATTTCTTACACACACACACACACCCCAATTTTAAGAATATTTCAAAATAATTTGAAAACAAGTAGGCAAATATAATTTAAAGACAAACATACCTTTGCATTTGTTTGTTGTCTTATCCAAAATAGCCTTTGTGGATACAATTTTCCCATATCTAAAAATTGTTTAAAAAGGAAATAAATATTATACTTGTGATATCCTGTTACAACAGAGACCAAGATCATGTAATTCTGTTCAGTTTTAATTTATAATTTAACAAAATATAAGAAAATATTGATAGAAACAGAAAAAAATCATATAAAGAAGAAGAAACTTCAAACTTTAACCCTTGATTAGATTTATATAGTAAGGTTTCCTCTCTAATTTTCCATAACTATATAAAGACGACAAATGTATTATGCTAAAGATGGAGCTTATTCTTACTTTTGAAAATGTTTAATTTAAATAATGCTTAGATCTTATTTTCATCTACAAGTCTGAAACCACTTTAAAAAGCTGGGCATACATTATTATTCCTACATTACCTTATGTGTAACACATAGTGCTTACCCAAACTTGGGAAAAGTATGTGTATGATTTTAAACAAACAAAAACATGTGATAGCTAACACATGTTAAAAGCCTAGACAGGATAAGAAGTGGTTTTCACAAGTGTTAGCTGATTGAGATGAACTCTGGACTCCCTCAGATAATACATGGACCAGTAACTGTGTGTCAAAACTAGAAGCTGCCTTAACTTCACTAGGATTCTAAAACATATTTGCTGACACTTTAAAACTAAAAATAACCCCCCCTTTTTCCTAGCACTGACAAGCCCAAAAAGAAATGAAAGCCTCAATCCTACAAAGTGCTGAGTAGAACTGGTTAGGAATTTTCCACTGGAAAACTCACTTTCTGGAGAATCAAAATTTTCCGCCAAAATTTTTTGATTTTCCCTCTGAAAATCATTTATAGTTCCATGGCTTTCCCACTCCTTGGCAGCCAGCCTAGGCTTCCCAGGCATTTTGTTTCCACTGCAGCCTGTCAGGCGGGCAGCCAGGCATCCAAGGGGGTTTATTTTGTTTCGGAAACATCAAATTGTCCCGTTGTGGCGATGTTCTGTGCTTCTGAAACAAAATACTATGACATTTCAGTTCCATGAAGAATTTCTAGTGGTAGTGGAGGAGCAGGCGGATGACAGCCCAAATATGAGATGTAAATATTTCCCCCCAAATTGAAATTTTTCATAGTATGAAGATTCTGTTTCCCAGTTCAGCTCTAGTACTAAGTACTCAACCCAACTTTGCTGCTGGCATTCAGCACTTCACAAGCTCAGACCAGAGGTCATTGAGAGAGTTAGGAACAGAACGTGGGTCTCTTGACTCCCACTAGACCACAACTTCCTCTATTTGCTTTCAAACTACATTTACTCCAAACACAAGCAGTACATGAGAAGGAGGAATATGGAACACAGCTAGTTCTTTACACAGAAAAATAGTATACTGTATTACATTAATACCTAACAGGATACTGTGCTTTCAATGTACAAGAACTGAAAATGCTAACTGAATTACGCAGGTTGGAAAATGCTAAAACACATCACAAATATGCATAAACCAACATATTATGGAATGCAGGAGAGAGTGCAGTATAGGCAGCTCATCAATGGATATACAACCACAATAAAGAGGGGGAGGCAACTTTGAGTTGCTGGTTCCTTATGGAGCTCAGTAAGCCACTTAGAGATAGTGAATAAGGCAACGTGTTAGACCACAGCAGCCACATAGTCTAAAAGTTATTTAATTTCCTGGCATAATACATGACTATATGCAGATCTTTGCATATTATGTAAAAAGTTGTAATGTCACAATTCAGGGCAACTGCACTTGTATTCATGAAGTTTCACTGAAATGTTTCTGAAAGAAGCAGGGATGTACTTATGAGTCAAGAAGCCAGGTGTTCAAAGCTCTGGGGATCTAACAGAAGCCAGTGCCATTTGCATATAGGCCCTGTACTTTCAGCAGTGCTATGTGTACCCTGGTTCCTTGCACCCTAGACAGCATAACTCCTACAAATAACCAGCTGCCCTGAAATCCAATAAGGGGTTTCAACAGGATGAAGCCATGCCAGTTGCTGGAGACCTTGCCACCTGTCAAGCCATGGGCCCAGAACTCTAGAGCCATCACAGTATTTCTGTGATGGTCATACAGCAGAGGTGATACTTTCCCTTTTTAATTCCCCACCTCCAAGCTAGAATCGGAGGCTGTAGGCTTTCCTGCCCTCGTGGAAACATTCTGGTCCTTTATTTGTCTGGGTATGTACATATAACAATGTAAATCACAAGAGTTGTTTCCTGAATATACAAGTGACTGAAGGAAGCGGAGAGGGTCTGGCAGGTACACGAGAAATGAGACACTGCCCTTCTATATCAGAGTAGCATCTGTAGAACCTTTTTGTCCAACTGTACATCTCACAGTTATTTAGGGTCTTGTGTGTGGCACAGAGAGACTCATGAAAACTTTTATGATCCCCGAGCATGCCCTAGCCTTGTTTCTCCAAGGAATTCATATGAGGGAAATCACTTGTGTTTTAAAAGAGGTACAAGGAGGAAATAACCCAGTTTGATTCTCAGATCCCAAACTTAGTTTTCAGGGTTCACAGTTGGAAATCCTTTTATTTGTGAACTGAACATGAAAGTCATCGGATAGATGACAGATCGTAAACCCCACCCTGTCATTTTTATAGAGTAGAACCATCTTCAGAGGAGAACCACACTTTATGAAAAACAGTGCTTCAAAAATACTGGGAAATCTCAAAATACTGAATGACTGCTAAGATGATGATCATAAATTGGTGCATATTTTTCTCCAGATTAATTGTTCTCCCTCCCTACAAGCACTGATCTTCTATATTATCTTCTCCTTCTAACTGATTCATCCTCACTTGCTTAATATTATTAAGCCTTCTTTACACAATACCTTGTTTTAGAATACGCTTTTTTGAAATAGTATAGCAAAAAAAGTACATCCACACACTTTGTTTATTCCATCTTAAGCTACTTCTCTTGGGAATCATTGCATCCACGCAGCTCTGTCTTTTTTTCAAATAGCCACAAAGCACTTTTGTTGTTTTAGGTTTTTTTGTGCCCCATTGTGGGATGCCTACTGGAACCTACTGGAATTCTGACATTTGATGTCAAACGAAACTCCCATCATTCCCCTCATGGCATCCTATAAATCATCTCTTTTTTGCAGGCCACACCATTTTTGAGCTACTGACAGGCAGCATGGAGAAAACACTGCTCGCTGTTAGGGCTGAGGTTAATTCTGATAAGCCTATTGGCATACATGTAGGTTCTTCTATTATTTTTAATAAGTTTTTTCTGCAATGCTTTTTACCTCAAGAATAAAGTAGGTTTGTATAGGAAGTGCTGTTTGGTAACTTATAGCTGTTGACAATCACTCTTATCAGTCTATGAAGAGAAAAACAGGCAGGCATCCATGGCAAGCTGTCTGCTGGGAAATACAAAGTGAAGGCCAGGACCAGTGCAGCCAAGGAATACCCTGGTCAGAAGGGAGAGAGATGTGGGTCCCCATGAAGAAAGGAGATGGCTGGGGAGCTGGAAGCCGAGCGTGGGTTGTCTTGCTGAGTCACTGAGAGGTTAGATACAGAGTGATCACTTTGTAAAACGTGTTCACACACAGATGATGTGGTGTTTTCATCTTTTATCATTTAACATTTTATTAGGAATTGATGTATTGAGGGAATTCCAATGAAACTTCTCAGCCTAATTTTTCCACAATAAAAACTTATTGATTCAATGTAATAGTACAAACTTAAAACCAGTGGAACTGTGGTGGAGCATGCATAAAAGTATTGAAGTGCTTCCATATCTTGACTGATGAGCTCACACAGGTGTGTTGGTGGAGAAGGCAGTTCTCCAAACCATTCTCCTTTTTCTGGGGGTGGAGTGGTATGGGAAAGGATTGGATTTGGTGACTAAGAACGGGATCCCCCTGTAATCTGGAGGGCTGAAAGTTAGCTGCCAGTATCCTGTGTTCCCCACCAGGCGCAGGACATAGCTAGGTGGGGGACATTGTTCACAACCAGAATCACAATATGCTCTAGAAGAGTTGCTTGCTTCTTGCTGGTGAAACATTGCCAGCAGCCTTTCCTGCATGTCCCTTTCTGTGTCTCGGTACTCCCTTGAAGCCCCGGGCCCTCTGCCAAGATGCACTGAGAAAGTCAGCAAACATCTCCTGCCTTGTCTTCTTTCACTTTACTTGTAAGGTTTTTCAGGTGTTCATAACTAATAAGCCTCCTGACCACAAGGGCTGGGGCACTTCAGGTGCTACGGGACCAGACAAACACTACAAACTGCTGTTGGCTCAATAGTGGTCTCCATGCTAAAAGTGATAAAAAATTATTTGTCCCTCCACATTTGGAATCCTACTGTCATCTTTTCTTCCCAGACTGGGGAGATGGTAAGTGGTTTTCCTACCTCATTTCCCCTTTTTATAGGGCTCCTGTACCAATCCAGGCTGGTGATGAGCTGTGGGTGGGTGAAGAAGGGGTAGGTTAGTAACCGCATGTGCATTTCTGTAGGCTGTCCTTACGCTGGAGGATGTTTACTTGAGGCATGTCCCAAAGAGGCAGAGAAGTCTTGTTCATCGAGGTAATAAGCAAACTGGGAAGATATGCAATGCCACCATTTGCTTCCAGCTTGTGCAGAAGTGGAAGGGATACACCACCTCCCTTGGCTGCCCTGAGAAAGCTGCAAGTGCCTTGCAACATCCATGCAAAAACAGAGCATCGTCTTTGCTTTAAATTCTCTTTTGTACTCCTACATATCAGTACAAAGTGCACTACAAAATAGACTTCTGCAGTAATTGGTTTGGACATACAGGGTTAATTCTGAGAGTCTCATTAAAAATAGTCATGAATGCTGTATAATTTCTATGAATTCTGAAATGGGTCAGTAGCCTAGTTTTAGCAGTTTACTTCACCGAATGTAAAGCCAGCTAAAAGCTGAGGGCAGTGATTAAGTTGTGAGCCCAAGTACTTTTTCTATTGCTTTTTCTGTTTCTGTATTTGCTGTTACTATAAACATGCCAGCATTGCAAGGTGCTTCATTTTTAACTCCTGAGGGGCCATCATCTTGAGCAGGGGCATGGCAGTCAACCAGAAGGAATGAAGAATTACAAGGCACGGGGTGGGTGGCATGTTTGGCCAATGGTTTTGGGATACGATACTTCACAGAACTAATGCTTTAGAGCTTAAAGTCTCTGATAAAGATGCCACTTTGAGCAGGGCTGGGTTTTTTTGGGAGGGCGGAGGGGCCAAAAGGGGAGGTAAGACAGGGAGACAAGGGTAGCCAAGCATGTGGTGAGAGGCTCTGTTTAAAATGGCAGCTGCCAGCCAGTACATGAAACAAAATTTTTTAAATCCCCCTTTGCTGTTGTATTGTAATTCAGCACATAATACTTACTAGTAGTCTCCCCTATGCAGTAATTTCAGGATGCCTCTCAGCCTGGGTTCTGGAGGGCATCTCTGGCACCTGGGTGTCTGGCTAGGAATTTGGCATCCTAAAGAGATCTTGGCTGTTCAGGAGTCTCCTCCTGGTCAGTGCTTTTGAAGGTTGCTTGGGTGCCTTCTGTGTTCCTCCTCCCCAGACTGCCCAGAAGCCTGTCCCAGGGTTTGATGGTGGCTTCTCTTGTCAAAATCCGGGTCTCACAGAATGGGCAGGTAGCTGGAGACTTACTGGAGGTCCTGTTGCTGTCCCTTGTGTCACTGTAGCCCTGGCAGAGCACCTTCACTTTGTGGCAGCACTGTTCCATATCCTGGGAATACCCCTTCTCTTTTATTTGCTCTGACAGACATTAGTAGATCCAGTGACAGCAGTTCAGATGGGCCTGGATATGCGCCTCTGTCTAGAGGATCACGCAGACGCCCAGGGCATGGCTGCTATAAATGGTATGTGGCTCCACGTGTTTGAACTCGCCAGGATTTGGAATCGCAAAGGGGAGCTCTTGGCTGAGCGCTAGCATTTAATTGGGGAGGTGACATACAGTAAAAATGACCCTGACACAGTACAGGGAACAGAAATAAAAAGACAAGCCAATCCAGGCAAGAAACCATGTAGTGTGGGAGAACAGTGGGAGGACTGCCAGAAGCAGAATAGTTAAATCCGAAATGCTACAGCTGTTGCACACATCCACAAGTACTCTACTCAAAAAACAAATAAAACCCACCCTCATTCCAGTCTAGAGTCACTTTGGAAGTGAAATTATGCAAAATAAGATAATGCCAGATAATTCCCAAAAGTAACTTGTGTGTGGATGCAAGACAGTTTATCTGGAAAAAAAATAAAAGTTAGTCCAAAGAACAAAACAAAAAGCTTTGCCATGTAGACAAGGCCTTACGGTGTACCTTATGTTGTCTCTATGCAAATTATACACATTCTGCAGGTTGCTAGATCCCTTTCTGTTTAAAAAGGGGAAGGAAAGACTACATTTAAGTACCTCCCCAAGTGAACATGCATAGCACAACAGTGTATGCGACTTTTTTGTTTTGGGGCAAATCAGTACTTTGAAGTTTCAAAGAGACAAAATGCTTATATATAAATATATATATATATACACACACACACACACACACTATATATATATAAAAAAACAAAAAATCCTATTTTGGAGCAACTTGGCTTAAAATATTTCACATGAAATATAGTAAGCAAGTTCTGTATCACAAACCTTATCACACTCGGAGATGAAATGCCAGACAGACCAGCTACATTCAAGTAAAACTAAGAGAAAACTAAGGGAGATTCTCATCCCTGCTCTGCTCTCTTTGCAGTGTTGAGGAGGTACAAAGAGAATGGAGACTGCCTATAAGCACACTACTGGGGATAACAGCAGGATGAGGGAGTTTCCAGCAAGCACAGAGTCAGCAGAGCTGGTTCCTGCATTTTCCCTGCACACATTCCCAGTGCAGGGAATTCCCAAAGCAGGAGCATGTTGGGGATGGGGAAGGGCATGTAGGGAGTTTAGCTGAAGAGCAAGTAACTCCCACAATCTCAGGTGGCATATGGCCCCTTGGATTGCAATAGCCAGCTGGTACAGTTTAGAGCAGGACTTGAGCTGAGGCTGAGGAGAAAAATCAGGGAGGGTATCTGGCTCCCAGATAGAGGCTCCTCTCTGTTGCTCCCTAGGGAAGCTGGGGGCACGCAGAAAAACTCACCCTATATTTTTGCCCATTCCCAAGTATAGACAAGCAGAATTTTCCAAATACTGTGCTGTTTTCAGAAACCCTCTTCTTCCCTAGTCTTTTTTATATTAAATTACATATTTCCAGTCACTTATTTCTCTATCTGTAAAACCTTTGGTTTGTGTCAGATGCCGATCTTTGTAACCTGCTCCATCCCTGCTATGTAATGATGCATAAGCATCATCTTATAAAAATTCCGATAAAGAATAATTTCCATTGGCTTAGTAGTGGGTTTGGGGACCATGACTGCAGGATACAGCCAGACATTTACCATCTCTACGTTTTCCTTCCTTCTGTCCTTCCAGCAGTCAAGGAAGGATTGGGAGGAGATATCATTGGGCACAACTTGTTATTGTATGTTGCCTTTTGTTACTGGGAGGCAAGCAATGCCCTGAAAAACAAATCTCTTTAGAACAGCGGTTCCTAAACTGGGGGTCGGGACCCCTCAGGGGATCGCGAGCGGTCAACCGCCACCCCAAACCCCGCGTTGCCTCCAGCATTTATAATGGTGTTAAATATATGAAAGAGTGTTTTTAATTTATAAGGGGGGTCGCACTCAGAGACTTGCTAAGTGAAAGGTGTCACCAGTAAAAAAGTTTGAGAGCCACTGCTTTAGAATGACAAGTCAGTTGCTTCTTGGCCATCATGAAACTAATAAAGACTTGCTCACCAGAACACAAAGATGATTAGGGATAAGTGGGATAGGTTCAAAGGTGAAAGTAAGCCGGTCTGGTCTGGTACACCGTGCCGGACTGGACTAGCTTCCCCAGGCTGGTGATTTAAAGGGCTCGGGGCTCCCTACAGAGGCTGGAGCCCTGGGCCCTTTAAATTGCCTTCCGAGCCCAGCTGCTGGAACCTTGGGGTAGTGGCGGCAGGGCTCTAACGGTGACTTAAAGGGCCCGGGGCTCCCAGCCGACGCTACGACAGCTAGAGCCTTTAAATTTTGATTTAAAGGCCCCGGGTATTTAAAGGCCCCACCTCTTCCAGTTGAGGCCATGCCCCCTGCTTAGGACTTTGGCATACCAGTAAGTCCTTTAAGTTACTTTCACCCCTGGATAGGTTAATCAATAAAAGAGATCTAGCAGCAATGTTCTGTAGATGTATCCTCTCACTGCATGAAGAACTGGAAATGTTCATATTAAATTCTTCACGTTTTTGATGATACCATAGAGAACGAAGGAGTCCCTGAGATCTTCTTTAATACCTGTCTGAGATTCCACTTTGAGATGTGCTGCAGGTTTGGCAAGAGATGTGCTACTTTTTTTAATTCAGCTAACACATTCATATCAATTACAGAAATACAATTAAAACATTATTTAACATTGCCAGATTTTCTCTGTTCCAGGCACAGAATGATGTACTTCACTGTAAGCAAATATGGTGACCGCTGTTCATTTAAGATAAATTAACTACTTGGAGCACTACTTTGATGGTGGCTCTGCCAATGGTCCAAGTGGTTTTGACAAGAAATTGATTCATAGATTGTAAAGCAAGAAGGGACTACTGTGATCATTTAGTCTGACCTCCTTATAATACTGGCCTTAGGATTTACCTCAATCAATTCTTGTTTAAACTAGAGCATTTCTCTTTGTATTTGTCCCTTTGAATCTCCACCACTTCAGAATGAAGGATGGGATTTTCAAAAATTCAGAATTCATTTGATTTAAGTCTCACTGTTTTTAACTAACTCATTTCAGTGCTTTTGAAAGTCTCACTTGAAGTGTTTATAGGGCATAAATACCATCTAGCCAGGTGGATTACGTTTATTTGTGATACCAAGTAATCAAGGAATTTATGAGAATATTTTTGTTGATTCATATATATGTTTTGACTAGGCCTACAAAATGATGGAGATGATATTTTGTCTGTTTGTAGAAAGTCTACTTTTTCATGCTGTAGAAGTATCTTAAATACAAAGTTTGGTTCGAGTGCAATTTCTACAATTATTATTATTATTATGAATTCCAATCCTTGAGCGTGTATGTTCCCTGGAATGCCAAGAATATTCATTCTTTGCATCCCCCCCCTTTTAATTCAACATTTAGATTGTACATATTTATATTTTCATTGACAGTTATTGTAAGAACTAGATATTATTATTGATGTATAGCAATTAACAATAATAATTTGGTACAAACAGGTGAGCTGCTCTTCAGGTTCAAAACCAATAATTGGAAGGTTTGGTTGTGTATAACATATTTTAAGAATTGCTGTAGGAGGAGCAAAAAGGAATCTCAGTCACTGGAAGTTTTTAAGAACAAGTTAGACAAATACCTGTCAGGAACGGTCTAGGTATTTCTGCCTCAGAAACGGTCTAGGTCCTGCCTCAGTGCAACTAGGATGGATTGGATGACCACTTGAGGTCCCTTCCAGCCCTACATTTCTATGAGTCTATGAAAAGCAGAAACAGCTACTCTATTAACCCTTGCAGTTTAGTAATCTCTTTGGATCTACTCACTGAAGTTACTTTTTTGAGGTGTAATGTGTAGAAGAGCAGATACACTGAAGGATAAAATTATATACTTATCAATAGAAAACTGGGAAAGAGCTTTCCAATTTTTGGTCAATATTGAATACAATAGATAAAAAAGTCAACTATGTACTTGAAGAATAGGTATTTTGTTATATAATATGCTCCATTTTTGTTAGGTATTTTGTTATATAGTGCTCTAGCTCTTTCTACACTAATAAGTCTGCCTCTGACAAACAAGAAGTGTCCAAGTTCCGGAAATTCTAATGAAGAATGATTGACTTCCGCTCCCTCCCTGTAAGAGCTGTTCTATTCTGGTTTAGCAGAGGGAGGCTGGAGGTGTGGGGGGAAGAAGTGCATTTAGAATCAGGAAATGTTTGCTTCCTCTCACGTTATGGAAAAGTGGATAATTTTTGTCCATTCCTCACAATCTGACTGGAGGAGTAGGAATCAATACAATCTGTTAGCTTCCAATAACAATTTTTGCGAGAGAAAAATGGATCTTTGAATAACCTTTAATCAGAATTTAGTGTGCTAGTTTTTGGTAAACCAAGTGGAAATTTAGATTAGTGTATTAGAAAAATTATTCTTGTCACACCTCTAGACAGTTTAAACCAACATTTAAAATTGATTACTCTCATCACCAAGACAGATTGTGGCTCTGTGTTCTGTTGTAACTTTAGAGAGGTAGCTCCAATGGTTCTACTGCAGAAATGCTTCCACTGTCAAGTTAAATAATGAAACGCAGCAATACAAATCACATCAGAACTTTGCTTTTAACATTAAACTATCTATGGAAAAAAACCTATGCTTCAGTGTATTGACATGACACCACACTCATCCATGCAATAATGAAATGATTTAGCCAATAGCTCGTCATTCCCTCACCCCAAAACAGCCATCAGAAATAGAGGGGAAACTGCCAGTATCCCTCCCAGGCAGCAATTAAAGACGACCCTCGGGGCGGAAGGAATCAACTGAAGCCATCTGTGGGAGCAAAACAGCAGCCAAGGAAGGGTGTGGCAGCAGGGACAGTCCTAGGGGAGCAGGAAAAGCAGGGTTTGTATAAGGCTTTAATCTAGTAATGAAATCTATGGATTGGATTTTTTTTTTTAATTAATAAAGCAAATTTTGAATGATGGGTCTGTAATTTTTTCTTTGGTTTCTGGTGATTTCACATGTGACTATAGCCTAGTCTTTTCAGCTATGGCATCACCAGAAACACGTCATGGAACTATGGTCCCATTATTCAGTCACCTGTCATTTAGGGTAGGATTTGCAAAGGTGCTCAACATGGGTCTAACTCCGCTCCCACTCCAAAAGGAGTTTTACCACAGGACCAATTCTACTCCCATTGAAGTCAATGGTAATCACCCACTGATTTCAAAAGGGATCAGAGGTAGGTCAAAACTGAGCACTTCTGAAAATTACACCCCAAATCTAACTGTAAACAGAAAGAAAAGGAGTACTTGTGGCACCTTACAAACTAACCATAGTCTCTAAGGTGCCACAAGTACTCCTTTTCTTTTTGCGAATACAGACTAACACGGCTGTTACTCTGAAATCTGTAAACAGAAAGCCACACAGCCAGGATGCTCAACATTAACACAGAAGTGGAATTACTAAACTTAGTTTGGTGTGCACCTATTCAGGCAGTAGTTGCCTCATAATCAAGTTACATAATGCTTGCTTGACTTGCCATACGACCAGTATGAAAAGATAGAAATTAAGACCAAAAAAACTGGAAAAGTGAAAAAAAAAAAAATTATCCAGCAACTTTCCCCCTTTAACTTTACGTCTCCTAAAGAGGTCATTTTATATGGACAGTAACTCCCCACTTAACATCCTCTCGCTTAACGTTGTTTCAATCTTACTTGCCTGCTCCATTACAGAACATGCTCCATTTAAAGTTGTGCAATGCTCCCCAATAATGTTGTTTGGCTGCCTGCTTTGTCCACAGCTGGCAGGCCCCCTATCAGCTCCCCTACACCCCCCACCCCCGCCCCAGAGCCTCCCACCCGCTGGCAGACCGTGCAGATCAGTGCCTTCCCCTTGCTCCTCCTGCCCGTGGCAATCAGCTGGTTTGTAGCGTTCAGGAGGCAGGGGGGAGGAGCGAGGAATAGGCATGCAGGCTCCCCCCTAGCCTCTTGAACACCGCAAACCAGCCACAGGCAGGAGGCAGGGGAGGGAGGGGGAGGCTGTGCGCAGAGTCCTCGCTCCTCCCCCCCCCCCACCTCCTGAACACCGTGAACCAGCTGATTGCCATGGGTGGGAGGAGGGGGGGACCCACGCGCCTCGTCCTTGCTGCTCCCCCGCCTCCTGAATGTCGCAAACCAGCTGATTGCCACGGGCAGGAGGCAGGGGAGGAGTGAGGACGTGGTGTGTGGAGTAAAGGGGGAAGAGGTGCGGGGGAGAGAGGAGAGGAGGAGAAAAGGCAGGTTAAAGTTGGCTTGCAAATCCTGAGTGATGACGATTCTGACAGGGAACGCAGCTTCAAAGTGATTTGGGGAGCTGGTCATCTAATGACTTGCTATAAAGAAATTAAGCAAGATAAAAAAAGGAAAGCAAAACAACCATCTCTAGATGTGTTTTTTCAAGTTCAGCAAGAGAAGCAGCAGGACAATCCACCCTCTTCCACTCTCTGACTCCACCATCTCAACCAAGCTTCATACTCAGCAATGATGACTGTAGTATTCAATTGTTTCTTTAAAATTGTTTAAATCTCATACCTGTATTAAATTGCTTGTTTAAAATGTATATAATGCCTTTTGTCTGGCAAAATTTTTTTCCCCTGGAACCTAACCCCCCCCATTTACATTAATTTTATGGGGAAACTGGATTTGCTCAACTTTGTTTTGCTTAAAGTTGTGTTTTTCAGGAACATACCTACAAAGTTAAGCAAGGAGTTACTGTACGTAACTCAGTAAGCATGCAAAGATCTTGGTCATTCTTTGGTTTCTCATAAACATGAAGCTACTAACAGGGTGGTCCTGAGGTCACACGTTATTTATGCCAGTTCCCACTTCCGACCAAAAAAAATGCGTCTGTGTGCCGAGGAAACATAAGGAGAGTTGGAGTTTAAGCAGCGAACTGTAAACTGAGAAAAGAATAATTTTCTGTATTCTTCACAGACCCTTCCACTCCAGGAACCCAACCTATTGTCTGCCAACCTAAGGTGATTTAGTCTAAGCTCTGAACCATCTGCCAGGGTGTCTATCAGTTTCATAGCCTGGTTTCCTTACAGTTTATGGGTTAAGAAGGATAAACCACCTAGCAGAAACACAAAGTGATTTGATCTTTGACTCACACTTCAGAAGTACATATGTAATCTCAGTAACTGTGCCATACTTAAATTTTTTCAAATACTAACGTATGTGTCAATCAAAACATTTTATCTTAATAGAACAGAGGTAAATATGTTATTAGATTAGGTAGAATTTGATATATTTTTTATAATACAGATGTTTATTTTCAAACTTTTTTTTCTATTTTTACCTATTTACATGTTCACAGTTGCAGGAAATTATGAGGGGGTCTGTGTGTGTGTCAGGCAATTATTTAATGATAGTAGAGTTTGAGATTCAAGAAGTTAAAGCTTTATAACCATGAAAACACATTATCAACATCACATGTCAAAAAATATATACAATAAATGTCCTTAAAAAAAAAGCTCTGGTAAGTTATCAAGCAGCATTTTCCCTACTTTGCTATACATTTCAATCATCATCAATGGTCAGTTTGTGTGTATATGGTGAAATCAACATTTACAGATAAAAATCGAATCCTTCCAAACTTACATTATCAACCATAAAATAGTTGGTAATGCCATTTTCCTTTTTACATTATGTGAAATTGACAGCTTAGCACAGTTTACGAAAAAGTTCAGAATATATTTTTGTTTATATACGATAGGAGCTTTTCTATTTATTCTACGAATCTATTAAATATTTTTGAGGGGCATGAATTTACATTTACTGGCCAATAAATACTCTAACCACAAATGCTGGTCGATATTGAAGACTAGTACGCTTGTTATTTTATTTCATAAAAGCATTATCCAAAGCTAAATAATTCAGGTCAGTACAAACATCAAAAGCTACTTCTATTAAATATTGCAAATATGCATTTTATGTTGATTAGGCAGCATTGTGTTCTATTTGGGAACACTATTTTTAAAGCAGATTAAATGTGCAGTTGTATGTGGATCATTATTAGACAGATCTATTTAGAAACTGACATATTACCATTATATTTTCAGTGTGGCACAATGCAGTTGGCAACTAACATAAGGTAGTTCTTCAATCAAAAGATTATAAACTTCCAAAGCAAAGTCACTTGGTGAGGGTCATTTCTGCAATTTTATGAAAATATTTTACAGCTACTCAGCAGCACTTACAGAGGGTCAAACCAAATCTACAAATGCTATTTAATCAAAATGTAAGAATATATATTGTTAAAACATATCAACAGTAATGATTATATCACCATTAGAAAAATCAAGTTAACATCAACCAGTCCCTATTCTCTCTTTTACAGAAGCAACCATCATCTTCCAATCCAGAGTGAGCAATATCTAGTTTAACAAAGGAAACTCTTTAGAAAACTCTTAATAGCATAGATATAGAAAATGATTTTAAAAAATGACACTGAATCCTTACATGCTTACCTTTACAAAAAAGGTACAAAAATTCCTTATTTCATTATCAATAAAAATCATAAATGAGAATCTATATTTTGCTACAGAATATTCACAACATATGCCTGTGTCCTAACTAGCTTAAAGACATTTCAGTACATGGAAGGGGTTTGCTGTTTCATACAGCTATGCAGAGTAAGTATTCTAAGTACAAAATACACTTCAATGTAAAAAAAGATCTGAAAAGAATCCCAGTTTTGGGGGGAATGTGCGTGCGTGTGTGTGGTGGTGGTGGGGGCGGAGGAGTCAGTGCATGGTAGAAAGAAATGGAAGAGCAAAGTGTTTTTTGGGTTTTTTTTTTAAAGCAAACAGTCTCACCCTGTTCTCATGCTTTAAGACTACAGAATTCACAAGGCAGTATTTGTGGATTACGATTAAAACGCTGAATAAAAGCTGCATTTCAAATACCCCCCACCAAAAATGAAAGCCATTTATTAAAAAATACAACAAACCAACAACAACATCGTTCGTGTGGCTCATACCAGGAGTATAAAAAGGGAGAAAGAAAATGGAGTTCCACATAAACAATAGAAAAACGCAACTCATTTGGAGGCAAAATGAAGAAGTCTTCCTCAGGTTTAAGCACCTCAACCCTGGAGCATTTTTACTACAGTCTGACAACTTCTTTCAGCTCTTGGTTTCCCGTCCACACATGATCCCAAATCTATGTAAGGAATGTGGAAGCTGAGAAATTAAACAAGGCGGAATGCTAATATACGTGTACAAGCCAAGTATATGATAACTATGTAGGCGTGCGCATGTGGATTTACCAATGCATGCTGCCCTAATCTGAAGGCAGGGAAACATTTGTATACTCAGTCATAAGTCCTGGCAACAAAGTGATCTGAAAGCTAGTTGGGAAATGGAGTTCAAGGGAAAAGGTCCATTTTGTAAAGCCCAGACTAAAAGCTCACCAGAAATAACTGTGAACAGACACAGAATGCAGTTAAAGAACATGCACCACAGTATGCAACCCTCTCCTCTCCCTTCATGCTCCAACCAGTCAAGATCAGTTGGAAAGCATGAGTTGACGATTCCTAGATATGTATATGTGGAGCCTGGTTATGGTACGTTGTCACTGGAAGGCCTCTGAAATTATTCTCCACCCTCATCCCCACCTTGATGCACTAAACCCCCAAATTGTTGATTTACAAGCATGATTTGGTCAGTCCCAAGGACCAATTTACAGCAGCCTCTGGGGCCATTATAGCAGGCAGAGATTACTAGAATGCATTGGCAATCCAGCCACACCCCATTTTCCTCACCCAGGGCTCTCTACATCAGAGGCTGTAAGGAAAAGGGGTACAGCCAACACTATACAATTCAAAGATGCTTTCAACCACATCAGCAGTCGCACTTTATTTCATTTACGTATTTTGAAAACTCCAAACAATAACTTTAAAGTTTGCTCCTTCCAGCAGGGCTGGAAGAGAGATTTTTGTGTTTACTTCTTATGAAAGATGCTCAGACACCACAGTGATGGCAGTCTTTATAAAAACCTAGAGAGACAGACAGAGAAAGCATGCCACACAAGTCAAAGAAAGACCTACTGTCAGTTTGTGTGACTAAGATGACACAAAGCAGGCTTAATGGGACTTAGGCCTGGGCTACACTGGGGAGGAGACAGAGGGGGTTTGAACTAAGATACGCAACTTAGTTCAAGTATCTTAGTTCGACTTACCTGGCTGTCCTCACTGGGGCAAGTTGACCACAGCAGCTCCCTTGTCAACTCCGCTTACTCCTCCTGCCGAGGTGGAGTACAGGCGTTGATTTGGGGATCGATTTAACGCGTCTAAACAAGACGCGATAAATCGATCCCCAATCAATCGATCACTGCCTGCTGATCCGGCGGGTAGTGAAGATGTACCCTCAGATCTGGTGCATGGTGTTCAAACCATTTTTAAGCAAAGGTACTCATTTGTTCTTAAATCAACCTCTCATGAGGAGCTAAGTGACTTCAGCTCTGTTTGGCGGGCAGGGGGGAAGCCTTACTTGTTCAAATAATCTTTGATCCCTTTCAACTTTATGTGAACTGTAGTATATAACTAGATTAATGCCATAAATCTATTAGTAAAACACGCATAACAATAAATGCTGTACATTAAACTAGCTGTAGTATGATGGTACTTAACTCCTGATTAATGTATCTGTGAATTAACTTCAAACTAACATTATGGGATTTCTGTTGTATCCATTAGCATTATTTTTTTTAACATCTAATAACTTAATGTCAATCTTATTGAAACTGCATTAAAAGGACAAGTTATTCTAAATCACTGCTTGAACCTCCACAGACACCATTTCTTGTCACCTTAATAAGCTGGCACATAGATTTGATTCTGACTTGGTACTGCTTCCCTAGTCTCAAATCACAGCTGTGCTGAATAGCAAATATCTCAGTTTCAATAGGGAAAAGGTTTGCTCTCAAGTAGTTCACCCCAAGGGTCAAAATACTGCAGCAGGGCATTTAAGTGCCTTTATGTTATTGAGCGGAAACATCAGCTCACATATTATTGATCATAATTGGGTGGCTCTGTTGCAAAGATGTCTGCAATAGTCTTAAGTACTGAGAGACTGGGGCAGAGGAATGTTATGCTTTTAGAAAAAAAATGCAATCCATCTACTGCCCAATTTTAGATACACAAAAGCAATCACTAGTTCTAGCACAAAATCTAAAATGCAACCTTGGTTGCTGATGCATCAGGGTCATTTTCAGTACCACTTCCTTAGTTTTACACTGCTGAAGAAAGACAAATCTGTGAATATTGATTAAAACAAGCAGGAGGCAGAGCTTGCTTTCTAGAGTTTTGCAGCAAGAAGAAATGGCAGTTACTTATCTGGAAATTTGTTTTCTGTAACCTAGCTATATACTGTTTCAGTCCAAATCACCATTATGCAGCTCTAGTCCCATTAGTCAAGTAACCTTAGTCAGTGAATCATGACTGAAGTCTTTCGGAACTACTACATTCTCAACCTAATTTTATTCTCGGATGACCACTCCATTGCTTGTGAAAGGATCAGCAGCATGAACCTTCCCCTTTTAGGATGCTAAATGACTATCTGAAAGAAACCAAAAGGTGAACGTGACGATGCATTACAGTGTATGAATCTTTGCTACTGAAGTGGTTACCTGACAATGCCCTCTTCTAAGTCAGATACTAAAGTAAGTCTAACTGGAAAACTTTGAACATGCTTGGATGAAAGCTATTTAGAAGCAGGGAAACGTAACAGATAAAGCAATCTTTAAAAAAAAAAAAAAAAAAAGGAGAATCCAGAGAAACTATGTGGACATGTGAGGAGGAACTAATTCTTCAACAACCCTGTAATGTCTGCATCAGTGTCAGAAAACTACTGCTTAGGCTGTATCTAGGTCAGCCTGCAGTTCTTCCTGCACACCCAAAGGATCACTACAGAGAGGAAATGCTGTGTGGGAAGGCCAGGGAATGAACCCTGCAGATCAAATGACTCAGACCACAATAACTCAAAAAGTTTAGTAGCAATTAGACATCTAACAATGAATGCCAGTGAAAATGAGGTAGGATCAGAAGCTAAAATAGAGAAAGAACAAGTTAAAAATTACTTAGACAAGTTAGATGTTTTTAAGTCACTAGGGCCTATTAAATACATCCTAGAATACTCAAGGAGCTGACTCAGGAGATAACTGAGTTATTGGTGATTAACTTTGAGAAGTCATGGAAGGCAGGTGAGATTCCAGAGGACTGGAAAAGGGCAAATATAGTGCCAATCTATAAAAAAAGGAATAAAGACAACCTGGGGAATTACAAACCACAGTCAGCTTAACTTCAGTAGCTGGAAAGATAATGGAGCAACTAATCAGGCAATCAATCACAACCTAAAAGTGCTAAGTAACAGTGCTAAGGTGCTAAGTAACAGTCAGCATGGATCTGTCAAGAACAAATCATGTTTAAGCAACCTGATAGTTTTCTTTGACAGGGCAACAAGCCGGGAGGGGGAGGAAGAAGAAGAGGCAGAGGTGGTATATCTTGACTTTAGTAAGGCTTTTGATACTGGCTCGCATGACCTTCTCATAAAACAATCTAGGGAAATACAACCTAGATGACAGGTTTCAGAGTAGCAACCGTGTTAGTCTGTAGCCGCAAAAAGAAAAGGAGGACTTGTGGCACCTTAGAGACTAACAAATTTATTTGAGCATAAGCTTTCGTGAGCTACAGCTCACTTCATCGGATGCATTCAGTGGAAAATACAGTGGGGAGATTTATATACACAGAAAACATGAAACAATGGGTGTTACCATACACACTGTAACGAGGTGAGCTATTACCAGCAGGAGAGTGGGGGGGAGGGGGGGAATGGACCTTTTGTAGCGATAATCATGGTGGGCCATTTCCAGCAGTTGACAAGAACGTCTGAGGAGCAGCAGGGGTGGGGGGTGAGGTGGAGAGGAATAAACATGGGTAAACAGTTTTACTTTGTGTAATGACCCATCCACTCCCAGTCTTTATTCAAGCCTAAATTAATTGTATCCAGTTTGCAAATGAATTCCAATTCAGCAGTCTCTTGTTGGAGTCTGTTTTTGAAGTTTTTTTGTTGAAGAATTGCCACTTTTAGGTCTGTAAACCCAGATGGAGCTACATAGGGTGGGTGCATAACTGGTTGAGAAACTGTTCTCAGAAAGTAGTTATCAGTGGATCAGTCAAGATGGAAGGGCATATTGAGTGGGGTCCCGCAGGGATCAGTTCTGGGTCCAATTCTGTTCAACATCTTCATCAATGATTTAGATAATAGTATAGAGAGTACACTTATAAAGTTGGAGGACAATACCAAGCTGGGAAGGGTTGCGAGTGCTTTGGAGTATAAGATTAAAATTCAAAATGATCTGGACAAACTGGAGAAATGATCTGAAGTAAATAGGACAAAATTCAATAAGGACAAATGCAAAGTACTCCCCTCCCGTTGCAGCAGAGATTTAAACAAGTATCTGGATTCTCTACAATGATTTCTGTGGAGCTGTGCTGTTTAAGTGAACCAGAATGTACGCTCTGCACTAAATTACTGTACACCAATGGGCTAGTTCTCCAGCCCAGCATGGATCCATACCACACCAGTATATTTCAGGGCATTGCCTCAGGACACAATTTATTAGTTAAAAGAGGAACTTAGGCAAAGTACCAAAATAAAGCATTTTCTTTGCCCAACATGGGTTATAATTGCCTAAGGCCCTTCCCCCCTCACCTCTCTCAGCCAGAACCCTGACCCAACAACTCCCACGGGAGTCTTTCTACACCCTGAAGTTCTCACTTCCTAAGCCTCCTGGGACCAATGGGCTGGGTTTTTTTCTCCTACCCCAGGGTCTCCTGCCATTCTCCAGTTCACCTGACCTCTTGTTGGTCTTTGTAAGGACTAGGTGCTCTTCAGGCCATCACCTGACCCCTAACTCCACAGCCTCATCTGATAAGCCAGAGGTGGGGCTGGGCCCATCTCCCCATAAAAGGGCTAGTCACCCTGTGACAGTTACACTTTTCAAAATAATTTGACAGAGAGCATTTTGTGATACCACATCCTTGATTGTATCATCCTGTTTGCTCACATACTTGCTCATCTTCAAAATTCTGTAATGTGCAGTGGCTGTCCCTGATTTTAAGGGGAATTAGTGAAGTTTGACTGCATAAGCAATTAAATAAATTGATGGAAATAATCCTAAAATTCCCCATGGAACAAAACAACATGCAACTCATCTGGGAAGAAGCAGAAAACTGATCTTGAGTCTCTTCGTGTCATTTTTATATTGGCATAGCACTGTACAGTCAAGTGGCATGACTTTCAACGAGTTATTCACGATTAATATCAATGTAAGAAACAGCAGAATCAGGCCCAGCAGCCTGACATCAATATACATTTAAAATACTTTAATTCTGATATGCTTTCTGCAAGAATACAAAGGTGCATAAACCTCAGAGAGAGAGGAAACCTGGCATCTATTTTATAGGTGCAGAAGTCTGTTTTGCAGCAGAACTAGCATGGTTCTACTGTGCAGGCGCGGGTGAGAAGTATAGGGTAGTAAGTAACTGAAAACATCACACATGGGTTAAACTCCCGATGCTCAACCCATTGATCCAAAAAGGAGCTCTGTACAGTGTCATACCGAGAGACGTGATATGGGGCAGGAGGATCAGATACTACATGGTTGCTCCCTTGTTATGCTGGAGGGGAAAGCATGCTTATAGTACAGAAATGACATGCAGAAACTCTGCTACCACTCTGACCTTGAGAGGAGGATTGCTCTCTCACTTTACCTCAGACAGTTTCCAAGCACCCAGCCAAATTATTCAGGCTGAATGCTATGGAGAAGATTTTTGCCTTAGTGGAAGACAGTGAGCATGCAGTGCATCTGGCAGTGTGCTTTTACACTGCTTAAATGCTAAGCCTTTGGCAACACAGACCCAACATTAGTTTGATAGCAAACTGGGGAATGTTCTCGCTCCCATTACAGCCAATGAGAACGGTAGGCTCTTGCAGGAGGTGATTAGTGCTTTCCAGGATTAGGCCCTGGGGATCATACTGCAAAATAACAAGCAAAAATTAAGGCTGCTGTTCTCTTGTGGGCATATTATTTTTTTACACACACCCACCATTTGTTAACATGGAGTGAAACAAGCTAAGACGCCAGTTCAAAGGATAGGAAAAAGAAAAATAAGGGGGAGAGGGAGGAAAAAAGAAAGCACGATGATATGAAATATTTTTATATCCAAATCCTAAATAATATCTTTTTAAAAATAAAACCTAGTTAACTACAATGTATTTTAAAGTAGCATGTCTCTATATACACATATAAGATACAAAAATTAACATTCTTCAGAATAAAAAGGTCACAATTTTTGGCCTAAAATATATGGCAATGTCGTTCTAATATGAGAAGAGGGAACTTTTGGTACCAGCTTAAATTAAAACCAAATGAAAGAACAAGACAAATATTTTGCAGAGGATCTGATCTCAGCAAATCAGTGTACTTCGAAGCTTTTTCTCTTGGGAAAATGGAGTTGGATTCTAAACTAGATGAAAGAAAGGACATGCAAACAACAGGATAGAAGTGCAGAACACACATTGCAATTTATTTCTGTTACTAAGTTACGATCCTGCAAACCATTGCACAAGTAGCCCTTACTCACATGAATTGCTCCAGTTACTTCAAAGAAACTGTTTGTGTGAGTAAAGGTTACAAGAACAGTGTCCTAAATCAGCTGTTTCATTTTATCATCACCACAGATGATTCTCTTTCATATTTCCTGTACTGTAACATTTGGCATTCCAGTTAATTTTTTTCTCTATACTATATTTCTGTTTGCAAGCATTAATATTATAAATGGCAGGGTGTTCTCTACATTCCAGAGGGGGAAAAAATTCTATAGGTTTGATTTGCCTCAAGAGTTGTTTAAATTACACAAATGCAAGCAGCACTGTTTGGAATGTCATTACATGATAGAATGCTAGGGATTGTGGGAAAGATTTCAAGCCCTGGGTTAACATTTTATACCATTCTTTGAAGATAATTTACAGTTTTCTCTCCACTTCCTCAGTAACAAAGGACCGTCAGAGCTGACAGGGTCTGAATTTGCTTGTTTATTTACATTTGCTGTTCTTTTTAAATGCAAAGAAACATTATAATGGTTATTTTTCATTTTGCTTATGATTTGGTCACAGGATTATTTTATCAAACCTACCAACAGTGCTGAACACTAGCAATGCTGCATTAAAATCCCCCTAATAAAATGTTACCAATACAAATAGTTGGTCTTAGAATATGAGAAGAGAAAAAATGTTCACTTTTCTCCTTCACAGAGCTGGATAATTTTAACGTTACATAGTTCAGACCTCAGTAGAATGAGCCTTTAACAATATGGTTAACAAGACAACTATTGTTTCAAAGAGTTAAGTGAAACTGCATTGGAGCCTAAGCTGTATTTGCTTTTAAAATCTTGTTCTCATATATGTGACCTCCTTTTCTTTACAGAAAACTGCCCCTATTGTTGTCAGCACAGCATTCTGAAAGTTCATGTGGGGAGAATCCAACTCAGAGTCCAAACTGTGAAGCACTTTTGAAGAGTGTCTGTAGCTGAAACTGAACATGTCTGACTCTCCAGAACATGCTGGATAGCTTATGGAGAAGTGACAGTTTCTGGAATCAGCTGTCCAGAGCCAGCTGAACTAATTGTTTTAATACTTGTTAACATTTATAGTAGCCTACATTGATGCTACTTATTAAGGATCATGTTCCCATATCTCACATGAGGCCAGACCACATCCTGCCACGGAAAAGCCTCCAAGAAGGGTCCCTGGGGAAGAATACACCATGAGCTTCCCCTAGCAGATTTTTCCCTAAGCTCTTCTGCAGGGGAGAAGGATTGCCCCTCCACAGAATGAAAGCCTGGGGATCCCATAGCATTTACAGGCAACATGATGCCATATCACCTCTCTCCTACTTGAGACCCTCAGCCGAGTGGCTGCAGACCACTGTAGTCAGTGCTTCCTTCACCAGCAGCTGCCTTTGAAACATAAAGAGTGAATTCCTCTCCCATAGCCCATGCCTCACCCTGCATGAGAGCTCTCCCCACAGACGACTTTCCATGGGATGTAGCATGGGGTGGAGTGCTGAGGAGGTGGCTGACTCCCACTTCTGTGAGCAAAGAACAAGCTGTGCATGCTGACTGACTCATCCATGTGTGGATCTTGCTGAAGGGTGGGAACAACTGGACCCAGGGTTGCCAATGTGCTGTTCCCATCAAAGGAAATTCTGACTCAGGCTGTCAAAATTATGATTTGACTTATTCTTACATCTAGAATTAATTTAATCATCACAGTGAAGATGGAGTTTAAAATGGTTGCTACTATTAAGTTAAGATTTTACTTGCTTTTGCTTTAAACACAAAAGCCTCTCAGGAAGTGCACAGCACCTCAGAGGATCAGGTGTGAAATGACAACTCTCTTTTCCCTTCCAGGTCTTCCTTCAAGCTCCCCCTAAAAAAATACACAAAGCCTTTCAATCCACTAGAAGATATGAATCTAGAACAAAAAGACCCATGCACCCATCAAAATTACTTTGAGAGTGGGCCTTTATTTGATCATGCACTATAAACATCTTTCAACTTTACTTTCTGTCCAGTTAACATGTAAACACTTAGGAGAGGGGACAGTGTCTTCTTTCGTCTGTGCAATGTCAGTACAGCCACTCATTACAACCCACACAAGCAGCTTTGTTTGCTTACAGTTAAATTTGCTCAAGTGTGCTAGCAAATCACCACAAGTCACGGAAATTGCCACCTAAGACAACAATTAACAACTTATGCCAAGCACAATTCCCATGATAGATCATCCAAACGCCATTATTCCCAAATGCCTCTATGCTGACCTGAAAAGACAACCTGTCAGGGTTAAAGATATTTCAGTATCTGTCTCCCATCAGTCTTGGGCCTCTCTATTGAAAATGACAACAAGGACTGCTATAGAAATGAGGTCCCTTCTTTTTTCAACTCAATTCAGCTGAGAATCAGTGGCAACCACCAACAGGCAGAATAGGTTTTAAATTAAATACTAGTTTTAGAAAACAGATGGGTGAAGAGTCAGGGCAAGTGGAGAAGGCACAATTAAGAGAGGTATGTGTTGCAGACTGTGTTAAATAAGGCCAACAACAGCAGTCCTTGAAGAAGGAACTCAGAGTAGCTGCTGGTATCATACAGCATATAACTGAGCATCATAGTCAAGTACTGTGGAATTCTGTTTTTTTCCCCAAATAAAAAGTAGAATAAAACTCTTCTATAAACAGGATTGTTGGTCATTTCTTGTCCAGAGATGTATGCAAAAAATAATAAATAAATATAAATCTCTTAAGAATTACTTTAAAACCTCCTTCCCCCCCACCCAACAACCTATTTCACTATTCCGTTTAATTATAATGTAAAACTGATGTAAAGTTTCACTGCAACTATGAGATACAGACACACCAAGATTCATATATTCCAAGACCAGAAGGGACTGCTGTGGTCATCTAGCCTGACCTCCTGTATGACACAAGCCACAGAACTTCCCCAAAATAATTCCTAAAGAGTATCTTTTAGAAAAAAATCCAATCTGGACTTAAAAGTTGTCAGTGATGGAGAAACCACCACGACCCTTGGTAAATTGATGTTAAAAACGTACACCTTATTTCCAGTCTGGATTCATCAAGCTTCAACTTCCAGCCACTGAATGGTGTTACACCTTTCTCGGCTAGACTGAAAATCCCTTTATTAAATATTTGTTTCCCATGTAGATGTTCAGACTAATCAAGTCATCCCTTAAGCTTCTTTTTGTTAAGCTAAATAGACAGACTCAAGGAGCTCAATCATTATAGTCTCTAGACCTAAAGGAAAGGAGTGACTAACTAAGTGGAGAAAAAGGAATAGAGGAGAACTACTGGACAGGAAGATACTACGAGAAAATACTTTTGTGAATTTAGCTTTTAATTCCCCCATTTCTTTGAACTATATAACCATTAAAAATCTGAATGAGATGTACAAGTTTCTTTAAAGATTGTGATCAGAGAGAACACCTTTCTGAATGAGTTAAAAACAAAACAGAACTGGTAAAGCTGTTTACTATATCCCAACCACATTCTCTTAATGAAATCCACTGTGTAAAAAAGTTGGTCTGTGCTGATCTTCCCTGACTGGAGTGGCAGCAGCTCCCTGCTACAGTAAATTTTAAAACTCTAATTCACATCATATCAATACTAGGGTGACCAGACAGCAAGTGTGAAAAATCGGGACAGGAGGTTGGGGGTAATAGGAGCCTATATAAGAAAAAGACCCAAAAATCAGGACTGTCCCTATAAAATCGGGACCATCTGGGTCACCCTAATCAATACTGAAGGTAAATGAACAGAGCAGACAAATGACAACCCAATCAGAGGTCATAATCACATAGCCACAAAGAACAGTGAGGCACCAGCACATCAACTGGCTGGTCACATAACTAGTTTCAGTTATAAAATGATATTAATATTTCATTTTGCACATTTCTGGATGCTCTTGACCAAAACAAAAAAGTATTAAACTAATCAACAAAAATCTTAGATTGTGAAAACAAAGTTGTCTACCACATCTGATTTTATCATTTCAATATGAACAGGCTCCTTCCAAGAAAACAGTTTTAGTTACCTCTCTGCCACAAGGCTGAATTTTTAAAGCTGTGCAGCTACCTTTTTGCTGAAACAAATGCTTAAAATAAAAACTCTACAAGATTTATGATTTCCCATGTACATATAAAACAAGGCCAGCCATTACAAGATTGTGTTTCAATGTTCTGACCATCCTGGAACAGAACAATGGTCTGCAGTGGCAATTATATTCACTAATTTTATTACCTTAAACCAGCTGCTTTCCTAGTTGTAATCCAATTAAACATCTACATAATATCCACTACAACAATAACATGATAAGGAGGAAGTCCTAAGTGAAGCTATCCAGAGCAAGAATTGTTTAAAAATATATTTGTGAACAGTTTGATATAAGTGAGGCTGTGCTACCAAGCAAGGTGCCACAAGTACTCCTTTTCTTTTTACGGATACAGACTAACACGGCTGCTACTCTGAAACCTGTCATCAAGCAGGCTTGGAATTGAATATACCTAAACTGGTCTGGTCTGGTGATTTAGGCTGCACTGGAATACAAGAAATGTAAATTTAGCAGCAATAGTTAAATGCTCTTCCTGGGATTATGGAGCATCAGTGAGGAGGAAGAAGGTCTGCTGTATTATTCTCTGTACCCCCATCCTGAATTAATGATGTAGCACAGTGGCCCGCAGACTTTTAAGGGTCAGGCCCCCCCCCTTACACTTGTCTATGCCCTCTCCCCACCCCCAATCAAGTGACTGGGGGCTGAGCTGAGGCCTGGGGCTGGGGCCGGGGCCTGCCGCACCCCCCTGAACATTCCTCTGCACCCCCCCCAAAGGGGGCATGCCCCACAGTTTGGGGACCTCTGATATAATGGCACTAGAAGAGGACCTGGGAGAAACTATCAGTCAGACCTTTCAGATCTTCCTGCTGAAGATGATGCAACACTGCAGAGGAGAGGTAAACTGCAGGCAAAAAAAAAAGAGGATGAAGGGCTGAGCAACCATGTGGATTGGGCATAAAGGTCACGAGTGGTAAGGCACAGTTCACACTGAGATGCTGGAAAGCACCTAGAATACATGTCAGAGCAAGTTACCAATTAGGGGCTGAATCCTGCTAGCTCTCGCTCACATGAGTGGACCTTAATACCATCAGTAGTCTCACTCAAGTCAGTGACTGCTGGTATGAGTAAGAGTTTGCAATTTCAGATCCTCAGACATTAACTGTAAACTGTAAGTAGTGAGCTTTTATGTAACAGAACCTAAATAAAAGCTACAGTTAAAACAAGCCCCATATAATGTATTCTGGAGTGCAAAAAACAGCACAGCCCACTTCCACCAGCTATTTCTGCACTGAGAGAGAAGGAGTAACATGAGACCCAGATGGGACCACCCCTACATCCCAGAACTGTGCAGGGGAGATCCACTCTAAGGCATGAGAACCTATGTGGCACTCCCAGCTATATGGGCTTGGGGAAAGAAACTGTAGGAAGGAGCCAGCCAGAAACTGAAGACAGCAGAACAGCTGCAAAAATAGTTCATGCAGGGACAGACAGAGACTGATGATATCATCACTGCTTTCTGCAGTTTTCACTGTGAGCATTCTCTTGCCTGGGCTGATTGGCTGTTTGCTCCAATCCCTCCTGTTCCCCCCCCCTCGTCTTTTCGCTTAACTAATATCCTTCTAACATAACATCACCCCCACCACCCCACATACTAAAAACATGATGACATTTGCCAGACATCACACTGATCACGCTGTTTGTATGTTACATTCATTTCCCCTGCCCTCCATCTGTATTATCTATTTAGATTGTAAGCTCTTGGGGGCAGGGGTGGTCTATTGCAGATTTGCACAGGTGCCTAGCACAATGGGGCCCTGTTCCGAGATGACCCCTAGGCACTACCGTAATAAACATGGTAAATATTTTGCTTTTTCCATATTTCTGCCTCTGGCAGACCAAATATGTTTTTGCTTTTACAGCACAGGACTGGAATAGTAGGCTTGTGTTTAAATGGCCTATTCATAATTGTAGGTTTTTCATTTTCAATGGAAATGCCACTAATACCATCTGAAAATATCTGCACTCCCAGGCGATCCACCTTCACAAAAAATACAATATACTGTTTTAATCTGGCAGAAAAAGGACAAGCTGCTCCTACTCATGTGTTGTTAAAAGGGCCGGGGAAAGGAGGTGGGGAGTAGTAGATTTCTATAGTAGTAAAGATATTGGGGGAAAAAAAAAAACAAAAACTCTCTATCATTTTTTGAGAAGTACTTTTCCGGAGAAAAAGGCATTATTTAAAGTGGTGCATAAATGAATACAATTTACAAATATACTATAGGGCCTCACTGCAAACAGAACAACAAGCTCTACCCTTCTGTAGTTAAATAAGAACTTTCTATAGCAACTTCCCAAAAGAATTTAATCAAAATAAAAACCACCATTCAAGTTCAGCACTGCCAGCTCCTCTATGCCAGAACTGAACTTACTGAATGAAGCGATGAGAAGAAAAACGAAGTCTTTGTACCACCAGAACTACATATGCCACTTCTTAATAGAAGAATCTGTATAGTGACTCAAATACTCTGATTAATTATATTTAAAGATTGGTTATTTTGCTATAAAATAATCCCTATTTAATATGATTTTTCAATATTATAGTATAATGTACAATGCTGTTTTGGAAAGGGAAATAAAAATCAATATGCATGACAAGTAGCTCGTGCTCTAACTGTAGTTTATTTGGACACTTAAAACATCTATATATAACATAATAAACTATATGCAACTGTTTATTTTATGGACTAAATTAACTCCTCTCTCCACAAGGCCTGAAGAAACGGGCATAGCACAAGGAATTAAGTAGGAACTGGAGGATGGAATTCAGCTCGTAGCATCAAGGAAGGCTATGAGACTACAACTTAATCCTTCCACAAAGGTTTCTAGATCCTGAATCTGCCAAAGAGTAAATCTACTAGGCCACTTCCTAACCTACTCACCACACACCTATTAACAGCTGCTTATTGTGAACCAGAGGAGAAACCACTTCTGCAACATGCAGGTATACTGTGGACTCTCCACTCACACACCTTGCTCAAGACTATCCCTGGAGTTTCACAGCTCAGGGGACTTTGTGTGAGCCTTCTTGCAAGAGAATGAATTCCATCCTATAACTGGAAACTGTCCAGTAAAAATTATTACAGGTGTTTCTAACAACATCTTGAATTATAAGAACAAACAACATTTAAGGATTTAAGGTAGCATCCCGATTCCTTTAGCATCAATAGCAGCTTTGCCACTGACTTCAGTGGGTCAAGGATTTCACCCCGGTTTATTTTATATTTGACTCAGTCTGAACAAAGAAAACAGACAATCAGTTTCACTTTGTGGCTTTTTTGAGATCGCACAATGATGCGATGTTTTGGTTGTAAACACTTCAAGGAAAGGTCTGAATATACATCAAAACCTGTTTTCAGTTAATCAAATCAAACACAACATTTTTACTAATTTTACGTTCTATAATAAATAAATGAATGAATGAATGAAAACACCTTTTTTCCTGAAAGCAGCCTGGCAGTATCTGTTTAATAAAAATATTTAAATAAAGTGTGAGTAATTTATGTTGGATTGATATAAACGGAGTTAGACAAGACAAAAATAGAATTTCTCTTGATTTCTCATTTACCAAGTGCATATTAAAGGTTGTTTATCTAAGAAGTTTTTAGCAGTTATAAGATCAGTAAGTGGCAAGAAAGCCCCAGTGAAGCAGCTGGATATTGCAAAATCCAGTTTGGAAACTAAATACCATGTTCCCCAGCTACTTCCTGGAAACCTGTACCGTTTACACAGAATTGCGGAAAGTGAGAATTTGGCATCTGGAACTTTCCATAATTCATAAAAGTGAGCCTCTAATAGTAAGCCTCTGCATTAGGAGAGTCTTGTTTCCATATGATAGAACTGACATTAACTCCAGTTGCTAAAGGGCTATGTTAGCAGAAAAGCCTACAGTTTTTAATAAACTACTCAGATTTTTGGTCAAATGTTCCAATTCTTCGATTTTAAAATCTTCTGGAAATCTCACTTGCTTCCTCAGCAGAAATGGAGAATTTTAAGATAGAAGAGGAGAATATCTTAACACAGGAATCTCTTACCGGAGAAATTCCTCATAGAAATTAACTCATAGAAGCTTCATCTATCCTGAGAGGCCTCAAGCTCGCTTTCAGGAACCATTTGTCTTCCAACAAAAAAGGCAAGAGCCAAAAGCCAGGTACAGAATAATGATTCCAGAATAGGCTCTGCAGTGTAGACATAGCCAAAGATCATTCTATAATGAACTACAGATTGAGCAAATAACTCAGAACCTTTGCCCAATTCAAGAGGCAAAGAACAAAACCAGAAAAAGATCACAATTTTTTTTCTCTGATTGCCAGAAACACACACACACACTCAAACTGGGGAAGCTCCGAGAGAGATAAGAGAAGTCTGCTCAAGATGACAAAATGTTTAAAGTTATGAGAGCTTCCTGCTACCAGTCAGCTACTGAAGAGAAGCAACAACCCAACAGTCTCAACTTGGAGGATCCTCAGGGTGCTTCTGTATTATTTTTAAAAAACAAGTTTTAAAAAAAGGAAAAACTCTTCTACCATACATGTATCTAGAATGAGTTAAACCTTAGAGAAGTCATCTTCCTGTGCAAGGCTCTAGTATTTCATAATTTATGAATGGCTCCTTTCACAAAATTAATTATCTGTTCCTTTTTTAGTAAGATTTATGGGAATCTTTCAGGATATACACTGTAATAAGTCTAATTTTTTTCTGATAGTTGGCCCAGCTCTTTCATTATAATCACAAGACTATTGAAACAGTGAGTATTATCCTGAAAGCAGAAAGTTTTATTTTTGCAATAAACATTACATTTCTCAAACTAGAAGTTTGTAATTTTCTCGCAATAAAAATTTCATTTTTCTAAATTAGGCATAATATTGTTTTCTATCTACAGATACAATATTCAGTTGTGAAGGTTTGGAACTGTTATAAGGTCTTTCAAACAAACCAGTCCTTTGAAAATCTGACCATATTATGTCATGCCTATAAAAAAAAAAAAAAAAAAAAGACAGAAAGAAGAAAGAAGAAGCTATTATACAGTTACTAGATTTTTGCCCCATACCCTCCCCCATCATCCCTACCACTTTTTGCATTGTTAGCCCATGATTTTTAATTATGCTATCTTTACATATAATTTGATCTCAACTGGATATAAAGAATACAGGAATAACTGACACTGCCTGTTTGAGAAAATGAGAACAAAATTATGAGAAATGGGCAAAAATGCAACAACAAAACACTGCTGGAAGGAACAGACAACTGGTAGCAATATTTGGTAGTGGCTGGCAGGAACTATTGCTGAGCAGGTAAACAAAGTTAGGAGGGATATGGATGTGGTAGAAAAGAAAGAGAAAGAACAGTAAGAAGAGAGGACCTGTGAACCTGATGTTTCCAGTGATACCAAAATTTTCAAAAACAGCCATATATTTTATTTTAGATGCTGCAATTTTTGGGTACTCAATATTTTTGGGCCTGATTTTTTAGAAGTGCTAAGCACTTTGATAGGAGTTGTAAGTATTTAGCTCTATCCAGCTGAACATACCTTTCCGTAACAGGAAGCTGATGAGCTATTTGAAGAGGGAGGAGATCATGGAAATATACCAGCATTGAGCAGCCACTATTTGGGAAGAGAACAGGTGGTGTCCTTGAAACAGGCATGTAGTCAAGTGGGTGTGAAGAACTTCTGAGAGCGAGCAGCCATAAAGGCAGATATGGATTGGTGCAGACTCTGGAATAACTAATTCTGGATGCATTTTCATAAGTGAAAATGACAAGAATACTGGCATAACGTATGTCAATCTAATTAGTATAAAACAAAGCTTCATCAACTGACCTGCACAACTCACACTACTTTTAAGGAAAAATTGTAAAATAAACTTCAGTAAGATTATCGACAGTTATATGGGCACCAAAATTGATCAAAGAATCCTGTTTTTTAGAAGAGGGAGCAAGAAGGGGGGAACCCACCCATCCTTAGAATAGAGGCTCTATTTGCATACAGGAGAGCAAGAACTCTAAAAATAACAAAAGTGAACAAATGTCATGTATGTATTTAATTGCACCTTCTGAACATCATTTGAAAATCTGGAAACTGTGAGGTCATTTAGACTTTGGAATACAGCTCAGAGTAAATGGTGGAAGCTCCATC
This sequence comes from Eretmochelys imbricata, assembly GCF_965152235.1. Lineage (NCBI taxonomy): Eukaryota > Metazoa > Chordata > Testudines > Cheloniidae > Eretmochelys > Eretmochelys imbricata. The sequence continues at coordinate 33,469,112 of NC_135582.1, forward strand.
ATTGGGATAATGAAATACAGAGGAGAACTTCAAAAGATATAATACAGAGAACAATTCTGCTTTGGCAGACAAATTGACAAGATCAATTAATATGCATGATTAGACTGGAAAGATTTATTTTTATCTGTAAATGTCAATAAACATTGATTCCACCATACACGCGCACTATTTTTTTCAATTGACAACTGAAATTTATAAACAAAGTCAGAAAAATGCTGCTTGAGAACTTAGTGTCTGATTTAAGGAAATTTACTTTGCATATTGTAACATGTGATGTTGACAATTTGTGTTTTAATGTTTATAAAGCTTCAACCTTTTGAATCTGAATGCCTACTGTCATTAATTATTATCTGACACCTCCGCCCATAATTTCCAGCAACTGTGAAAATTTAAAATAGATAAAAATAGAAAAAAATGCTTAAAAACAAACAGATATTATCCATTGAAATTATAAATCAAATTCTATCGAACCTAAATATGACCCCTCCAGATTTAATTTATATTAATTTCTGAAATTATGGACAGAACGGCAAAAAAGTTTTGCTAAAGTACAAATCAACAGTCCAGCACCTATTTTTCCAGAGTGTCATCTAGTGGTTCAAATAAACTGGGAGCCAGGATGTAGGGGTCTTTTCCTGGCTGTGTTGCTGACTAGTGGCGTGACCATGGACAAGACTTTTTAGATATCCTCATTTATAAATCTGTTAAATGGGGGACAAAAGCCTGCATAAAGTTATTTGAGGTTTAATCAGTGTTTGAGAATCTCAAAGAGGTTCCATATAAACCCAAACTATTAAAGTGTACTTTTGCAGGAATGAAAAATTAGGGGCTTTCCTTGTTTACCAGATAGAAAGTAGAAACTGAAACTTACAGGCTATCAGTAAATTTTACAGGTATAATATTTTGTTTCAATAATGGTCTGGCAAGTGTGTTGTGAATCTTGAAATTTTTTCATTTTTTAGAAAGTCAATATAGCAGTCAAAAATTATATGTTCCAGAGAAGAAATGTGATTTAAAAAAAAAAAAGTGTAAATAATATAATTATATACCCACTCCATATTCAGAAATACCCAAAATGCATGGATTTATACAACATCCCGTTGATATGAACTTTGCTAAACAGTGTTGTCTGAAAAAGTTTCTCTAAGCTATGTCTATACTGCGTTTTTTAGCCCTGATGTAGCTGCACTATACGCAAACCCCTACTGCAATCATACAGCACTAGTGCCAATCTTAGTTTGAAACTGGTGAAAGCTGCCCAGGTGCAAGTTTACACTGGTTCAGCTTTATTATTTGTCTTGGTGCAGCTACATCAGTTGCTAACTGAGAAGATCTTAATCATATGCTTTTAAAAACAAGCTACACAACTGTTTGATAATTTTCAAATGTTTTTAATCTTTTGTGATTACAGCAGATAAACAAGTAGTCAGGAGAATGGGTGTCCATGTTTTTTTAAAATCAGGAACCTGGGATACACTTATTTACTATATATTTAGTCTGTTCTCTGCTCCTGAAGGTGCCACACATGCTCAGCGCCTACTGATTTCAAAAGTTGACAGTTCTCATCACATCACAGACTCAAGAATACTAAACATGGGGCTAGATTTCTTCTCCCCTCATGACATTAGCACTCGCATCACAAACGTCCTGTAAGTTTTAAAAGACTGAATTTTAAGAGTAGTACTTACGGTTGGCATAGTTTTACCAGGTCCTGGTCAGTGGTGTTTGGAGGCAGTCCTCGGATGTAAAGGTTTGTTTTACTTAATTGATCCCAGCCTGAGTTGCTGCTGCTACTGCTGTTGTTATTACTGCTGGTGGTGCTGGGGCTAGGAGGAGCCATTGGGTGGGATGGTACAATGGACGGCTGCAAAACAAAGACAGAGCTTGTCAGAATGAAATACGGACTACCTGCAGCATTAACAGCATATTTGCCACTCTGAACATGTTAACTCTGTGCAGCTACTCGTATTTTAAATACGCCCGTTTTCACCATATTTGGCATGGGATCATTAGGTGTACTCTGATATGCAGAATAATAATCTCAAGCACTCTAAATGCATGCACTGATTCAAATTACATATACCCTCTGTTTTATATTTCTCACAGGACTATATCACCACCCTCCACTGGGACATTAGATGTTAAAAAAAAAAAATTTGATTTCAGGTTCTCATTAACATATATAAAAACAATTTAACTTCACAAAGATAGTTTCATATGTTATAAAAGAATTAAATATTACAGGTACTAAAAATGTATTAATTTAGACTGAATATGCGGGCCAAATGTATTAACGTTACATAACCCATTCACTGCTCAACATTAATCTGTTTAAACTAGGTTCAGGGTTTGGTATATAGAGCCTGCATAGTACCATGGCAAACACACCATTAAACATCCTTTTAATCTTTTATTAAAGATACAGAGAAGAAGAAAAAACAGTTAAACCATTTGAAATATGAAGTACTGTATTAAGTAAGGATTTAAATTTTAACAAAATGTTTGTTCCCTTTAATAGTTTTTTCTTCTAAAAACTCCAGCTAATTGGGGGAAGAAAGAAGAAGTTAGTTGAGATGAACTGGAGCTGTTGCTGCTGCTAAAGTCCAACCCCATTTCATCTCACGTTGCATCTGGGATTCAGCTGGAGCTCGCAGAGGGATCCAGAAGACATGACCACCTCTTTCTGGGCTGTTCTGATCAGGACACCTCTCAGGATTATGATGAAGATGGCCTGGGCTCCCCCCCGGGAGGGGGGGGGGTAGGAGAGGTGGCAGCCAGGATGGTGAGTCTCATGCCAGTAGACTCCACATGATCTCTTATTTTCCCCCAAAGCCTCTTTCTTTAAAGATGCCACCAGTTAGGCCTAATATCGGATACATCAATTTTGCTCCATTAATTCTTGGTTTCACGTTTTCCGTTATTCCAAAGCATGATTTTAACACTGTGCTTGATCATATCAGTGGGCCCTTTTTGTTTGGGTTAATCCAGTATTTCTTTCTCCTTTTCATACCTTTTCCCATCAACATTTATTATAAGGTATTGTGACATCTTACCAACTTTCACACTTATTTACAGTGGAGCTCACAACTGCAGTAAATTTGTACTCCCAATGACAACAGAACTATAGAAGCTAAATATTAAATTTCATAGCAAAAAAAGACAGTTATCTGTTCCGTAACTGGTGTTCTTTAAGATGTGTTGCTCATGTCCATTCCACAGTAGATGCGCACGCGCACCATGTGCACCGGTGCCAGAAGTTTTTCCCTTAGCAGTACCCGTGGGGGGGGGGAAGCACTGCTGTGACCCCTGGAGTGGTGTCTCTATATCGCGCTATAAGGGGAGCCGTGAGCTCCCCCCACCCTTGGTTCCTTCTTGCCAGACAACTCCGACAGAAGTGAAGGAGGGAGGGATAGATATGGAATAGACACGAGCAACACATCTCGAAGAACACCAGTTACGGAACAGGTAACTGTCTTTTCTTCTTCGAGTGCTTGCTCATGTGTATTCCACAGTAGGTGATTCCAAGCTATATCTGTGGGAGGTAGGTAGGAGTTCATGAGTTCCCGGGACACGGTACTGCTCTGCCGAACCCAACGTCATCCCTAGTTTGGGAGATGATCTCATAGTGTGCAGTGAATGTTTGTACTGAAGACCAGGTGGCAGCCCTACAGATGTCCTGGATAGGGACATGGGCTACATAGGCAGCCGACGAGGCCTGAGCCCTTGTTGAGTGTGCTCTGACGATCAGTGGCGGGGGAACCCCTGACAGATCATAGCACATGTGTATGCACGAGGTGATCCAGCGAGAAAGACACTGGGTGGAAATAGGCTGCCCCTTCATATGCTCGGCCGAGGCAACAAAGAGTTGCGAGGATTTACGGAACGGTTTAGTCCGATCCAGGTAGAAGGCCAGTGCCTTGTGCACATTGAGCATGTGGAGGCAGCATTCCTCATTGGAGGAATGGGGCTTGGGACAGAGCACGAGAAGGAAGATGTCCTGTTCCATATGGAAGGCATAGATCACCTTCGAGAGGAATGAAGGGTGTGGGCGAAGTTGGACCTTATCCTTGTGGAAGACCATATGTGGAGGTTCCGAGGTCAAGGCCCTGAGCTCTGAGACACATCGGGCTGACGTGATTGCTACAAGGAAGGCTACCTTCCAGGAGAGGTGAGACCAGGAACATGTGCGCAAGGGTTCAAAGGGAGGCCCCATGAAGTGGGACAACACCAGGTTTAGGTCCCATTGCAGTACAGGGGATCTAGCATATGGGAATGAATGGTCAAGGCCTCTCAGGAAGCGGGAGGTCATAATATGGGAGAAGACTGAGTGCCCTTGCACCAGTGGGTGGAAGGCCGATACGGCCACCAAGCATACTCTGACAGAGGCGGGAGTCAGCCCTTGCGTCCTAAGGGACGGGAAGTACTCAAGGATAAGACGGATAGAGCGGTGTGGACGATGGGGAGACTCTTCGCTCTCCCGCCCACCTGGAAAATCTGGACCACCTTGCCAGGTACGTCCAGCATGTGGACGGCTTCCTACTTTCCAGGAGGACCTGCCTGACTTCCTCAGAACACCTCCTCTCCTCCTTGTCTAGCCACTGAGCAGCCATGCTGTCAGCTGGAGAGCGACCAGATTGTGATGAAGGAGGCGGCCCCCACTCTGGGAGAGGAGGTTTGGGTGAAGCGGCAACCTCCTCGGAGGGGCTGCCAACAGGTCCAGTAGGGTCCCGTACCAGTGTTGATGGGCCAAGCTGGGGCGATAAGGATGATAAGTGCCTTGTCTGTTTCCACTTTTTCTAGAACTTTGCCTGTACGGGGTAAAGGTGGAAAAACATAGAAAAGCTGGTCCGACCACGACAGGAGAAGGCATCTGAGATCACGTCCCTTCCCAACCCCGCCCCTGGAACAAAACTGGGGGCAACGCCAGTTCTGGTGGGTCACGAACAGGTCCACGTAGGGAATTCCCCACTCTCGGAAGAGCCGGTGAGTGATCTCCGAGTGGAGCAACCACTCGTAATGGGGGGAGAAAACCCTGCTGAGGCAATCAGCCTGTGTATTGCAGGTGCCCGGTAGGTGGAAAGCCCTCAGGGAGATGTCGTGGACTATACAGATCTCCCATAGGCTCAGGGCTTCCCGGCAGAGGGCCGAGGACTGTACCCCATCGTCTCTGTTGATGTAGAACATCGTGGTGGTGTTGTCCGTAAGGACTCTGACAACCTTGCCGTGAAGCTGCGTGACGAAAGCCACATTCGCCAACCATATCGCCTTGAGCTCTCTGACATTTATATGGAAGGACACATCCGAGGTTGACCACATCCCTTGGGTTTTCATGTTCCCTATGTGGGCTCCCCAGCCCAAGTCCAACGCATCAGACACCAGGTCTACTGACTGGGCCATCTCCCAGAAAGGAACCCCTTGGAGCACACTGCCCAAGGAGGACCACCATTGAAGGAAGGCAATTACCGGGGTCGGTACCAAGAGGACCTTGTCCAGGCCGTCCCGCGCCTGGGAGAAGTGGGAAGCTAGCCAAAGCTGGAGGGGCCTCATTTGGAGCCTGGCATGGCGGACCACATATCTGCATGCCACCATGTGTCCCAGGACCTGAAGGCACGCCCTTGCTGTTGTCACTGGAAAAGCCGTGACCGAGGCGATAAGACCGTTGAGGGTTTCAAAACTGCCCACTGGGAGAAAAGCTGTGGCCCTTAAGGAGTCCAACAGTGCCCCTATGAATTCTATATGCTGCACCAGGACCAGCGCTGATTTGGTCTCATTTACCAAGAGGCCGAGATTGGCACATGTAGACAGGAGCAGATCCATACGGGCCCTCACCTGAGGCTGTGAGTTGCCCTTGAGAAGCCAATCGTCCAGATATGCGAACATCTGGACCCCTGCTCGTCTGAGGTCGGCCGCCACAACCGTCAAACACTTTGTGAATACCCTGGGCACCAAAAGGGAGAACCGTGAACTGGTAGTGGTTGGGCCCCACCAAGAAACGGAGGAAGTGCCTGTGCCCTTCGAAAACATGGATGTGGAAATACGCCCGCGTACCAGTCCCCTGGGTCCAGGGAGGGGATAATAGAAGCCAGGAACACCATGTGGAACTTGGAGCGGACCATAAACCGATTGAGATTCCGCAGATCTAGGATGGGCCTGAGACCCCCTTTCACCTTTGGGATCAGGAAATATCGGGAGTAGAAGCCCCTGCCCTGGAATTCTACTGGCACTCTCTCCACCGCCCCCAGGCATAATAATTGTTCCACCTCCTGACCTAGGAGGTGAACGTGCTCTGGTCCTCTGAGCTCGCCATGGATGGGGGGGTGATTGGGTGGGGGTGAACTGAACTGCAACATGTAGTCCTTGGAAATGGTGTTGAGGACCCAGTGGTCCGAGGTTATTCGTGACCATTCCCCACGGAAGGCAGACAATCGGTTGCCGAACACAAACTTTATTAGTAGGGGGTTTTCCCATGGCAACTACCCTGATGTCCCCCTGCAAATAGTCAAAACCGACTCTTTCCCTGCCTCTTGCCCTTAGAGGGCCCAGGCTGTGGGGCAGAGCGGGACTGTCGTTGAGGTCGGCGCTTTTGGTCTCTCGGCCTCTTGTAAGGAGGCTCATATCTGCTCTGTGCAGGGTGAGCCGACATCTGCAGTTTGGCCTTGTCCTTAGCTGGAGGGATGTATAGGCCCAAGGTCTTCAGGGTGGTGCAAGAGTCTTTCATCCCGTGCAGCCTGACATCTGTCTGTTCAGTGAACAGGGCTTTCGGGCAGGTCCTGCATGAGGGACTGGGCCTCCACCGAAAGCCGGACAGGTGGAGCCATGACGCCCTGCGCATGGAGATTGCGGACGCCATCAAGCAAGACGCTGTATCCACCACGTCTGTCGCTGCCTGCAGGGCAGCTTTGGCTGCCATCGCCCCCTCTTCCACCAATGCCTTAAAGTCCTTCCTATCCCACTCTGGGAGGAGTGGCTTGAAATTTGGCAGGGACTCCCATAAATTAAAATCATAATCGGCTCAGTAAGGCCTGATGGTTGGCCACCCTGAGCTGGAAACTCGAAGAGGAGTAAAGTTTTCTACCAAAAGAGTCTAGTCTCTTGGCGTCTTTATTCTTCGGGGTGGGCGCGGGCTGGCCCTGCCGCTCCTGGTGGTTCACAGATTCCATCACCAGAGAGTTAGGTGCTGGGTAAGAGTAGAGGTATTCGTGGTTCTTAGCCAGCACGAAATACTTCCTCTCAGCCTTCCTGGAAATCGGGGCCAGAGAGGTAGGAGTTAGCCACAAGGCGTTGGAGATGTTGGCTACTCCTTGGTGAAGGGGTAAAGCCACACAGCCCAGCACCGAGGGGGACAGTACATTAAAGAGGGAATTGGACGGGCCCTCCATCTCCTCGGCCTGCAGCTGGAGGCTCAACGCCACCCACTTTAACCTGTCTTGATGTGCCCTGAAGTATTCCTGTGGAGCAGAGGACCGCGGTGCCGTGATGGTGTCATCTGGTGCAGGAGAGGAGGCCAACTCAGCCAGTGCTAGAGGATCAACCCCCAGGTCGGAATCCGGGAGCGCAGCCGACTCATGAACTGTCGACTTGCCCTCTGCCTAGATAACGAGGCCAATGAGGCCTCGGACGCCCCGGCCACCAAGCAGGTTCCCACCTGGGTGGGCATCGATGGCCCTGGTGCCCATTGACACCATTGTCCCTGCCATGGGGCTCCTTGCCACTGTCCAGGCTGCGGGCCCAGTGGCGCTATCTGGTCCGGCAGAGCGGTACAGCCCAGCGAGGGGCGGCTGGGTGCCGAGGCCGAGGCCACCACCGACCGAACTGTACCATAAGAGCAGTGGGAGCGGCAGTGCCTACAATGCCGTCTTCCACGGGACTGGGACCTCGACGTCAAGGACTGGTACCCGCTGGAAGTACTGTTCCGAGACTCGCTTCTGCGCCTGAAGCTACGGTGCCACACGGCAGGAGCCCTGTCTGCGACGCCTGACAGAGCGGGAGCTTGTGTGGGAGCGTCGACGTCAGTCGTGCCGAGACCGGCTACGATAGCTGCGTCGTGAAGAGGAGCGCCTTCAATACCTATCTCGGTGCCTGCATCCGCTGCTGCGTGGGGTGGAGGGACCCGGAGACTCCTGCCCAGATGGAACCCTGGTTGGCGTCGAGGGTGGCGGACGTGAGCTGCGAGTGGACCGGTTGCTGCGTGAGAGCTATGCTGTGCTGGGGACTCCTGTTGCGTGCCCAGCGGCGGTTTGCCTCAGGACCGAGGGCCCGCCACCGGTGGCACCCCGGGCACCAGCAAGCTCAGAATGTCTCGTGCAGCCTGTAGAGTCTCCGGCGTCGATGGTATTCTGACCGCGGGAGAGGTGCGTGTCAGTGCTGCTGGGCTACTCCGCTCAGCACAAGTCGGAGGTTTCGAGCCCGGAGAGGACCGAGGGCTACCCAACACGTGACCAGCCTCTCCCCCTTCTCTCGGCGCTGCTGCAAAGTCGAGCTCTTCCTTTGTTTCTTGGAAGGGGAATGGTGCCAACTGGTGGAGGGGGCTCCGTTGTGCACCACGAGTTACTAACAACTAGCTAAAGATACCACTAAGATCAACTGGAAAGGCTGCAGCAACGCTGGAGCAAGAAGTTCTGACACACTTTCACTGGCAGCAAGAAGGAACTGAGGGTGGGGTGGAGCTCACGGCTCCCCTTATAGCGCGATATAGAGGCGCCACTCCAGGGGTCACAGCAGCACTCCCCCTATGGGTACTGCTAAGGGAAAAACTTACAGCACTGATGCACGTGGCTCGCACACACACCTACTGTGGAATATACGTGAGCAAGCACTCGAAGAAGTCCTCCTTTATCACTGTTGCCTCTGCGTACATTACAAAGATTGATTTATCCTCACAACTCCCCTGTATAGTAAGGAAGTATTTTTATTTTGTCACTATTTTACAGACAGAGAACAAAGGTTACAGGCCAGATTTTTAAAAGTATCTAAGCACCTGAAGATGCAGGTAGGTACCCAGTGCAATTTTCAAGAGTGCCTATGTGACTAATTCATCTGTGACTAAATCACTGAGTGATTTCAATGTTTTTGAAATACTTTGAGAATCTCAGGTAAAGGGCTCATATAAATCCAAATTATTAACGTTTCAGCGGGAGTTAGGAACCAAGGCATGGTGAAATCCCACTAGGCACCTCTCAGCATCTTTAGGTATTTAAATAATTTTTAATAAACTGACCCTAAGTGACCATTTTACAATCCTACAGAAAGCCTGTGGCTGAGCTGGGAAATGATCTCAGAACTTCTGAATCCTAATCCTGTGCCTTAACCACAGCACAATATGACACTCTATAACAAGAAAGTTTTTTGTATGGAAATTCCTATGTGATGTAATTAAAGAGCATTTTAATGTATATGCATGGACATAGGGACAGAGCTAAGGTTACGTACGTAAATTCCATAAATTGCAAGGTTTACACTAGTAGTGCGTGTCCACAGGGCAGAGCCCCTTTCCTGCAAAACTTCAGAGCTCCACAGCTGGGGAAGGTAGGAGTAAAGAGCCACAATGGATTAGGATGGAAGACAAGGTGAAAAAAAGTGAATTCTAATATAGATTTGGAGGTGGACACTTAGGACACGAAAAGAGTGAAACTATTCAGGAATCATTGTGGGGTACGGCGGGAAAGGCATGCTGTCGTGAGCCAGAGAACTATATCAGATATAAATATACCTTTGTAGCTAATCATAATTGTGTTTCTATTTTTTTTGTGTTTTCTTGGGAGTGTTTTGTAATCTTTCAATTCAGGATATTAAGAAGGTTTATTATACAGTAACAATAACATTTAGTTGCAACATCCAGTTTAACACCATAAAATTAGGTTTGAAATGCAGAAACATGACTTTTAGACAACATCAATACCCAACTGAAATGTTATATAAAGCTTTGAGCTCTCATGCATGCTCAACTGCTAAAAGACTTCAAATTTAAATCTCAAAGGATTATTTTAAATATGAAAAAAATCTGTCCCTATAGCATTTTTTTGCAATTTTATAATTCAAAAGCAGTCACTGTAGAAAATTTTTTATAAAATATCAAATCTCTTTCGAAAGATTTACATTTTGATCTCAAGCCTTGACCCAGAGTTTTGTCCAGGCATGATTCAAAATGGGATAGAAATTAAACTCTCCCTTTAAATTTGTAACAAAAACACGGAGAGATTCTTAACCATAGCAGCACGATAGGTGCAGTTAGAGCATACTGCTTCCACTAACGCAAAGCAACTATTTTTAGGGTTGTAAGCTATGCACAAAGCAGTTAACTTCAAAACTTTTTCATACTGCACTAAAAGCTAGGTTTGCATAATGCTATTCCCTTCCCTAAATGGATCTCTTTTGAAAGGTACACTAATGTGTAAGCTGACGAAAGATACAATTGTTCTGTTTAAAGTTTTACAGTCAACTGCTTTCCTCATATTAGACACACACGTACAACTTCCACTGAAATCAGTCACACTCATGCATATATGTATGTGGCCAAAATCTGGCTCTCAGATGGTAATTATAATATACACGTATAGCAAACAGAAACTATTTTCAATGCTTCAATGCTTTTTTTTTGTGCACTTTGTATACAATTTGGATCATAAAATCTTGTTATATTATGAAGAGCATAAACACTGTAACAGGGGTGGCCAAACCAGGCTCTTTTACAGTTAAAGTGCAACTTGCAGAGCCCCGTACACCCCCTCCTCCATTCTCGACCTACCGGGGTGGGGGAGCTTGGGACCTCTCCCTTGTAGCAGGGTGATGGAGTAGGGGCTTCTGCCCAGCGAGGGAGCGGGGGATCTCAGGGTTTCAGCCCCGCAGGGCATGTCTGTTGGGGCTTGGGGCTTCAGCAGAAGCAGGGCTGAAGCCCAAGTCCTGGCAGGTACCTCCCATGGGGCTGAAGTCCCATCAGGTGTGACCCAGCACTCAAAATTTGAAAGATTGTCATATGCAGCTCAGAGGGTCAGTAAGTTTGGCCACCCCAGCACTATAAACTGGGTTTGGGGAAAATAAATAAATAAATAAAAAGCTCACTTCTAGTCTGTGGCACGTGGAGACTGAGTTTTTCCTCCTGAGTGCAGGGGGAAAGTCCCAAGACACACACTTATGAGGAATTTAAGCTTTTTCTAAAATATGAAATTGCTTCTAGTCCTAGTGATTACATTCAAATAGGAAGTGAATGTAAGTCTATGCAGTGTTGTGTTCCTAAAGCTACAGACAGCTTTCAGTGCCTGCTAGCTTTTCATAACTTTACCAACCTCAAAATGCTTTACAATTACAGATGTTCAAAAGAGTGACTTAGAAACACACAATCACTGGATTAAAGGGACAGTGGCATCTTAAAACCATATACTGTAAGCAAATTTCTTTACCTATTTTATTTGTAACACTGTTATATTAAGAATGAAATAACCGAAAAAGTAAAATTCATTTGCTACTATTTATACTCTTTACGTACTTCCTAACTACTCTTAGCATGTACAATGAGAAATCAATTAGGTTAGTTTCACTTTTGTTTGTTGCTAGTTTTACTTTCAAATTCTTATTGTTGCATAGCTTGGCTTTGAAACACTGTTGGGAAATGTTTTTGCTTAATAGCAGTTTTTATGAACAATAACTGCAAATGTTTTGATTGGTTTTAGGTTTTATAAAAGCTTATTTTACAAAACAAATTCTGCTCCAAATTAAAATGGAGTCTCTTTAAGAGCAGCAGTTGATCTAGTGATATGAACTTAAACATTTTGCAATGTGATTTTTAAACTGGAATCTACAAGGCAACACATTAATTAGTTGAACATTTTTCCTATTAAAATGAACTACAGGATCTTAAAATTAACGCTAAATCAGTGTAAATGATGAATAAAGCTGAATAGATGGTCTTTGCTGTGTAGTGACAATACTACTTTTCATTATAAATGTCATCCCCAGTCCACACTGGTTTACCATTTCCTTCCTACTTCTCATTCCCAGAACTAATCAGCGATTAGACTTTCCCCCAGGAGTTTCCTCTATATCCCCTTCAGCACAGACTGACTCACCTATGTAAAATAGGTCACTCTATTGCTATACTGTGCCTCCCTGTTCCACTGGTGAGAATCTTCAAAGCCCTCAGCTGGCCTCACTCAGAGACCCTATTGCTAATCCCTCACAACCTCATCCTGAGAGCAGTGATCAATGGAGAAGTTACAGGTAACGGTCACTAAGGTGAAATTTTCAAAGGCTGAGCATTCCCAGTGGAAGGCCCTCATCTGAGGAAGGCAAAGCCTTTGCTCCTCTTATGGGATGTGAAATGTCATCCTTTTTGGCACAGGCAGTCCCTCTGTAACAGCAGAATTGCCTGTCAGCTTTTCCTTTGGATATAAAAGACGAACAACAGGAATAATCAGAGAATCATAGATGTATACGACAGGAAGGGACCTCAAGAGATCTTCTAGTCCAGTCTCCTGCACTCAAGACAGGACTAAGTATTATCTAGACCACCCCTGACAGGTGTTTGTCTAACCTGCTCTTAAAAACCTCCAATGATGGAGATTCCACAACCTGCCTTGCAATTTACTGCAGTGTTTAACCACCCTGTCAGTTAGGAAGTTTTTCCTAATGTCCAACCTAAACCTCCCTTGCTGCAATTTAAGTCCACTGCTTCTTGTCCTATCCTCAGAGGTCAACAAGAACAATTTTTCTCCCTCCTCCTTTTAACAACCTTATAACCTTATGTAATCCCGAATAAGAAAGCAGCACAAAGTGATGGGAGTGTATGGTCATCTAGGACTGAACCATTCTTTCCTTAATTTCGTATACTAGATACTACAGTGGTGGGTGCATTAGAAATTTATAGATAAACTTATCTATATTTGAGGACTTGGGACACAGCCAGCCAAGGAGAAGTGTGCTTTTTCACAATCAAAGGGAAAGGTTGCTGTTTGGTGCTTCAAGATATTCCTTTGATCCAGAAGTCCAGCAGACTGCCCTTTAGTGCTCCCAGTCTCCAATTGCCCAGGGAAACTCAAACAAGGGGACTTGAACCTGAATATCCCGCATGCTGACACAGAGAGCTACTCCTGTCCCAGCCATCTATAGCTCTCTAATTTAATTCAGACTATAAAAGCATGTTTATGGAGTTGAATATCGTGTGAATATTTAATTATATTTTACTGTTTAATTGATATGCTCCATGCAGGGTGGAGGGGGGGAGAAGATCACATTTTTAGTAGAAGTCTTTTTTTATGTTGTTTAACTGAAGTACAGATTGTAAGTTACTTACAGCACACACAAAGTGCCTGTTTTAGTCTAAAATGCCACTTGGATGGTTCTAGAGAATCTTGTCATTGGCATTCAGCTAGTCAAGGAATTACATATGAACCACCTACCACTTAATCCACTTAAAATATCGGGCTGATGAAAGGTAGGTAGGTTGAGATAATATACAAATTGGTATTGATGCGAAATTACTGAACTGTGTGTGCGTGCGCGTGCATGCAGGTGGGTGGGGTGAATCTAAATAAATGATAACATTACTCCTGAAAGGTTCTGGATAGGTATTAAACTACAGAATGAAATCCTTTGTCCACAGTTTAGGTAAAGCTTCACATGCACAAAGACGGCTTGGACTCAGGGAAATAGAACGTGTAATATCCAGTGAAGTGTTAAGTTATTATCCTTTACTGAAAAGTAATCAATGAGCTAACAGGAGGAGGTTGGGAATAGGATACATGTTCTGTGCTAAAAATACATGCCAAAGAGAAATTAGTCTGACTTCTCTCTGATGAAGACAGTTGACTATTCCACTTCCTTTTTATCAGCAAACACTGAACCTGGGCCATTGCCTTCCAAGGTGCTCCTTATCCCAACAAACTGATGTCTGTAGTGAGGATTTCACTGGAAGAGTCCCACAGGCTTCCCTTTAATTATTTTCCATCTTTCAACCACCCTCTCTGATGCAATATGACAGATTGAGCAAAGGTGGTGATTTCTGGAAGTCTTTGGAGTCCAACGTCCACTGAGCAAAAAGGATACCCAAATGGATGACACAGAAGATCTGCAGTTGCAGTTTGCATCTTCTGTCCTGAGGCAGGCTCTCTGGCCCTCTCTGCAGTCTGTCAGCTCTCCTACACAGAGTCAGAGAGCCAGCTGCTTTCTAAGCACTTCCAGTACCCAACTCAACAGAGAGAGTTTCAGGAAGCTGGGTCCTCTGGATCCTCTCACAGTTGAGAAAGTCTTCAGGCTTACGTGGCCCCTTCTGTACCCACAACCTATCAACCTCCTAAACTCTTGTGGGGAGCAGAAAGACCCTGCAGCGGAGGGGAGAGTGGTACCTGCTTTATCTGTGAGGCTTACACATCTTCCTAGGTCTCTCAGACTTACTCCATCCTCCCCTTTCACATGGGACTATGGGCCTGACATCTGGGCGACTCTCAGTGCAAAGAGACAGCTGCAAACCAGTGTATGTCTGGAAATCCCCATGGACATTCAAAGCCTGCTCCATTATTTCCTTTGTTCAGACCTTTCTCTTCAGCTGGCAAGGGTATTGATGCTCCAGAGGTTGGAAACAGAAACAAGTGCATTCTGGGAGCAGGCAAGTCCCTTCCATGCAACAACATCACACAAAATCTCTGCATTATTATTAAATACTATTAAACTGGGTTTGGGGACCAGTGCAAGCAGCAAAAGGTAAAGGGAGCCATTTACAGTTGTGCTGATTTGAAAGCATCTCTAAAATTTCAATGGAAGCAGAGGACCTTCTTCCCTTGAGGACCTTGCTCCTGGATCTGCCTGTTCTCCCCAAGAAGTGTTTCTGAAAGCTTCATTGACTGGCTCCTTTGATCAGTACCAGTGGAGGTGCACATTCCTGCCACTTGTCTCTGAGACCCAGGACTACCAACACTGAAACATACAAGCTATCGCCAGAAGAGAGCAGGCAGAGGAAAAAAGAGCTGAGCTAATTCCCCTGCTCCCTTGCACTAGCTATCAGTGATTTTCTGCAACAACTCTCCTGCTCATGGCTGGTGACAGCCTTTACCTTACCCATCCTTTCTGCCTCTCAACTCCCTGGAGGAGGCTCTGAAGTTTCTGCTATCTAGATCAGAACAGCACCTTGCACCAGCCAGGCAACTGAGGCACGACATGGCAATTTAAATAATTTAAAACTAAACTAAATTTAGGCCCAAAGTTAATTCACATTTTACTCTCTAGGGCCTCAGTGGGCTTCTTGGTGAGATCCATGAATGCAGCATTACCACGGGTAACCTAGGGGAGTTAGTCAGGAGGAAACCAGGGAAGGTCAAGAAGTTCAAGTGCCTGAAGGAAGATGAGAGCTTTCTGCTAGGAACTGTGAGCTGCTGGGACAGATGATATCTGTGTGCTTTTGTGGTTAACCCTTCATTGAATACGAAGATATGGAGAACTTGTTGCCAAGGAATCAAGCTGTGGTTACAACAAAAAACAAGCAAAAGGCCTTCGGAGCAATTTTATTTAATTAAATATTAATAAGTTTATACAGGAGCTATAAGCTCGGAGCACAATATTGAATGCAAATAATAAAGCATGAGCTTTACTTTATACAACAGCTAGGGAATGTATTCCATTTGTTGGAGTAAATTAGAATCAGGGAATGCAATATTACAATGTTCTCCATCACTGGAAATTTTAAAATAAAGATTGGGTGTTTTTCCGAAAGATACGCTGTATGTCTAATATGAACTTCAGGGAAATCCCAGGGCCTGCAACACGCAGGAGGTCAGACTAAATGATACAATAGTCCCTTCTGGCTTATCCTCTGAGATTGTCCTCCACAACTCCCTTTTATGTGCTTCTGACACATCAGCCCAGATGTAGATGACAAAAACCAGCCTATATAAAATACAGTTTCAGGCATTTATTCTACCTCATGGAAAATTATCCAAAACTCCAATGCATAAAAATAACATCTAGCTAGATCAGAGCTGGCATGTTCAGAATTTTCTTATAGTTTCACTTCTCTGCAAGTCAGCAAATATCTGATTGTTGTGAAATACCCTGTATGAAACTGATGCTCTCCTGACAGACATTAAGATGTCCATTAAATACTGTTTTTTTCAAAACTTCAGCTCTCCCTACCAACACAGATGCCAACCACAGCAATCACAAGTTATCTCAAGAAAAAAAGAGTGCAGCTCAGCTTTCATAGGGGGCATTAACTATCCCTTTGGAGGCTGCAAAAACACAGGCACCCCCGGTATTCAACTGACCAGCAAGCTCCAGCATTGGGGTTCTATGAGTTAAGTTAACACTTGAGTAGGTACAGCATGAATTCACACTCTGCTCTTACCTTCTCAGGGTACTAGACATCATTTTGCTTTGAAGTCTGCTGTTTGCCTCAGTTACACATTTGTGTATGTCTCAAAAAGACCCATATCCCAATAAACAGCTTTTAGGATTATGGGCACCTTTTAAATATAGGCGCACTGTACTGAGATTTGGACACCATGAACTCACTTAAATTTATTCCGAGACCTGCCCAATGCCTTTTTGTTTTGAATAATGGTACCAGTGTAAAACAGTAGACTAGTAAATTTTCTCCAAAAAAATATTTTTTAGAAGAAAAATGGTTTTGTTTAAACAAAAGTTTCTGCAGCAAGTGTCCTTTTAATAAACCTCCCCCATGCCCCGCCCCCCAAAAAAACCTTCAGTTTTCAGTTGTTGAAAACCTGAAAACTTGTAAAAAAGAATTCTGACAAAAAATAAAACCTTTCTCCATTTTCATCTAAAGTTTTCAAGAGATCAGAAACACTTCCCAAACAGCTCTAGTAAATAGTCTCTCTTTCTTACCCCAACTCCACAGAGTTGTTCCATCGGGAACATTGATAAACACTGGAAATGTTGATTTCAGCTTGTTTGATGCTTGCACTGAATATCGTGTGTAATGGGGATTAGATGCTGCTAACAACCACATTTTACCAATTCATGCTATATTTCTGTTACAAATTCTATATCCTGTTAAAATACAAACTAAAAATATTTAAAAATCAAATTATAAAAATGTTAATCGTTAGATGAAATGCAAGATTAAGTATTTTTTCAACAACTGGGATTGGTGGGGTTTTTTTTTTTTAAACTAAAATGTTGTGTTCCTGTTCATTTTGCAATATCCTGGCATTCCCCTCTTCCCTTTAGACAGTAATTACAGGACACAAATATTAAGCCATGTAAGATATCTGTCGGAAGAAGCACCTGCTTTTTTGGCAAACTCCATAGCGTTGGTAGCACTGGAACTGTTGCTAGATTGTTTGTCACAGGGGTTAGACCACAGATGCGTTTTCTGGCTGACATGAGAGCTGGCATGTCATTTTCTATTTATTCAATATATATATATTTTAAACACTGAAGAACTAGTGCACATCTGTGTATATGGAAATCCAGTCCTATTAAAAACACCTTGTACATGACTAAGTCTGCTGTGCCTGCTGCTTATTACACTTAGCATAACTGTCTCACTGTTACTATGTGAACACCACCAACCCAATCTTAAAATTAGTATATAATCTCTTTGGGGAAGGCCCAACTTTTTGTTATGTACGTGTCCTGTACCTAACACATAGCCTCCCCGCCCCTTCCTCATTCCTGAGCAAAGCCTTTAGGCACTACAAATAATTATTACATGATAGTTTAAAAGGAGGTGGTACATTGCTATGACTGTCTCAATCTACACAACTCATTTGGCTATACTGTCTATGAATTAGGTATTAATTCCATACACTTTCTGTTGCTTGCACATGCAGTTTTGTATTTAAGCTTCATAAATACAACCTTACACAAGGTAAGTCACGGTCACTCTAAAATCAGTACTTACGCCATTCACTTATTTTACATTATATGTAATTTTGGATATATTTCCAAACAGCACATGGTTCTAGCTATTTCCAGCATTTACAAAAATAGCTATGTTGGCATGTCCCCTTCACATAAATGCAGCGTATACCAACTGCAGGAGCTTTTCTTATCTGTGTAGGAATACCACCTTCCTAGCTACGTTGACAGAAGCACTCTTCCAGCAGCTTAGCTGTTTCTACACTTGGGATTTTGTTGGCATAGCTGTGTCTGTCAGGAGAGTGGGTTTTTTTCAGACCCTTGACCAACATAGCTATGCCAATATAAGGTTTTAGTGTAGATCAAGCCTCAGAAACTGAATAAGACTTAGAGACTAATTACTGCACAGCTGCTAACAGGCAATGTCAAATATTGGCTGATAACTTAAAATACTCTACTCACAAACATAGTAATTGCCATTTGTAAGAGGCCAATGGGTCACCTAATCTACCACCCTGTTCTGGTACCAGAATCTCCACATACCAAGAGTGAGTAGTCAGGTCTCATCTGTAGGGGGTGGGGGAACATGCAGGGGAAACATTTCCTCACCCCAAGCCACTGAACCCCAATGGAGCTGTTCTAAAGCCACTGCTTCAACCTCTGCAGATGCTACAACCTCCATCCTCAGTGTGTTCAATGGGTGCATCAACTATCCATATTTTGTATAGCAGAGGATATACCAGCCCTACTCCTGCCTTTGCCTGGCCTGCTCCTTCCCCCTGAATGGAAACATAGGGTGAGCCTATGTGCAACTGGGCTGTGACTGAGCTCCCAAATCTTGATCTTCACCTAACAGAGCTGCACCGATTCCCCTGTGGAAGAGGAGGAACCAACAGTTGGCTGTTTCAGAGGAAACCATGAAACGCACACAAAGAGACTAGCTATGTGAGTTTGTATCATGGAGGTTGGAAGTTAGGAAGGGAATGTTCTTTTTGTCCTCACCTGAATATATATTGTTTAGCACTAGGCTAGAATATACACTGAAGTATCCATCATCTTTGTAATTTATCCTGTCTAACATAATAGCAAATACTATTCCTCGTTGAAACATCTAGTCTATTTTGAAATCTCAGCCTTGGTCTACACTAGGACTTTAGGTCAAATTTAGCAGCGTTAAATCAATGTACACCTGCACCCGTCCACATGATGAAGCCCTTTTTTTCGACTTAAAAGGCTCTTAAAATCGATTTCCTTACTCTACCCCGACAAGTGGATTAGCGCTTAAATCGGCCTGGCCGGGTCAAATTTGGGGTACTGTGGACACAATTCGACGGTATTGGCCTCCGGGAGCTATCCCAAAGTGCTCCATTGTGACCGCTCTGGACAGCACTCTCAACTCAGATACACTGGCCAGGTGGACAGGAAAAGGCCCGCGAACTTTTGAATCTCATTTCCTGTTTGGCCAGCATGGCAAGCTGCAGGTGACCATGCAGAGCTCATCAGCAGAGGTGACCATGATGGAGTCCCAGAATCGCAAAAGAGTTCCATTATGGACCGAACGGGAGGTACGGGATCTGATTGCTGTATGGGGAGAGGAATCCGTGCTATCAGAACTCCGTTCCAGTTTTCGAAATGCCAAAACCTTTGTCAAAATCTCCCAGGGCATGAAGGACAGAGGACATAACAGGGACCCGAAGCAGTGCCACGTGAAACTTAAGGAGCTGAGGCAAGCCTACCAGAAAACCAGACAGGCGAACGGCCGCTCCGGGTCAGAGCCCCAAACATGCCGCTTCTATGATGAGCTGCATGCCATTTTAGGGGGTTCAGCCACCACTACCCCAGCCGTGTTGTTTGACTCCTTCAATGGAGATGGAGGCAATACGGAAGCAGGTTTTGGGGATGAAGAAGAAGATGATGATGATGAGGTTGTAGATAGCGCACAGTAAGCAAACGGAGAAACCGGTTTTCCCGACAGCCAGGAACTGTTTCTCACCCTGGACCTGGAGCCAGTACCCCCGAACCCACCCAAGGCTGCCTCCTGGACCCGGCAGGCGGAGAAGGGACCTCCGGTGAGTGTACCTTTTAAAACACTATACACTGTTTAAAAGCAAGCATATGAAAGGATTAATTTGCCCTGGCATTCGCGGTTCTCCTGGATGTACTCCCAAAGCCTTTGCAAAAGGTTTCTGGGGAGGGCAGCCTTATTGCATCCTCCATGGTAGGACACTTTACCACTCCAGGCCAGTAGCACGTACTCGGGAATCATTGTACAACAAAGCATTGCAGTGTATGTTTGCTTGCTTTCAAACAAATCCGTTCTTTATCTCTCTGTCTTATCCTCAGGAGAGTGATATCATTCAAGGTCACCTGGTTGAAATAGGGTGCTTTTCTTCAGGGGACACTCAGAGGTGCCTGTTCCTGCTGGGCTGTTTGCCTGTGACAGAACAGAAATGTTCCCCGCTGTTAGCCATGGGGAGGGGCGAGGGTTGAGGGGGTAGCCACGCGGTGGGGGGAGGCAAAATGTGACCTTGTAACGAAAGCACATGTGCTATGTATGTAATGTTAACAGCAAGGTTTACCCTGAAAGAGTGTAGCCATTGTTTTATAAAATGTGTCTTTTTAAATACCGCTGTTCCTTTTTTTTTCCTCCACTAGCTGCATATGTTTCAATGATCACAGGATCTTCTTCCCAGAGGCTAGTGAAGATTAGAAAAAAAAAAAACCCACTCGTGATGAAATGTTCTCTGAGCTCATGCTGTCCTCCCACACTGACAGAGCACAGACGAATGCGTGGAGGCAAATAATGTCAGAGTGCAGGAAAGCACAAAATGACCGGGAGGAGAGGTGGCGGGCTGAAGAGAGTAAGTGGCGGGCTGAAGACAGGGCTGAAGCTCAAATGTGGCGGCAGCATGATGAGAGGAGGCAGGATTCAATGCTGAGGCTGCAGGAGGATCAAACCAATATGTTCCAGTGTATGGTTGAGTTGCAGCAAAGGCAGCTGGAGCACAGACTGCTGCTACAGCCCCTGTGTAACCAACCACCCTTCTCCCCAAGTTCCATAGCCTCCTCACCCAGATGTTCAAGAACGCGGTGGGGGGGCCTCCGGCCAACCAGCCACTCCACCACAGAGGATTGCCCAAAAAACAGAAGGCTGGCATTCAATAAATTTTAAAGTTGTAAACTTTTGAAGTGCTGTGTGGCATTTTCCTTCCCTCCTCCACCACCCCTCCTGGGCTACCTTGGTAGTCATCCCCCTATTTGTGTGATGAATTAATAAAGAATGCATGAATGTGAAGCAACAATGACTTTATTGCCTCTGCAAGTGGTGATCGAAGGCAGGGAGAGAGGGTGGTTAGCTTACAGGGAAGTAGAGTGAACCAAGGGGCGGGGGGTTTCATCAAAGAGAAACAAACAGAACTTTCACACCGTAGCCTGTCCAGTAATTAAACTGTTATTCAAAGCTTCTCTGATGCACACCGCGCCCTCCTGCACGTAACCAGCGGCCAGGCGATTTGCCTCAACCTCCCACCCCGCCATAAACGTCTCCCCCTTACTCTCACAGATATTGTGAAGCACACAGCAAGCAGTAATAACAGTGGGAATATTGGTTTCGCTGAGGTCTAAGCGAGTCAGTAAACTGCACCAGCGCGCCTTTAAATGTCCAAATGCACATTCTACCACCATTCTGCACTTGCTCAGCCTGTCGTTGAACAGCTCCCAACTACTGTACAGGCTGCCTGTGTACGGCTTCATGAGCCATGGCATTAAGGGGTAAGCTGGGTCCCCAAGGATAACTATAGGCATTTCAACATCCCCAACAGTTATTTTCTGGTCTGGGAATAAAGTCCCTTCCTGCAGCTTTTGAAACAGATCAGAGTTCCTGAAGATGCGAGCGTCATGTACCTTGCCCAGCCATCCCACGTTGATGTTGGTGAAACGTCCCTTGTTATCCACCAGAGCTTGCAGCACTATTGAAAAGTACCCCTTGCAGTTTATGTACTTGCCGGCTTGATGCTCCGGTGCCAAGATAGGGATATGGGTTCCGTCTATGGCTCCACCACAGTTAGGGAATCCCATTGCAGCAAAGCCATCCACTATGACCTGCACATTTCCCAGGGTCACTACCCTTGATATCAGCAGATCTTCGATTGTGTTGGCTACTTGCATCACAGCAGCCCCCACAGTAGATTTGCCCACTCCAAATTGATTACCAACTGACCGGTAGCTGTCTGGCGTTACAAGCTTCCACAGAGCTATTGCCACTCGCTTCTCAACTGTGAGGGCTGCTCTCATCTTGGTATTCATGTGCTTCAGGGCAGGGGAAAGCAAGTCACAAAGTTCCATGAAAGTGCCCTTACGCATGCGAAAGTTTCGCAGCCGCTGGGAATCGTCCCAGACCTGCAACACTATGCGGTCCCACCAGTCTGTGCTTGTTTCCTGAGCCCAGAATCGGCGTTCCACCACATGAACCTGCCCCATTAACACCATGATGCATGCACTGGCAGGGCCCATGCTTTCAGAGAAATCTGTGTCCATGTCTTGATCACTCACGTGACCGTGCTGATGTCGCCTCCTCGCCTGGTATCGCTCTGCCAGGTTCTGGTGCTGCATCTACTGCTAGATAACGCGTGTGGTGTTTAATGTGCAAATGAGTACAAAACAAATCTGGTCTATTTCTTGTTTTGATCCACTCCATCTATCTTTTACATCTTTGGCTGGCAGCAGACGGTGCAGAAGGACTGCAAGCCATCCACATCTCATGGCTGCTCAGCAGAAGATGGTACAATAGGACTGCTAGCCATCCTCATCTCTTGACTGCCTGGCAGAAGATGGTACAATAGGACTGCTAGCAATCCGTATCACCTGCCTGCTCACCATAAGATGGTTCAATAGGACTGACTGCAGGACTAAAGAGAATGACCTGGTCAAGTCACTCCAAATTTAGTCCCTGCGCCCACGTCTGCCCAGGCGCTCCTGATCGACCTCACAGAGGCGACTAGGAGCACCTCGGACATAACGATGATGTCTACCAGTCCTACTGTACCGTCTGCTGCCACAAGGCAATGGGTTGCTGCTGCTGTGTAGCAATGCAGTACCACGTCTGCCAGCACCCAGGAGACATACAGTTACGGTTACCTCAGCGGGCTACATGCTTGCCGTGGTATGGCGTCTGCACATGTAACTCAAGAAAAAAGGCGCGAAACGATTGTCTGCAGCTGCTTTCACAGAGGGAGGGAGGGAGGGAACGGGGGCCTGATGATATGTACCCAGAACCACCCACGACAATGTTTTAGCCCCATCAGGCATTGGGATCTCAACCCAGAATTCCAATGGGCAGCGGAGACTGCGGGAACTGTGGGATAGCTACCCACAGTGCAACACTCCGGAAATTGACGCTTGCCTCGGTACTGTGGAAGCACTCTGCCGAGTTAATGCACTTAATGCACTTAGAGCATTTTCTGTGGGGACACACACGCTCGAATATATAAAAACGATTTATAAAAAAACGACTTATAAAAAAACGACTTCTATAAATTCAACCTAATTTCGTAGTGTAGACATACCCTCAGACTCTGTCTATCCTGGGGATATTCATATCGCTGTAGGCCCACTCCTCTTGAGTAGATGTGGTGCACCAACACAACACAAGGCTTGAAGCAGCATTGCTTACTCTGGTTGGTGTGGGGCCCTCTACCCTGTAGTCTGAATCTCAGTTGCTCTGTACCTCATGCTGTCATTTACACCCATGCAAGAAGAGCTAACTGGGTGCAAAATGCTACCAAATCAGAATGGTAGTACTGTATCTTACACAACCTTGCGCTAGAGTGAATGACCACACAAGGTGCGGACAATAGAGAATCATGTGCTTGGGTTCTCACTGTGAACCTACGCAAGTACAAATATTTCCTTGTTATACTTTTGCCGTGGCAGTGAGTTGTGCAGATTATGTTGAGCAAAACATTGTATAATTAGTTTTGAATTGCTTGCTTTTTAATTTCAACAAACACTCATTTGCCTCTGTATTATGCAACATGATAAAGATAGAGCTGCTATCATTTATTATAGGAATAAGTCACAACAGGATGTGCATTATTTATTAGGAGGCTACTGGTGCATGGCTCAAATTCATCTACCAGAGAAGTGCACCAGTGGCCTCCTAATGCACACGCAAGAGTGCATAATTGCTAGCAAAGTTTGGCTTGTTCATTTTCCTTCATTTAAAAAAAAACAAACTGTTTTGATTCATGTTTACGTATACCTATGCTTCCACCACAAAAAGTAGCTCCTCACTAAGGGAAAGTAGGGAAAAGGCTATAAATAGAATTTCTCTACAGTTTTGAGATTATACATATTAATTTTACCAACACTCTTCTCTCTTTGTAAGGACCTGGACTATTTATTTATTCAGACCCCTTCTCCTAATTCCCTTTCCCCAGAAGCTCACCTGGCCAAGCAGCTGTAGTTTGTGTCCCAGGAGTAAATTCAATTCACTTCCTTCTATGAAAACCATTTTGTAATAGCAAATAGCTTCCAACTTCTCCTTTACACTTGAAGAAGAGATAAAAGTGGGTGAAAGGGCAATAAACTGCTGTTGAAATGGTAGTTTGGGCCTTCAATGGAAAGGAATGGGACTTCAAACCTGTCACTATTTTCTCCTTCAGCCGCTTCACACCTAACACCCTTTTCCATACCATATACTCCCCCAATCAGTGTTGTCCCATACATCCATCTCATATAATGGGTGCAGACATTTGAGAGACCAGGCCCCAGCTGTGCATCATTGGGAGCAGGTGTAGGTCTGTGATATCACCAGAAGAGACCAGCCAGGCATACTTGAAAGCTATATGCTGGTATTGCATATTACTGATCCTTCTATGCATCTCCTTTCCAAATTGCTATAAGTATACAGAAGTACACGGAGCTGTTTCAATAATGTTTTCCATAAACAATCAGCAGCTCTTTAAGGATGAATTAAGAAACTTAAATTGCTAGACTTTTCTCTAACAATTTAAAAACCAACTACCAGGACCTTAATTTGAAAACCAAACCACATTTGTTTAAGGCTGTTAAGATTTAAAAAAAACCACTAGTGGTGTAGTTTAAATACACTTCATAGATATGATTCTCCATTGTCTTGCATCTTGTTTAGTTATTTACATCTGTACAAAGTGAGCACAAAATAGCTATACAATACTGCCAAATCAGTTTTACATCTGTTTTTCATGTGTAAATGACTACACAGGGCGACAGACAATAGAGAATAAACCCCAGGTATCGTAGAATCATAGAATATCAGGGTTGGAAGGGACCTCAGAGAAGGACAGCCAAAGTGAATTCTGTTTAAGCCTAGAGGTGGGAGAGACAAGAGAACTTACCTCCATAGTTTCAAAGGAGAGAACATGATTTAGAAGTGCAATTCCCTAATGTCTAGGGAAATCTGGCTAGATTGCAATGAGGAACAGAAAGAGTGTGCTTCTCTGGGTTGCTTTCCCTTTTTAATAAGGAATATGTGCATGAGGACAACACCTTTGCTTTTTTGAGATTAATCTGTCATAGCTGTTCAATCCCCTACTGAAGTTATGGTGTTCTCTTGGATGATGTTACAATAACCCCTTCTGCATTCAAACTCCTGGATTCGGGACAGGGGAAAGGGGTGCTTTAGGTTACACTGCACAATAACCAATTTTTTTGAAAGCAGGTATTATACAAAGGGTAAAGAAAATCATAAACTGAAATGGTCTTACAAAGATTTCTATTAAAGGGATAGTCAATTTAAAAAATAGGAATTAAAAAGCCCACACATTTTTGTCTGAAAAGGTCTAATCTGCTACAGTTATTTGTAACTCCCAAGATTTCTGGAACTCAAAGAGGTTATAGGGAAACGTACTCTCTTCATTTTTCCACTTTGTTTGCTTTGTGCTTTTGGCAGCACTTTGTGTACCTAATCACGGAAACTCCCTATGTAGCCAGTCAATTCCTCTCTGTGAGAATGACAAGAGAGACACAAAACATTTTTTAAAATAGGAAAATGTGACTGTAAAACAAACAAACAAAAACCGGCAGGGGGATATAGGGGCAGGTGTAACATCCGAAACTACTTTAAACACTCTCTAAAAATTTTGTTTAAAGTGCATACTTTATGTTGAGAGTTTCCCTTTAAGTATCAGCAAGTTCTACATGCTTCTTCTTAAGTGCTACTTCCAAGAAACAGATGCTATATTTGTGGCGGATACCACCATTCTTATGTGCAGGTCAGATGACCAGCATTCTTTATTTCCACATCTACATGACAGTCTTGAATTCACAGCCTGATTCATGTCCTGGTAGAATGATAACCTCCCCAAATATCTGTTATATCCAAGAGCTGTTGGATCAGAAGGTGGCTTTAGTTTTGTTTGATGTTAGCTAGCTCAAGGACACTGGTACACGACTACATGCAGTGGCCCACCAGAGCAGTTATGCTCCTGATATCAGCAAAAAGCCTTATGGTCCGATATTCAGAGCTGTTAAGCATCTTCAGCCCCAACTGACTTCAACAGAATTTGAGAGTGCTCGGCACTTTTGAAAAATCAAGTCATTAGTGACTACCAGCTGAAAAAATGAGAAGTGTTATGGCAAAGCATAGTCAGGAGGCTTACTCTCCCTTGCACTACATCAATAAGAATAAAATTGATGGTCGGGGTCCACAGTTTAGAAGCAACTCTTCCATTCATCAAGACAAATTACTGAAATCATTATAGAAGTGGCAAGTATACTGTGAAATGCAATTAATCTGCATGTGCACAACCTTTTAAAACCTTTTGGTAATTTTCACATCTTCAAGTCACCAGTCTAGACTGCAGAACATATTAAGCACAAAGACAAACTTTCTAAAGTCACAAACATAAAATGTAATATACCAGCTTTTACTCAATGCAAAACACATGGGAATACACTCACCTAAAATGGACATAAAAGCAAACAATATTTTACAAACAGAACCAAAGCAAAAAACACTCCCAGTCTAGTTTTATACTTTCCAAGCTCTACACCTAGAACAAGTTAAAAAGCACTGGTGGTCAAAGTGTGCTTGTCCAGAGGACTCTACTAATGCCCCAAAGATGACATCCCTCCTGTAGGAGTAACTGCTGGTGGGGTTCCCCAGTAGGTTTAAACTAGTGCAATAGGAATGGACTGCCAATACCCGCACTTATGTCTAGGTCCAAGCAGTTTCTGAAGAAGGAGCTGGAGTTGTTGCAATGTCCTGGGCAAAGGACACTGAGAAAAATCAGGTCCTGACAAGGTTGGGGATGGAAAGTGGACTCAAAGGGAAGACGGATTAGACAGGAGCCTTAGGCTTCGAAGATCAGGAGTTAACAGTTCCTAGGTTGGTTATGTGAGCTGTTGTAATGTCAAAAAATGTTAATTCAGTTGGCCACATTCTGAGGTCTGGCCAAACTGTGCTTAGTGCATGCCCCAAAGGGAGAAACAAAGATGACTTCACATCACCTTTAGGCCACTCAATTCTAGGTCCAGCAGAGGTCTGATTAAGCCTCCAGTTCAATTTGAACCCTACTGTCAGTGGCCATTCTAGTAGCAGAAAATCACTTAGCACCCTTTCCCCAGCTGAGCACCTTACCCCAGCAGCTTCAAAGGGGGGTGGCACAGAGCCAGCATAAGCATGCTGAGGGAAGCCCCACCTGGCCTGTTAAACCAGCTTTATGTCCCCTTCAGGCAGGTAGAGTGGCACAGAGGATTCTTGGCAATCTTAGAATCAGACCTATTATAGGGAAATAATGGTGCAAAAGATTCTTAGTGACCTTAAAAATCAAGCTCTTTAAATGAAACAGACTTTAAATTGACATGTATACGCTAATTTAAAGGTAGTAAATACATTTGATATTCATATCTCCCAAACAGAGTCACAGTTGAATTGTACCAAATGTTTTTCCTGTGACTGACCATCATGAGTGGAAGGCAAAAATGCTCACAGGGCATGAACATATCAACATACATGAACCCATGAAAGTACCACATGTGGCAACACTGCCTTGTTTGAAAAAAAGATAGCATAAAAATAAACCTGCAACACAGGGAAACGATTAAATTTGAATTTAAAAAACATTTGCAAATCCACATGAAAAATGATTATATGTGGACGTATTTTTAGCAAGAGCTTGTCCCTTATCAGAATCAACATACATCAGAATTGTGGAGAATAATTTCCTTTATAAGTGACATCTTCCATTCTGCAGTTCTCACTGTCATATTACAATTGTGTTTTACACTACACTTCCTGTTATTCTTGAAATCAGAAGTTATGGCAATTATACAGTGATGGTAGAGGTGGCACATCCAAAACTAAACCCATAACTCAGTGGGTCTCAACCAGTGGTACATATACTCAGAGGTCTTCCAGGGAGTACTCAATTCATCTAGATCAGTGTTTCTCGACCTGGTGCTTGCAGCCTCAAGGGTGGTCATGGGACAGGTTTAGGGGGTTTGCAAATGGAGGGCTGGCATTAGGAGGTGGCAAGCAGGGTAACTGCCCCAGGCCACAGCCGAAGCGAAGTTACACGCTTCAGCCCCAGGCAGCAGAGCTTGGGCTTCAGACAAGGCTCACAAGTGCAAAACAGGCTCAGTATCACATTGAAATGTAAGTACAATACCTATATTCCAATGGCTAGATTTTATAATTATATGCTAAAATAAGAAAGTAAGCAATTTTTTAGTAATAGTGTGCTGTTTGTGACACTTTTGTATTTTTATGTCTGATTCTGTAAGCAAGTAGTTTTTAAGTGAGGTGAAACTAGGGGTACTCAAGACAAGTCAGACTCCTGAAAGGGGTAGAATCGTCCAGAAAGGTTGAGAACCACTGCCTTAACTTATTCCCAACAATTTGCCTTTGGGCCTGGAACTTCAGTTTTTGCCTGACCCAGAGATAACTTTTTTTTGAAAGTGTGATGATGAAACAGACATTTTTTACTTATCCGAGTATAAAAATGGTTTTAAGCTATTAAGAACATTGTTCAGTTGTTTGGAGCTCAAAATAACTGAAACTGCCTTGTCTTAAAACTAAAATGTTGGCATACACTTAGTCCAGAATGATTAACGTATCCTTCACATTAAGAAATCTGGATTTGAAACAGAATTATGAACGTTCAACAAGAGCAGGACACTGCTCTTCACTGCATGCTTAAGTTAATAAGGAAAATAGCACCGTGAAAGGCTGCAGGGATGGGATGTATGATAGTATAATCAATCATTTTCATAGCCATTCCTGAACATGGTCTACTTCAAAAGGAGAAGAATAAAGATAGATCTAAAAACTTCTCAATATTATTTAATGTAGGTAAAGCACTAGACGGTCAAGATCCTCAGCTGATGTAAACTGATGTAGCTCTACTAAGTTAATGGAGCTATACTGTTTGACGCTAGATGTGAATCTGGTCCTATTAGTACTAAATACTGATACTATAATACAGTTTTTATTCAGATCCACTATAATCACAGAGTGCCACAACAGCAACCACTTTACTAACACATGTGCAGGCAGCTGGCCAGGATACTAACGCTATTGCTGGCATCACAGCTGGTGCACATGAGCCGAGCACCTGCCTGAAACAGTGTTCTGTTGTGGGGTGGGAGGACACTTCACTCCATCTCCACTTCTCCCTCCCTGTCTTGGCACCAGTCTCCTGTCAAACAGATGCAAAAAAATAAAACTGCTCGAAGTGGCCACTGAGGCTGCCTCAGCTGTATTTTTACCAGTGGTGCTCTATTCGTTGGTACATCAGCACTGCTTAAAAATCCTGCCCCTAAACAGGACAGGAAATCATTGATGGGGCCCTAAACTGTAGAGGAAAATTCAAGACTGTATTTGCCAAATATAGTAAAGGGGATCTGCTTGCAGATATTCCATGAGTGGTTAGCTGCTAAGTGAGAATTATTCACTCAGCTGTAGTTGCATTATTATAGTCACTTCCCATGTACGTAAACTCTAAAGAACTTGGTCCTGGTATACCAGATAAGAATTGCTCAACTTCATTTTCCTATAGCAATAATCCTACCTTTGCAACATGTCAACCTGTGTAACTACTGAATTCTTAATGTTTATAACAAACTCTAATAATGATTTACAAGTGCATCCAAATAAGTAAATGATTACAGCAGCCATGTTAGCTTGAAATTGAAAGACCAGGGGCTGGATCCAGAAGAGAATAAACTGTGAGTCTGAGTAGCTCTGATTGCATTGGTTTCATAAACTATGTAGTGTTGAGCCCATTCAATATTTGGAAAGGAGACATCAAGGGGGAAAAGGAGTTAATTAAACATATAGGTTCATAACTTTTAAGGCCCTTGTGATCACATAATTAGACCTCCTGCATAATACTAGGTGAAATCTGAGAGCCTGTAACTCCTGCATTAAGACCAATAATTTGTGACTGAATTAAGCATCTTTCATACACAAAACTTTTGCTTACTAGCCAGAAATAGGACTCCTGCTGAAACACACTTTCTCCTTTAACTGAATAAGCAAACTACAGACTTGGGCACTGGTGTCATCAGTCCAATTTGTTACTGGAATGGACTTCTTATAAAAAACCATAATCCTAATTTGGGGGCAAATCCCAATTACTTTACTAACACAAGTATTCCCCTGGACGTCAATGAGACTACTCCTGTACGTATGGCAGGCAGTATTTGAACACCAAATTAGTCACTTTGATTCTGAACTGTGCACATGAAGCTTTATGACTAACTTATTCTTGCAACAATGCATACATATATATTTACGGCTGAGATTACACTTTGATGCTGAACCATTAATTTCAGTGATTTAAAACTTTCGGGGGTAGAGGGAGTCTTTGTAGAGCTAATAATTCAGGGTTATTCTAGCTGGGAGGTGTCATCCCCTCACCCCCAATTATTTTTTGGGGGGTGGGGCAGGGGCGTAGTTGGGTGGAGTGGTTTGAAGATGTTCCATTCAGCCATTTTACAGGCTCAAATACTCAGATAAAATGAGTGCATTTCAAAAACAACATAAATTAGTACTGAAATACATTATAGATAATGTATATCTTTACAAAAGCAACAATGATGTTAATAAAGTGCAACATTAGAACTGAGCTCACACAAGGTCAGGAACTTTGAAAGAATGGACTCCACAGCAAGAAGAGGTTACTCAGCTTGTGCAATAACTGCAGTTCTTCAAGATGTACCCCCCTATGGGTGTGCCACCTTCAGTGCACATGCAACTTTGAGCCCTGTATCAGAGACTTTTCCTCTCGCAGTGCCCATTCGACTCATACATGCGTCCCTATGCCTCCTTGTGCCAGGCACCTATATAAGAATGTGTGAGCAAACTGCCCTCAGTTCCTTCTCCTGCTGAATGTCTCCACAGAGAGCAGTCCAAAGCAGAGGGGAAGGAGGATGGGTTGTGGAACACCCAAAGGGGGACACACTTTGAAGAAATGCAGTTACTGCATAAGATGAATAACTCCTCTCTTTCTCTGAGTAGTGTCCCTGTGGGTGGTCCACGTCAGGGGACTTCTAAGCAGGTTCCCCAGAGGGGAATTAGGTAGACGGTAGGAAAACAAGAAATCAGAGTCCTTAGGGGGAACGTAGTACTTTTTAATCCGCTCCTTTGCATGCTGATGGAATAGTAGCAGGTGTTTGCCACACAGTTTTACCTGGATCCAGGAGTGCTTCGCTGATGGGTATGCCACCCTCAAGTGTGTTATTGACTGTAGGACAGCCAATATCTCGTGTTGTGAATCCCTGACCCTTTCTAGTGGAATCTGAAGAATGACAGCTATTCTCTTTATGAGGTCTTGCAATTGCTGAAAATTGTTGGCCATGGAATGTGGTGGAAGTATAACTGCTTTTTGTGAGGTAGCTGGTTCTGGAGGAGAGGACTGAACAATCCTAGTCTCCCTTTGAGATGGTACCAGTGGTCTGGAGAACTGCTGTTGGTAAGCAGCCGAAGGATCCCGTATGGCTGTGGGGGGGGAGGGAAGAGAGACATACAGAAGAGTAGGGTTTCAGGGTTGGTTCCACCATTCTTGATGATGGTCATTATCTTTTCTGTAACGGTCAACGAATGGGTCCTGACAGGACATGTTGGGAACCCTGGACTGAAACAGAAAAGACTGATTTTAAGTCCCCTTCATCCTCCTCATCCAGTGGAAGAGCCTCCAGAGAAAAGGATGGAGAGTCCCGCAGAACGGGGGAGAGTAGCACGCTGGAGACTGAGGTCTTGGTACCAAAAGACACTTCATACCTACAAGGAGCCGGGATTCAGGCTCATCTGATATGGATGGGTCTCTTGTGTATCTAAATTCTTACGGTACTGAGTAGGGAATTGGTACCGACATGGACACCGAGATGCAGTAGCTGAAGCTTATGATACCGTCTATGGCAGGTGTGCCGATGTAAGCCCCCCTGATGGAGTCTGGCACCATTGCTTGCTCTGTACTGAGCGTATCAAATTGGTAGGTGCAGACTGAGGGATTGAGCCTGATGGTACTAAAAAGGGGCGCTTACCCTCCTAACCTGCCTCAGACACTGGTTGAGTATTCCGTCATTAACAGTCTCAGCTTAATCTCCTTGTTCTTCCTTGCCTTCAACCTGACAGGTAGGCAGAAATTGCACTTCTGGGAGACATGGGACTCCTCCAAATAATGAGCACACTTAGAGTAGCCATCACTTACTGGGATAGCCTCTTGGCAGCATAGGCTGCATGTGAAGCCTGGTCAGCCAGGCATGCCCCACCAGGAAGACAAGGCTTCTGAAAGAAAGAGAGAGGAGGAGGAAAAACAAAAACAAATAAACAATCCTCTCACTGTTAACACTTACGTAATAAATATAACTACTAGGGCTGTCAAGCGATTAAAAAAATTAACCGTGCGATTAATCGCACTGTTAATAATAGAACACCATTTATTTAAATATTTCTGGAGGTCTTCTACATTTTCAAATATATTGAATTACAACACAGAATACAAAGCGTACAGTGCTCGCTATATATTTATTTTTTATTACAAATATTTGCACTGTACAAAAACAGAAAATAGTATTTTTCAATGTTGTGCAATCTCTTTATCACGAAAGTTGAACTTATAAATGTAGAATTATGTACAAAAAACCCTGCATTCAAAAATAAAACAATGTACAATTTTAGAGCCTCAAGTCACTCAGTCCTACTTCTTGTTCAGCCAATCACTCAGACAAACAAGTTTGTTTACATTTGCAAGAAATAATGCTGCCCACTTCTTGTTTACAATGTCACATGAAAGTGAGAACAGGCGTTGGTACTTTTGTAGCCGGCATTGCAAGGTATTTATGTCGCAAATATGCTAACCACTTGTACGCCCCTTCATGCTTCGGCCACCATTCCAGGGAACATGCTTCCATGCTGATAATGCTCATTAAAAAAAGTATGCGTTAATTAAATTTCTGCCTGAACTCCTTGGGGGAGAACTGTATGTCCCCTTCTCTGTTTTCCTCACATTCTGCCATATATTTCATGTTATATCAGTCTTGGAGGATGACCCAGCACATGTTGTTCATTTTAAGAACACTTTCACTGCAAAGTTGAGAAAACGCAAAGAAGGTACCAATGTGAGATTTCTGAAGACAGCTACAGCACTCGACCCAAGATTTAAGAATCTGAAGTGCTGTCCCAAATCTGACTGAGACAAGGTGTAAAGCATGCTTTCAGAATTCTTAAAAGAGAAACTACAGAACCCAAACCACCAAAAAAAGAAAATTAATCTTCTGCTGGTGTCCTCTGACTCAGATAATGAAAATGAACATGCGTCGGTCTGCACTGCTTCGGATTGTTATCGATCAGAACCCATCAACAGCCTGGACCATGTCCCTTGGAATGGTAGTTGAAGCATGAAGGGACATATGAACCTTTAGCACATATGGCATGTAAATATCTTGCAACGCTGGCTACAACAGTGCCATGCCAATGCCTGTTCTCACTTTCAGGTGACGTAAACAAGAAGCAGGCATCATTATCTCCTGTAAATGTAAACAAACTTGTTTGTCACAGAGATTGGCTGAACAAGAAGTAGAACTGAGTGGACTTGCAGACTCTGAAGTTTTGCATTGTTTTGGTTCTGAGTGGTTACGTAATAAAAAAAATCTACATTTGTAAGTTGCACTTTCAGGACAATGATTACACTACAGTACTTGTATTTTTCATTTTTACAGTGCAAATATTTTTAATAAAAAATAATATACACTTTGATTTCAGGTTTCAGAGTAGCAGCCGTGTTAGTCTGTATTTGCAAAAAGAAAAGGAGTACTAGTGGCACCTTAGAGACTAATCAATTTATTTGAGCATGAGCTTTCGTGAGCTACAGCTCACTTCAGCTCACGAAAGCTTATGCTCAAATAAATTGGTTAGTCTCTAAGGTGCCACTAGTACTCCTTTCCACTTTGATTTCAATTACAACACAGAATACAATATATATGAAAATATAGAAAAACATCCAAAATATTTAATAAATTTAAATTGGTATTCTATTGTTTAACAGTGCGATTAAAACTGCAATTAATTGCGATTATTTTTTAAATTGCAATTAATTTTTTGAGTTAATCATGTGAGTTAACTGCAATTAATCGACAGCCCTAATAACTACTAAAAACAACTAACGACACTAACAAAACAAACCACTATAAAAAGAACGTGAAATAGCGGAGGCACACTTGAGGTGGGCACGCTAGAGATCCATCTCAGGTTGAGAAGAAGACTGAATGCGGTTCACCTGTGCATCCCTATACAGACTCAGCATCCAGCATGAGGCGGCACAGGGCACATGTGCAGGCCAAACAGGCACTGCTAGCAGAAAAGTCTCCAATTAAGGGCTTGAGAGGTGCCTGTGCACCTGCAGTGAAGAGTCCATAGGAACTTAACTGGAAGAAGAAATAACAATGTTCCCTATTGCACACCTTCTATATGAATTCATAAACAATCTGAAAGCCTCCTGCAACTGGACCAACCACCCTCAGCTCTCATTGCAGCAAAAGCACCTTGTAAAATTGAGCTTTCTATCCATGTTGTGGGCAATAGGGAAGAGAGCTGATGAGACCATAATTTTGACATTCGTGCAATTAACATTTCAGACTTAGCATCGAAGTAATGCTGGACTTTATTTCCCCCTAATCTTTTTACTTTGTATTAAACATCCATAATCCCATAGTAAGTAGATCATTAAACTGTGGAATATTTGAAGCAGCTCCCCAGGTCACTACATAAAACAAATAAAGAAATACTGCTTTTTCTTTTATTGGTGTTATACTATACTCTGTTGTTAACTAGCACTTTTAATAAGTTCAAATCAACAAAAATATTATACAGTGAATTATGACTCTGCATTCCTTTCCATGAAAGGTTCCCAACTTTTTAACATGTTTAAGGTTTTTAAACACCCAAACAAGTTTAAGCTGTAGTTCTGATTCCTTCAAAAGTTTTCCCTATATTTGGAGCATATTTTGAGACCAATTAACTTTAAGCCAAGACTAAGCAGGCCTATAGTTTAATTAAACCAGTGCAACTCTGGGTAAAGTAGTAGTCCATGTAGTTCAACCAGTGAAAACTCCTGTATATAGACACACAAACTGATTTAAACCCAGTTTATGCTGATCTTAGCTTAAATTAGTGGCAAAACCTAAATCAATAGAAACCGATTTTTATATCAGTTTAAGAGTGACCACACAGGAGTTTACACTAGTTTAAACTAAAATCTACTAGAAACAATTTAGTGAAACGTGTGCAAGTTGTGCGTAGATAAGTCCTCTAACATTTGAGTTAGAAACAATGCTAGTTTAAGTTCTCTGCTTAGCTAACACATGGTTCTCCCCTGCACTCTTCTCCCCTCTCTATTTGTAACTCATCCGTTCCCTTTCCTGTTGCATCAGGAAACTGTAAATACAGTGGCTTCTGCAGGGCGCTGTTATAATTACCACAGTGTACTGCAACTGTGAAACTTATGCAAAGTATGTAACAACTACTTCAACAAGCTAGAACAGGCAGAATTTAATGTGGTTCTTTTGGCTTTCTAGAAATCCT
Source organism: Eretmochelys imbricata (assembly GCF_965152235.1). Lineage (NCBI taxonomy): Eukaryota > Metazoa > Chordata > Testudines > Cheloniidae > Eretmochelys > Eretmochelys imbricata. The sequence goes on from NC_135582.1 coordinate 33,504,981, forward strand.
TTCTAACAGTTCACCAAGAATGAAAATGATACATTTTTGGAAAATATTTAATTTGGCATAAAATTTTAAGACATAACATTTTCCCCTAAGCAGCTCTCATTATAAAATAAAAGCATCTGCTTTACAGACCACTAAAAACTTTCATAAGACGTTGAAGACTGCGAGCTCTGAAGGAATGCTAGTACAGAGTTCCTAGTCTCCATGACCTTTTATAACTTTTGTTTTATCCTGCCTCTCAAAACAAATCTAGACCAATAATAGAATGTTTAGAGCTATGAAAAATGCACTCACCAATACAAAAGAGATGTATTAGTAACAGCTACCATTTTCACCAACTCCTGTGAGAACACATTTTAAACCACCTTCTCCGTATTTTATTTACTTGACTTTAGCACTATGGTGATGTATTATAAACCCTGTCAAGCCTCTGGAAAAGGTTCCCCCCACCCACTGAGTAATCCTGGTTTATAGTTTACTACGCTTTCTGAAATGTGTTAAGTCAAGCATTCTTCAGAGTTGAAAGTTTCAAAAAAGAAACAGCAGACATTCAAGACAAAACATACACTTGTTTTCTCCCAAGTATGTGTGCGTGTGTATATATATTTACATATACACACACTGTAAAACAATTAAGCATTCAAACAAACAGACAAAAGGGTAATGCAGCAACCTGTAAGAAATCTTAAACAGCAATTTCATTTTTTCAAAATATAGAAAACGTAATCGATCACTTTTTCTAATCTAGAATGTCATATCTGACTGGTTAGGGCGCTTCCTTTTATTTTTTTTCATTCAAGTTTGTATTATACCTATAGAAACTCACTGATTATTTATGCTTGAGAGATCAGATTTGCTCAGTGCTATACAAACATCTTTATAGGAGCATTACAAAAAATAATAATAAATGTGAGCTTTCTCTGCACTGATATTCAATAGAAAAGCTCAGAGTCTGGTTAAGTCCATGTAAGGTCATTAATGTCAAACATACTTCATATGCAACTGATCAGGTCAATGCAAGGAATAAAATAATACAAGTCTTACCAATTTGAAAAAATAAACTACTAACCATAATACAACAAACTCAGTTATAAACTAAAAGTGTATTTGGTCTCTTTCTCCAATCCCTCCCCCTCCCTTATACATGCACATTCATAGAACAGTACTGTGCAAGAACTATTTCTTAGATTTTTCTACAGCGTTTCATGCTTTAAATTCTGACCATGCCAGTTATACTTCTTGATCTCATAAATTTAATGAGGTCACTTGACATGCATGTTTACAAAAAAGAAAACTGAAGCAAGAGAAGAAAAAAAAAAAAAAACCCTACAGAGCTGTCAAATGGTATATAGGATTACAGGTATAGCATCTTGATACCTTAAACCCATCATCCTGAAAGTGAAACATTTTTTACTTGAGACTAGCAATGGTTTGTTTCATTTAAATATTTTCTAAATGCCAGTTTTATCTTCAAACTCCAAGAAAACCCCACCGATGACATAGAAACTGCTGTGAACAGAGCTGCATGAAAGGATTAATCAACTGCATAGTACGTCAGTCTCTAAACAAGGCAAAACACTAAATCAGAGTTAGATTCCTCACCTGCAGTTACACCCAGTTAATCTGCTTGAAAGCAGCAAACTATGTAAATCTACTTATACTGGTGAGATAAACATTACAGTCATCAAAATGTAACAAGAACCATTGTTACCAGGCAAAGCTGTTAAAAATAAATTAAAAAAAAAACAAAACACATGGCTTTCTTACAGAAGCTCAGATACCGATCCAGCATCTATTGGTGAGACTCAATGGTTATTTCATCCTAAACCTAAATAGCTACTTGCTCTGGCCCCCAAAAATCAGAGATGAGGAAAAGTGGGCTGAACACAGTGATTTAAAATCCCAAATCAAATGTCTACAGCAGCTCTACAGATACAAAGAGCAGATGGAAGGGAGGAGACCCAATTTTCCATCACACAGGCGTAAATATGTTGTCTTCATTGTTACTACTTTGGATTTACACAGGCGTAACTGAAAGGTGAAAATTCAGGTTCCTTATATACGTAGGTTGTATTGAAGAGAGACCTAAAAGAGTCTACAGCAGCGGGTGAAGAGGTATTACCACTTATTATAGCCTCTTCACAGTAGATAGAATATCCTCCTTTAAAGGAAGAGTAAAAATATTTGACTGTATTTAGCCACTTTCACGTATAATCAGAACTGTTTTGACAGACAAACTACTGAAGTATAAAACCAACTGGGATAGGCAATGCATTGCCCACATTCTTCAGCCAGCCTTGAACCTGCATTCTGTTTTTGTCAGAGCATTACCTGCCAAGTTACTACTCACTTTTGCAGCTTCAAACTTTGACATGAGCTCAGTAGGAGCATTTTTAATGTGCTCTTGTCTGTCCGCAATGCAGGCAAATCCTATTTAACACAGATGACTTCAGAGACCAGAGCTTGCTGCTCACCCTACCACTATAGAAGAGAAAAAGATTAGGCACCACCCACCTCTGTCTGACCTGAAAATGAAGTAGCTGACTGGCTCCTAGAAACCTGAGTTACACAGAGAGACACAGATAGCAAGCATAGTACTGTAATCACAGATTCCTTTGTAAAATTAACATTACTTTTAGGCAACAAATAGATTGTATCAGTGAAATCCTGGCCTCACTAAAACCACTGGGATTTTTGCCATGGATTACAATGAGGCAAAATTATATTACAATTCCTTCCCACTAAAACTGACAGGGTACTTCTTTCCTTTTGCTGATAGATTGCAGTCAACTTTCAGCCACAATCTGGCACCAACCAGAAATTATGATAGAAAAAACATATTATTTTATCAAAGATTTAGGATTCTATTAAAATCTTACACCATTCTGCTACCACTAAAAACACATTATAATTAAAAAGCCAGCACAGGCTATCCCAGAGTATTTACTTTTCATTTTTAAAATTCTTTTAACTCCTCTGTCTCATATACTGAATACTCCCTTTTACCATAGAAGAAAACTAGCCTCTTAGAATAAAATACAAATACAAATATTCTGAAAATGGATTAGATTTAATTGTACATTAGTAAATCTACTTTATAACAAATGGAGGATTAGACTCGTATCCTGTGACACTAATTCATCCATGCAGGTGAAGTCTCAGTGAAAATGAAATCACCAAGTCACTCTTATTCCCAATGAAGTCAATAGGAGTTTTGCACACACTTCAGTGGGAAAAGTTCTCAAACCCCAGCTCCCTATGTAGGAAATGTTTGAATACAGAATGGCTAAACACTAACAAAAGAATGCTTTGGTACCCGGGGTCTTAAGACTACATAATACCCACACATTCATTTCTTTCTCTGCTACTGAAAAAGAAAAAAAGGTCTGTTTGTTTTTCTAATTCAGTCAGGCCTTTTAGCTCTTTGAATCTAAGGAGTGCACTGTGAAAAGAAGAGCATCTTATCAGCATGCTCCAGACCAGCAGGCTAACTCAGATCCCTACACAAAACATACAACCCTTCCAGTAAAAAGGCCTCACCCTCAGAGTTTTCCTCCCTATTTCCTCGCTAACACCCTGTTGCACGCTAACAAACAAATGAACACACCAGACCCTAAGGTGCCTTAATTAACTATCCTGTCAGGTAATTTAAGAAAATAGTGTTTAATACATTGGCTTCCCTTACAAAGTATGTAGACACACGATACAAGAGCTACACTGTGGTTGTATCAGGGGGATTTATTTAAAAAAAAATCACCACCCAATAATATTTTATCACATACACACACTTCAGATGCAAGATGCAATGATGATGACACAATGTTGGGTGTCATCTGCAAAATGTTGTTGAGATAGCATTGTAAGTGATTTGTACAATAAGGAGAGTGATCACTTTAGATAAGCTATTACCAGCAGGAGAGTGGGGTGGGGGGAGAGAAAACCTTTTGTAGTGGTAAACACCCATTTTTTCATGCTTTGTGTGTATAAAAAGATCTTCTATACTTTCCACAGTATGCATCCGATGATGTGAGCTGTAGCTCACGAAAGCTTATGCTCAAATAAATTGGTTAGTCTCTAAGGGGCCACAAGTACTCCTTTTCTTTTTATAATAAGGATGTTTCTTTAAAATGGGGGACGAGAGCAGCAAGTTATGAAAGCTCACTTAAACTCCAAGTAAAGATAAACCTAATGTAAACTGTTGCACTGGTTATCATAATCCTAATAATTCACATGCTTACCTATCAGAGAAACATACATGAATTGGAATTTTTTTAAAAAATCCATTAAAATCAATAATTCTATGAAGCCCTGTAGTAAAGTGACTCTCCATTACAATGTGATGTGATCTGATATTTCTATCTTTAATGCATCCCAACTCCACAGAGAGTGACAATACCTCCTTTACCATTATTATGATTTGTTTCTATTGCTGAGGGGGGCGGACACAAAAGGGGATTTATGTTTCCTCCCTCCCCAGCCCCAAGAAAATACATGAGAGTGGGGGGTGGTTGTGAGTTGATTGTTTTTTCGGTCAACCAGGCATCTTGTCACTGACTTCTAATCCATGTAACCTTTTCTATACAAACACGAGGGTCCTCACTTTTCCTGACAAACCTGAAGCACGTGATTTTTGTTTGTCTGGTCAAAGGTTCAATGAAAACGGGTCTGTTTTGTAGTAAATAATTGTGTGACGACGCCAACACTAAAAATCAGAAACAGTTTTCCTAATTTCTCCCACCCCCACCGCAGCAGAGGATGTTGGTCTAATCATTCCAGCTGCTTTCAAAACTTAAGATGCTAAAATGTCCGTTTCAAAACAGTTCCATAGATGTGAATGGTCCAAGCTTATCGAAACTATCTGCTCATAAAATGTCACAGGGTTTCCCTCGCACTGCTAGGGGGAGGCCGGGGGCGGCGGCGGGTGACGCTCAGCCGCGACAGCAGAGGGGTTTTTGGAGCGTATGGGGCTTTTTTGTTTGTTTTGAAAGCACGTTCGCCCTTCTTGTCATTTTATCAGAAAGGAAAACATTCAGCCTGAAGTTTCGATTTTCAATGCATGTTGCAACTTCACTCCTTTAAAAAACAAAACAAACAAAAAAGAACCGTGGCGCAGCGCCCAGCACATCCAGGGCTCGCTAGGCGCCACACAACACCCCCCTCCACCGCTAGGGCCACCCGGCTGAAGTCGCCTGACCGGCACCAGATCGCCTTTCTTTCGGGGACCCAACAAGGTCACACGCAGCCTCGGAGCAGGGGGGACTCTCCGTGCAAGCCAGCGGGACGCGCGCAGCGGAGCGCTAAGGGAGTGGAACTTACAGGTCCCCCCCCGCGACGTACCCACTCCTCCCCTTCCCCTGGGGGGGGGGGGGAGCGCTGCTCTCTTACCTGTTTCCTATAGGAAGCCCTGCTGCCGCCCGCCGGGTTACTGCTGCTATTGGGGAAAATCATCGCCCCGCCTAAGCCCCAGCTTCCCCTCGGGATGGGCAGCAACTTTTGTGCCAACTTGCGCGCAGGGGCGGCTGCGGTGCCTCCCTCCCTCCCCGGCGGCTGCCTCCGAGCCGGAGGTCCACGCACGACGACGCCTCTTTCCCCCTTCCGCTCCGGGGATCAGCCGCGCAGCGCCTCCCGCACGAGCAGCAGCGGCCGAAGGGAGCTCATTGATCTGGCGGCGGCGGCGGGCGCTTCCCCAGCGGCGGCAGAGCCGATCCCACCTACCAGCGGCCTCAACCACCGCCCAGAGAGAGCGCGGCGCCGCAGGAGACGGCCCACAGCAGGCTCTGCGCCCGGCTCCTGCGCCCGGCCTGCCCCGCACGCTGCCGCCTCCTGCCCTGGCCGCTCTGCTCTGCGCAGGGGCGCTCAGCAGCCACCCACTGCGCGGGGCCCCGGAGGAGCAGGCGGCGGCCGCCCCTGCCCCGCCGAATGGTTGCTTCTGGCCCCCGCATTCCGCACATTCCACGGTGCAGCCAGCAGCTCCCTGCGCACCAGCGGCGGCAGCACTTCGCCCCTGGGCCAGGCGCTCCGCGGCCAGGTGAGCGCAGCAGGAGGAGGGACGTGTCGCCTCCGCTTCACCTGGGGAAGGGCCCGAGTATGCAGCCAGCAGCTGTCTACTCTAGTCCTTTACTCTGCAGGGCCAGCAGCAAAGCACCTCCCCCCACAGCTGCGCCTTCGACAGAGCTGGGCAGCCCTGGCCCGGACGCACAGTTCAGCCGCACAAGCGCAGGGGGAGATGGGGTCAGAACCGGCCACCCTGAGGTTCTGCATGCTCGACCTCTAGACCAAGGTGGAAACCAGGTGCAAATCGAGAATGGATCGAAACTCGTTCAGTGGATCAGAAGGGGGTGACTTCTCACGTGGCCGGGGGTTTGAAAACCAGCATCTGGCTCTGGAATTTTCCAGCAGCTCAAAACTCTGGATCTAAACACCCAGGACTTTGGGGTGAGACGCCACCATAGTCAGAAATCTAGTTCAGAACTTTGCAACTTGTGTACATCTCTTCAAATATCTGATCCCCTTCTCACACATACACAAGGTCAGAGAGAGATTGCAAATTTACTTTTCAAAAGGACCGAACCCTGTAGTCAATAGGAATTTTGCCAATGATTTCAGTAGCGATAGGATTTAATTCAAAATACATGACTCTGCCTTACACAAGTTGATTTTGCCTGTGTGAAATCAACTGAATTGTCCCTCATGGCCTGAACAAGGAACAAAAGTCATAAAGTCCAAAGTCTAGCCTTATAGTCTGAGATGGCTAGCACAGTTTTAGGGAGTTCATCCATCCTAAATCTCACCAATTCCTCCGAATAAGCTTTTTTGAAGTTGGAGGGAAATCCCATTTTTCTGCCAAAATTTAGGGCCTTGGGAAGTTTTGCAGTTACCGGAAAATTAGATTCCTCAGGTTTGTTGAGGGAAAGGGCTGCAACTGCCTTCCAAATTTTAGATGTGTTACGTAGAACTCTGAACCCTTTTTGTTGTGTACCCATCATTGGTTATAACTAGCAGTCTCATCTATAAAATAAAATTAGACTTTGTTCAACTCTGTAATTTCATACAGGTGACTCTGTAAGAGGACCTTCCACTGAGGACACCTAGTTCCAAGGTTTCCTTTGGTATTTTTAAATTCTCTTTGATAGTAAGCACTCACTCCAAAAATTGATTGGGAACATAGATTGCTGGAAAGAAACATAGATTTGCCACTTGGTTCACCAGTGAAATGTTGAGCTGCATCCCAGAACAGCTATGCCAGCTCTAGAGTGTTTGGTGCTGGTAGCAACTTGGAAAATGTCCACCCCTCTCAACCTTCAGTTACTTTTTGCAATAAGCAGTCACTAAATATTTTCGTGCCGTTGCATTTTGCTGCCCTAGACAACAGCCTATTCTAGTATAGCGAACAGTGAGAAAGCAGTGCTGCTTGGCAGAATTGTTATCTGTGTACCAGTAAACACCGCCAAAATACAAAAAAACCCCACACAGCACCTAAAAACTCATCCACAGTTACGTTCCATGTTAAACCTGACCTTTGAATAACTGTTCAGAGCTAGTCAAAAACCATGCCCAGCGTGTGGTATGTGCACATGCAATCTTAATTCTGCATGCTTTGAATTAGTATTTCTAAGGCAATAGAAGAACTGCACAGTACTGGCAGCATAGTCTTCTAATAGTCAACAAAAGTGAGAAAGATCTTCACGAATCCTCTACTCTTACAAAATGACTTTGGGGATAGGAGACATGGGAATTGATATCTTCCCCCCCAGATGACAAAGGATTCTGAGGAACTTTACTTTTCCCTTTTTTCCCAATACAATTAAAAACTGGCAGGATGTAGACATTTCCTATTCCATCACAGGTATTTTTAAGGCACCAATCACTGTGGTAGTTAGACACCATTACAGGAATTAAAAGATTTAAGAACATTTCAAAAGGGAACTCTAAAAGGAGGAACTCTGCACTTTCATCCCCAGGTTGCTATTCTTTAGAGAGGATGTGGATTTCCCTTTCGTGGATTCACCATGTGGCACATGTTTTTTCATGGACAATACATACTCTGTTTTTCTAACATTTGTGGTATAAAACATGTAACATTAAACCATTCAGTGAAAATTTGATAGAAAATATCACCCTCAAGAGATATTTGTTTTATTTATGCTTTTGTTTAAAGGAGATTTGCAATGGCATTTTCAGAGGAGAAAGTGTGTTAGCCTTGATGTCCTGGCCAAAGTAGCATTCAGCCTACCAAAATCCTCCCTGCATATCCAAATGGATAAGGTAATCTTCCTCAATTCTTGCCCTAAATTATGAAACAGTCTTGCCTTGTGTGCTGTTAAACAATAGCTATGTTCTACCCCAGAGCCGGTAGTGGCATTTTAGTGATGTGATGGTGGGTGAAGTGATTTCTGTGTGTGGGAGTGAGTGTGCATGAGAGAGAGAGAAGACTAATAAGGCTCGACAGTACCTTCTGGGAGGGAAGGTGTTATATAGGTTTAGGATTTTACTAAGCACTTTCCCTACATCTTTTCTAGGATAAAAGGATCATTACATGTTTGCAGATAAGACCCTCAGTCTTACCCCGCTAAGAGTAAAAATATTGAAACAGACTCTTTGAAATGTATACAGAAGTGGAAATTTAAATCACATTTGTCAAGGAAATGCATATTAATTGTGTTATAACAGATGTGAACCTATGTACTAGTATGCAGGTACCTTCCTGGTTAAAGTTATAAATATGTACTTCAGTTTGTTTTTGAGGAGTACTGGTAAGCATGGAGGTTCTAAAGGTACCTGGATTAATATTTTGACAGTTTCTTTAACTAGCAGGAGTTGCTCAGTCAAAAAAGAAGGTGGCTTGCAGAGCAGAGCTAGTTATATTTTGTGGTTAAAATCTTCATGCATTGCATGTTTATTGTTCAGAGACAGTTAAAGATGCGTATTTGTAGATAAATTAAGGCCAGATCTGAGTTGAGCATACCACTAAAGGGTATCTGAAGATTTAGACAGCAACAGGAAGCCTTCAAAGGAGCTAGAGAATATCTGGAAAATTTGGAAGCTTCCAAGTAATTACCATCAATCTCAGCAAACAGCAGATTGGTGAAACCAAACCCTTATTCTGTAAACAGTTCCACATCCATAAATCACAGCTTCATGATTCAAATCAAACCCCTGGTTTCTTAATTTACACAAAGCTAAATAAACTCTGTGGAAACCCTCCATCAAGGGTCATTCACTGCTGTGGTGGGACAGTTACTGTTTCTACCACCTCCCTCCCTAGAAGGTTCTGTTTTAGTAGGGTAACTTTAGTTTCCGCTAGGGGCTTCTAGAGCCTAGTCTGGATGTTCTGAATTCATGCATTCTGCCAGCTGCCCTGGCCATGTCCCCTCGTGAGCCAGTGCCACCCATTTGGGGGGCTGCCTAAACACACCCCTGGTGCAGGGAAGGTTATGAGCACTTTGTACTCTCCCCTTCCAGTTGGGTCTTTCTACTGTAACTCCCAAGGAGATTACCTAGATTCCTGGGGCTCTGTCTGCTGGCAGAATGGGAGAGGAACACTGTCCCTGGTAGGGAGAGGGAGCCAAGGCAAACTCAGAGTCTGCCTGGCAACCAATAGGGAGTGAGATGCCTCACCCAGGGAGTTCAGGAAAGAGGAGAAGACATTTTTTAGTCATTCTGGAGCCAGCCAGGGCAAGGGCAGGACTGGTTGTGTGGGGAGCTGGTGAGTCTCAGGCCTGCATGCAGGGTTCCTGCTGAGAACTGGCCCCTAGGGACCTGAAAGCAAGATCCCTCAGCTGGGCTCTTCCTTCTCCGCTGATGATTCCCAGTTTGTAGAGTTTTGCTGGGAAACTTCCCCAGCCAGGCTGAGTTAGCCCTCCAGCTCCCTAGATGAGACCAGTCACCACGTGGTCAGCTCTGTCCTGTCTGCTAGTTCAGGTTGCTGCCTGCTGTGAGTGTGCCTGGATGCTGGGCTAGGAGACTACAGTTTGGATTTTAGTACAGTTGTGTAATCTGCACCTTGAGCCCTACACCCCTTTGTGGTGAGAGGAAATCCTGGGACCAGAACAGCCTGATTCCTGCCTGAAGAGGATCTCTGCCAGCAGAGATCAGCCCCTCTGCAGTGACTGAGGAGTCCAGAGTCATCTCTGGACCTGAGGATCATTCATGGAGTTTGTGAATGCACCATCTTTTACTCAGTAAGTCAGAGAATTCATTTTGGGGACCTCCTACTCCCTGAACTGTGTCCTCAAGCCAGGGAGGAAGGGTTTGGGGATTTTATAACCTGCTGCCTGTTTCAAGTGTGGAGGAACTTACCACCTTCTCCCACTTGTGAGTCCCTTGGGCTCTACTGAACCCAGTCAGCCACAGTGCTAAACCACTGCAGAAAAGAATTTTGGTGTCATAGGTCATCAAGGGCCCCAACAAAGTACGTGTACCAACGGCACACTAATCTTACATTTGCTACGTCAAGTCATGTGACTAGGAAAAGTCACAGGTATTGGCAGTGTGGGCGCCGGTGAACCTAAAAATAGTGTTTTTCCCTGTTATGTTATATTTGTCTCCTGTTTAATATAATTATTGTGTTGAATATATTGTATGTGTTTGTGTTATTTCTTGGAAGTCTCCAACTATCTGGCAAGTAAGTGGGGATTACTCTGTGGTTAGAATTTTCCACCCAAGCTGCCCTGGAGACCCTGCCAGGAAGGAGCGAGGGGGGTGGAGGCCACCAAATAATTCATCGGAAAAAATAAAGAAGATACACTCTGCTGAGTGGGTGGCGGGATCCAGAAAAACCCAGACCTGTCCATCAAAACCTGTAAGCAGACTGGCATTAAAGAAAGTAACCGGATGGAGAGAGGGCACTACATTGGAGGCACCACTGGGATCCCGTCTTTTAAACTCAGACCTTATATACACCCCTGCTGTCTTCCTGGGAAATTAAGTAAATTCCCAGTATGGATTGCCAGAAGAGGCTTGTAACTTGGTGTGAGCTGGAGGAAGGTGACCCTGAATGCCACTTCCTGCTCACTAATGTACCCACTGAATGGGAAGTTAGACAAATTGAAGATGAGATTGCTAATGTTAGAGAATGGGGAACCTGTGTGGTTCGGAGTCATATGCAAGCAAAAGGGGAAGCTACTTTATCCCTTCTTGTAGAGGGCAAGATTATATTGTCTACTGTAGTGATCCTCCATGTAATTCTACCAGATGGAGAGAAGGAAGGATAGAAGGTAACCACACAAGCACAATCACATTTTCCCTCCCCATCTTCCCCACCATCTGAAACCATCAATTTTCAGTCCAAATTGGGGGACTTTCTTAGGAAGGAAGGGACGACCATGACTGAATTAAGGACTCTTTTGGGAAATAATCCTGTACCTCCTCCCAGGTCTACGGACCAAATAATTTTTGCTATGAGACAAGCCATAGGAGAGTCCATAAAGACAGTATATGAATTGGGCCCTTACAGAAAGCTGAAGTTCTTTTCAGGCATTAAACCAGTGCCTGTAGGGGAAGATAACTATGACACTTGGAGGCATCAACTAAATCGGATGATGCAGGAATGGCAATGTAGTGAGGCTGAAAAGAGGAAACGTGTGGCAGAAAGCCTGCGAGGACCTGCAGGGAATGTGCATTGAAAGCCAGCAAGCCTGTTGCCACTGTTGATGACTATCTCTCAGCGATGGAGGATGCCTTTGGGAGCCTAGAGACAGGGGAAGACCGCTACTTTCAATTTCGGTCCTGTTACCAACAGCCAGGTAAAAAACTATCTTTCTATCTTCACAGATTGGAACCATCCCTTCAACTGTGCATCCGCCATAAAGGCACCGAGAGGAGCAAGGAACAGAGTACAACTAGAACAGATCATACGAGGTGCCATTTATGATGACTTTCTAATTATGAAGCTGCAACTTGTAGACCGATTGGACAGTCCTCCAGAATTCCATCAATTGCTGTGAGAAGTCCGGGAGGAGGAGGAAAAGAGAACTATTAGAGAGAGGAATAAGATCTCAGTAAGTAGGACCGTTGCTCCTAACAAACTGAAGGATGACCCTTGTCTGTCCACCACTGAGGACCTCCATCAACAGCTTAAAACTTTGACAGCACAGCTCACTGAATTTATGACAAGTAAGATGCCTCAGGGGTCACCTAGTGAAATTCTTCCACCAACTTTGACAGAAAGAAAGTACCCTTCCTTTTGCCCAGGGAGAGGGGACCACAACAGAGAACCTGTAAATAAAACCTTGGCGACCCTCCCAAGGAACAAGAGATTCTGCTACCAATGTGGTGAGGAAAGGTACATTGCCACCCAGTGTGACAACCCGAGGAACGAAAAGAAGGTAGCACAACGAAAAAGGGAGCTACAGGGAAACTCCCAAGGATCCCAGTAATGGAACATACTGGAGCCATTACAGTCAGAGCTCCACTAAGTTGTGTTATGAACAGCCTTCCTGGAGCCCATTCCCAGAGGGATTGATAGGCCCAACAGCAGTAGTTAATGTGATGGTAGAAGGGATTCCTTGTAGGGCCTTGCTGGACAGTGGATCTCAGGTCACCATCATTACTAGAGAATTCCATCAGCAATTCCTGCTTCAAGTGAAGATCTAGCCTCTAGAGCAGGGGTAGGCAACCTGCAGCATGCGAACTGATTTTCAGTGGCACTCACACTGCCCGGGTCCTGGCCACCGGTTCGGGTGGGGCTCTGCATTTTAATTTAATTTTAAATGAAGCTTCTTAAACATTTTAAAAACCTTATTTACTTTACATAAAACAATAGTTTGGTTATATATTATAGACTTATAGAAAGAGACCTTCTAAAAATGTTAAAATGTATTACTGGCACGCAAAACCTTAAATTAGAGTGAATAAATGAAGACGCGGCACACCACTTCTGAAAGGTTGCTGACCCCTGCTCTAGAGGGATTGGCAATATGGGACCTTAGCAATGCTAGTTACCTGTACGATGGATATGTATTAGTGACTCTAAGTTTTTCTGCAGAACTGGCTGGATGTTTCCAGGATTGTGATACTCTGGCTTTGATTTGTCCTGAGACGCAAAATTCTGATGGCATTCCCATACTGATTGCAATCAACAGCAACATGTTCCAGTCTTTGGCCACTCTTTGTGGTCGTTTGGGCCAGAAGACCCCAGGCATGGTTTCGCCCTCCCTGGCAAGAGCCAACCCTGGGCTCATCCACAATGCATTATGACCACGATAGCTCTGTTGATGAGTCACTAGGGAAAGTTGTATGAGTATCCAAAGCTGTTTTGTCCATACCCCCACATGGTGAGATTGACTTGAGAAGAAAACTTGAGAAGCACAGTTGCAGCCTTCCTCATACAGTGATGATGGTGTCCTCTGCTGGAGATAACTTCCCTAGTGGTCTGATGGTTCAGAGAGGTTTACTGTCCTTACTACAGATGGAGGAAGCTGGCATTATGGTAAGAGTAAGAAATGAAAACAACCATCGATAGCCATCAGGAAAGGAACGGTGTTAGCATGATTGTATAGGGTAGAGAGTGTTGTGAGCCCTGCAACTGCAGGCAGAAAGCCCTGTAAGGCATTGGATCCTGATCTTTGTAATTCTGGTGATTCTCCTATGTCTCCCAGTTGGAATGACTGGTTGAAAAAACAGCTAAGTGAGAGACCGGATGTGTTTTCCACTGAGGAATAGGATGTGGAGTATGCCATTAACGAGGAACACACCATTCATTTGGCAGATGACAGGCCTTTTAGGGAGAGGTCCCGAAGACTGGCACCTGCAGACATTGAGGATGTGAGAAAGCATATCCAAGAACTACTGGAAGCAGGAATAATTTCTAAATCCTGAAGCCCCTATGCATTCCCCATTGTGGTGGTGCGGAAGAAAAATGGGACTGTATGCATGTGTGTGAACTATCGCACACTGAATAAAAGGACAATCCCAGATCAATACACTGTACCCAGGGTAGATGATGCCTTAGCTTGCCTAGCAGGAAGCAGATGGTTCTCCGTCTGAGATTTATGAAGCGGCTACTACCAGATCCCGATCAGCTCTGAAGACAAGAGAAAACAGCTTTCATTTGCCCTTTGGGATTCTACCAGTTTGAGAGGATGCCCCAAGGTATCTTGGGAGCTCCTGCTACATTCCAGTGTTTGATGGAGAAGACAGTGCCGGATATGAATTTCTTAGAAGTGCTGGTGTATTTGGATGACTTCATTGTTTTGGGGAAAACTCTGGAAGAGCATGAAGCTCGACTAATGAAAGTGTTAGACCGCCTGGAAGCTAGTGGGTTGAAACTGTCACTTGACAAATGTCAATTTTGTCAGACCCGAGTAAAATATGTAGCCATATTGTGTCAGCAGAAGGTGTGGCGACTGACTCAGAGAAGCTTGAGGCATTAACCACCTGGCCTATACCCAAAGACCTGAAAGCTTTACAATTTTTCCTAGGCTTCTGTGGTTATTACCACCGATTTGTAAAAAATTACTCCTCCATTGTGAGACCACTCACCAATTTTACAAGGGGATACCCCCCAACATGGAAGAGAACACCCCAACATAAGCTTGTGAGTCCTCCTGAGAGGTATTTCAAGGTGAATGAACCCTTTGGGGACCGTTGGACTGAGGAATGCAACAACACTTTCCATGCCCTTATTGAGAATGTCACCACTGCACCTGTGTTAACCTTTGCAGACCCTACCAAGCCCTATGAACTGCATGTAGATGCCAGTCTTGATGGATTAGGAGCAGTTCTCTATCAAAATTATGAGAATCAGTGGAAACCCGTGGCCTTTGTCAGTCAAGGGCTGACTGCATTGAAAGACACTAACCCGTGCACAAACTTCAGTTTTTAGCTCTCAAATGGGCTGTTGTGGACAAACTTCATGATCATCTATACGGAGCGACCTTTGTAGAAAAACAGATAATAACCCACTTACTTATGTGCAGGCCACAGCTAAACTAGATGCTACTGGTCAGCGATGGATGGCTGCTTTGGTTGCTTATGACTTTAAGCTGCAGTACCGATCGGGTCAAACCAATGCAGATGCACTGTCCCTTCACCCTCATAACCCACTCGAGGAAGAGTCTGAGTGGATGGAAATACCTTCTCCTGCTATTTGTGCCACCTGCAAGACCATAATAGGAAAACTGCAGTCCCATTATATAAATGAGGAAAGATATGCTGACACCCTGGGGTTATCTGACAAGGCTATACCCACAATTTATGCAAACCTTGTTGGGCTAAAGACTTTTGAATTGCCCCAGATAACTCCGACTGAATTGAGAAGAGCTCAGTGGAAAGATTCAGACATTGGGCCTATGCTGGAAGCTGTGGAAAAGGGTAAAAAACCCATCTCCAAGGCTAACTTTGCCCCCGGCACAATTCTTCTCCTAAAAGAGTGGGATCGTTTAGTGATTATTCCGGAACATCCAGACTATAAGGGGCCATGTGCGAAAAGAACTGGTCTTACCCTGGGAATACCAGGAGATGGTGTTGAAGTCTTTGCACGATGACCATGGTTATTTGGGGGATAGACAAGACTTTGGAATTGGTCAAAGACCGGTTTTATTGGCCCAAAATGACAGCATCTGTGGAAAACCACTGCAAATGGTGCTCTTTTGTTAAGCGGAAGACCCTGCCACAAAAGGCAGCATCTGTGGTGAACATCGCTACAGATGCACCCATGCAATTCATGTGCATTGACTTTTGTTGTCGGAGCCTGATAGAAAAAAACACTCCAGTATATTGGTAGTTACTGACCATTTTACAAGGTATTCCCAAGCATATCCCACAAAAGACCAAAAAGTCAGTACAGTGGCCAAAATTTTATGGGATAAATTCTTTATACATTATGGTTTCCCTGCCTGAATCCATTCCGACCAGGGAAGAGATTTTGAAAGCAGACTACCGGTAATTTACGAACTGACAAAAACCCTGGGAATAAGGAAGTCCAGAGCCACTCCTTACCATCCTCAGGGAGATCCACAACCAGAGAGATTCAACCAGACTTTGCAAAACATGTTGGGAACTCTGCATCCATCCCAAAAGATCAGATGGAGTGAGCCATGTCAGTTACCTTGTCCATGCTTATAACTGCACTAAAAATGAGTCCACTGGCTTTTCGCGTTATTATTTAATGTTTGGTAGAGAAGCAAGGCTACCAATTGACTTATGTTTCGGGATATCCTCTGATGAAGCTAGCAAAAAAAAGGTATCTCCAGTACATTCAGAGTCTTAGACGTGACTTGCAGAAAGCTTACAAACTGGCCTCTCAAGCAGCCAGAAAAAGCAACCTTGCCAACAAGCAGAGATGTGACAGTCGGGTCCGTGAACAGGATCTGCAGGTAGGAGACAGAGTCTTAATCCAAAATCTAGGTCTCACTGGAAAGCACAAATTAGCTGACTGGTGGAATACAAACTCCTACATAGTGGTTGATAAGCTACCAGACTTTCCTGTGTACCGCCTTAGGATGGAAAATGGAAAAAATGTTTAAGACTATTCACCGAAACCACCTCTTGCCAGCAGGGCAGTTAATAGGTGAAGAGAACAATTAATGCCACCCATTACTCGTTCAAGACTATGGAAGCAAGTTCCTGCAGAAAGAAGCCTTACTGCACAACTTGAATCTGCTGGCAAGGCAGACAGCAAGTCTTTAACCTCCCCTGGAGAAAATGATCCTCATTCACAGAGTAGCTGTGAGGAGAAATTCTTCCCCTATTATCTAACGCCTCTGTAGAAGCGTGAAAGGGAAGAGAGGATTTGTGTGCAGTTAGTTTAGTTTGGTTAAGAGACAGAGCAAGAAACAGGCCAACCTTAACCCTAATAACGCGAGATTTGCAGAAGCAGAGTTTGTGCGAGGTGGATGGGAAAACTACAAGGGACCTTGCTTTAAGATAAGATTGGAATGCAATGTTGACTAAGATAATGGGAAGAAAAATGTATAAACAGGACACAGCTATATGTAACAAAAGGGTATAAATATTGCTTTATATTGTTTGTACTTTGAAGACTTGCCTAAGGACAGACACTCTGTCTCATTGACAGGTTTCAGAGTAACCGCCGTGTTAGTCTGTATTCACAAACCGATGAAGTGAGCTGTAGCTCACGAAAGCTCATGCTCAAATAAATTGGTTAGTCTCTAAGGTGCCACAAGTACTCCTTTTCTGTCTAATTGCTGTCTTCCCTGCAATTGCATAAATAAATTGTCTCTGACTTGTTGCAAATAACCTAAGAGTGAAAACTGAGTTTTCTTCCACATCTCCTATGCTTCATGAGCTGTTACGTGAGGTAGAAACTGTTACAGAGAGAGAATCTGGGCCTCCTCTAGCTCAAATACTTAACCCTGAAGCTGCACCATTTGTATCCCATCTGCCAACAATACAGCATGATAACCCCTGCCTGCTGGCACCACCTGAAGAGGCAAGTGGTTTACCAGCTAGTATGGGTCCACTTGCAGAGGATGTGGGAAAAACCATTCAACCTGCAGAAAGAGAAATCATTGATTGTCCTGCAGCTATTACTGCTGAGAGCCCTCAGAATAAAGAAGCTCCTGTACTTTGACATTCAGAACGAGAGCGAAAACCTGTACAGAAACTCACGTATGACGTTCCAGGGACCTCTGCCTCTGTCCCTTTGCACTTAGTAAATAGATGGATGCGGGTGGCCTATTATTGTTTGTGCCTGATACTTAACAAGGGAGACTCCAAGGTTAAGTCATTCATTTCAATATAGTAAGAATGTTATTAATGTAAACAGAATAACAATTTAATGTTGTTTTAAATTAATATACCATATATAGTATGTGGACACGGCAATACTTACTTGTTGGCAAATAACATTTATTGTCCACTAAGCCATGTCTATTATTACCTGATGAAAAGGACCTTGCATGTTTGTGTTGTGGTTAAATGACCCTTGCCGAGGACGGCAAGAACTTTTGCCCAAGGAGAGTGTAACCCACAAGGAGATTACCTAGATTCCTGGGGCTCTGTCTGCGGAGTAGCTCAGTGAGAGGCACACTGTCCCTGGTAGGGAGGGGGAGCCAAGGCAACTCCGAGTCTGCCCAGCAACCAATAGATCATAGAATCAGGGTCAGAAGGGACCTCAGGAGGTCATCTAGTCCAAGCCCCTGCTCAAAGTAGGACCAATCCCCAATTTTAGGCCCAGATCCCTAAATAGCCCCCTCAAGGATTGAACTCAAAACCCGGGGTTTAGCAGGCCAATGCTCAAACCACTGAGCTATCCCTCCCCCCAGGCCTGCATGCAGGGTTCCCGCTGAGAACTGGCCCCTAGGGACCTGAAAGCAAGTTCCCTCAGCTGGGCTCTTCCTTCTCTGCTGATGATTCCCAGTTTGTAGAGTTTTGCTGGGAAACTTCCCCAGCCAGGCTGAGTTAGCCCTCCAGCTCCCTAGGTGAGATCAGTCACCACATGGTCAGCTCTGCTCTGTCTGCTAGTTCAGGGCTGTTGCCTGTTGTGAGTGTGCCTGGATGCTGGGCTAGGAGACTACAGTTTGGATTTTAGAACAGTTGTGTAATCTGCACTTTGAGCTCTGCACCCCTTTGTGGTGAGGGGAAATCCTGGGACCGAAGCAGCCTGATTCCTGCCTGAAGAGGATCTCTGCCAGCAGAGATCAGCCCCTCTGCAGTGACTGAGGAGTCCAGAGTCATCTCTGGACCTGAGGATCATTCATGGAGTTTGTGAGTGCACCACCTGTTAGTCAGTCAGTCAGGGAATTCGTTTTGGGGACCCCCACTCCCTGAACTGTGTTCTCAAGCCAGGGAATAAGGGTTTGGGGATTTTATAACATACTGCATATTAAACCTGTGTGAAGGGATTTACCACCTTCTCCCACTTGTGAGTTCTTTGGACTCTACTGAACCCAGTCAGCCACACTGCTAAACCACTGCAGAGAAGAATTTTGGTGTCAAGGGCCCCAACAAAGTAAGCGTACCAACGGGACACTAATCTTGTATTTGCTACATCAAGTCACGTGACTGGGGAAAGTCACAGGTATTAGCGGCATGGGCACCGGTGACCCTAAAAATAGTATTTTACCCTGGTTTACACTACCATCATGGTCCTTTGTCACAGTATGTGTCAACTTACAAAGCCCAACCCACTGAGCAAAAGGATAAAATCTGTAATCACTTCTGCAGTCAGCGCTGCTCCAAAGAGGTTTCTCCTTGTAATTTAATTGACTGTATTCTACATATCATGAACAGTGACATCTAAATCTAAAAGTGGGTGTGCCATACTGACACAAAGGAATGCTCAGAGTCAATTTACAGCACTGGGTAAAGATCTTCCAGTGTGTGACACAAAACAGGTCATGCAGGATGCTGAGAAGCAGAACAATGAATAAGAAACACTTTAAAATATGTTAGATGGGATATGAAAACAAACTGCATGTTAGGGGTGCTGAGCATTTCCTGGGAGGGGAAATGCTGTCAAGAGAGCTCACAGCATCACACAAAATCAGACTTTAACTTTAGCACTAAACTGTTAAATGCTTTCCTTGCTCCTGCTCTTAAGATATGGCCCATGGAATAAAGCAAACTAAATTACAAGGAAAGCTGCTTTAGAGACTGTTAAATAATCTCAGAATTAATTGATTTTGTTTAAGCTTTATGTATCATAAGTTAAGTGTCTGGATTACCAAAAGGAAAAAATAAATCAATCATATTTTGCTAAATGAGAAAGTGAGGGAGAGGTCAGCAGAACATGGAAGAAATTGAAGTCATGAACATGCAAAGCATCTTCTATTCATAAACTACAATATGACATTTTTCTTGGGAAAAGGAAGGACGTACTGAAAAAACAATGATTTCTGCAAAAAAACTTAAAAGTTACTAAGAGGCAGAAGAAAGATACAAAACAGAGAAAACTAAGAGAATGAGAAACAGTTGTTTAAGAACATATTCCTAACATTACAAAAATAGTCACAGGAATATATACAGAAGTCAAATAGTCAAAAGTAAGAATGCAACCTCCTTCCTACATTCAAGAGCAAAAGGTAAAGACAGATCAGATTCTTCAGGGAAACCATTTTCACCAGGGCTGACTCAAACAGCTGCAGTAAGATATCCAGATTTAAA
Organism: Eretmochelys imbricata; assembly: GCF_965152235.1. Lineage (NCBI taxonomy): Eukaryota > Metazoa > Chordata > Testudines > Cheloniidae > Eretmochelys > Eretmochelys imbricata. The sequence goes on from NC_135582.1 coordinate 33,525,045, forward strand.
TTTTGAATTCAATTTTAAAAAATGCTGTATTACGACTAATATCACACCCATTCGTTGTCACCTTCACCTATCCAGAAATCCAGTTCAAATCCCACCCTACCATTTCATCTCCTTTTTCAAAACAAGTTCTTCCTCTAGCCTAAATCTCTGATTCCCACTCCCCTTTTTCCCATCTGTTCCAAAGCTCTATTCTGTCTTTTCCCTGCAACTCTCTCTGAGTAATATTCACTCTTTTATTAATGCTGCCAAATTTAGTGTATATGAAATGCTCTGGCCACTGAGTTGGTTCTTCTTTTGAAATTTACCCTTAAAAATCTACCTTTCCATTTTAATATATGACTGACTTCTGTGTTTTGTGAAATGTTGTATGAAGGACATATAAAAGCAAATCACACCATAAATCAGTAATTTTTCTGATTGTCTTCACTGATTATTAGTGCAAATAATGTGAATATAGTGAATGATCCAATCTATTGTTAATTCCATAATATTACAAAGTGCTGGTATGGTATGTATTATTTATTTCTTGAAAGCTATGGTCAAGACATTACTTCATAAGAGCATTTCCACTGTCAAAACAAATGCCCCTTTGCTTATCATATGCTGTACATTCTGGGAAGTTTAAGACTGAAAGATATTACTGTAATGCATTATAATACAACAGTAATCTAAGGAAGTTGCTTATATTTGACAAATTAGGTAATGACAACACAGGACAAAAACCAATCATGGTTTGTGAAAATAACCAAAGTGGCTCAAAAGAGCTCAACTCTGCCATTGGTATGATAATGATGCCAGACACTTGTTGGAATGTATAAAAGAATCCAGATTCACTGTAAAACAAAGTAATAAAGATGGAGTGAGATAAAGTATATAGGTAATATTAATCAGTAAAGCAGTGAAAACAGTGCAAGTTCATTACTTCATCAAGAGTTGCATACACTTGAGGTAAGACTTAAAATACCCAGCTGCTCTGATATAATTATTTGCTTCACTGTTTTGTACATTGGGGGGGAGGGGGGGAAGAGAGCGAGTATGTTGAAACTAAGGATGGTAATAAAAGAGAGAAAATCTGGAAATTCCCAAGCATACTTTGTAAAGCATCAAAATAAAGGTGTTCCATAAAGCAAAGCTTGGTTACATATGCTGGTGCTCCAGCAGAGGATGGACCATGTGAGCCAATATTTTTCTCCTACTACAAACTGGCTGGGTTTTATTTATTTCTTAGAAACTTCAGAAATAAGGAAGAGACAGAAAGAAATGTAGAGAAACTCACAATCAAAATGTGTTTGAAGATAAAATAAATAGTCAGCAATACTAAAGAAAGGGAATGTTATTTAGTGGTTAGAATACGGAACTGAGAGTTAGTAAAACTTATGCATTTTATTCCCTTCTGTGTCACTGTTTTCGTATCTGGGACTGTGGACTGACACCAGTGGGGTATTTCAGTGCTCAGAACTTCTGAAAATGTGGCCCTAAATCTCTCTGTGGCTCAGTTTTCGTATCTATAAAATTGGGAAAGTGCTTAACTGATTCACAGAGATGTTGTGAAGATGTTTGTAAACCCTTGAATGAAAGTTAAATACTATTCTTAACTGAAACAAGTTCTCTAATAAAACAATGAAGAAGATTGGCAATCAATAATGATAGGATGTACGTGGCTATGCCAAAATAGGTCATTATAAAAAAAGGAAATAGAAGCAGAAAAAGGAGTAACTTAAAATATGGCATAGCATACAAAAGAATAGCAAGCATGTGACAAACAGGAACATGGGACATTATTGCCATTAATGGCAACACTAGGCCACCAGCCCCAAGCTGCATGCTTGCAGAAACCTTGAAGAAAATAAAGGGCAAAAGGTTCCTCTGTAACGCCCTCTCCGATAACTATCCCCTGTTCTGAACTTGCATAAGATCCACATGGCAGACTGGAGAGAAGAATTTCCCCCTCCACCAATGATAGTATTCACATCGATATCTTAGATCAAAAACAAAAATCAAGACACTTTCCCAACTATGCCTTTGTCCCAACACGGACTCTTGCTAATTTCTAAAACCGTGATTTCAGAAAATGTTTCCTGGAACCAAGTACTGTTATATTTGTTTGACGTACTGATCCAGCTCTTGGCCTCCAAGCTGCCAAGAAGGTATCCGTGAGTGTCAGCTGCTGTGTGAAAAGGAGGAAGGCCATCAAACTTATTTCATAATCCGCTGAACAGCTATCAACTAAAAACAATTTTTGGCTACCACCATTCAGAGCTATAACTAGCAGTGAATTTCTTTACCATCCCCCCATACCCATTCACTCCCTCAACTCCCATGACAAGAACTAAATATCAGTCCAACCAATAGTTCCAACACCAATTACTACTTTCAAAGATTGCATTTTTCCACTTATTATTCTGAGGTGATGTTGTGCAGTAGACATAAGAAAACAAATTGCCATTTATGTGCAAAATTATTTACAGTGTTCCTCATTAGAGCCATCATTTCAATTCCTGTCACTCTAAATTCCGAGGTGAATATTTATCTTCAATAATCATTAAATTCATCACAGATGACGAGGAGCACTTTATTTCAGGGACCAATTTAAGGAGACTTAGTTTTCACGAAGCTATTTACTAGCTGTTCTGTATTAAGTGTCTCAAGCTGGCAACAGTGCAAATCACTGTGGGAAAGTATTTCAGAAAAAAGTTTGGTGAAGTAATTGACTTACGTTCACAATAAAGCTTTATATTTATTTTATTAAACAGATTCTGAAAGTTCTATTGATCAATTGCCACTGAAATCACTTAATGGTCTGTGCATGAAATCCCTACTGAAATCAGTAGAATGGGCAAAAATTTAAAGTAGAACATGGGGTGAAATCCTGGCACTGCAGCAGCCAATGGGAATCTTGCCCTTGTCTCCAGAGGAGCCAGGATTTCATACAGGGCTCTTATTTTTCATCCTAGGATATGGCAGACAGTTAAGTTTTACAAGTGCACATATAATTGGGCCCCAGAAAAGTCAGGAAGTTTCTAGTTAAGGTTGCTACAATGATCTGACCTCATCCCCATTGTGAAGTTGTACTACGATAGGTTTGGGTGAGCTAGTCTGGGAAAAGGAAGAACAAGCCTGAACTTTTGCCCATTACCTGAACGTTTTTGACATACTCCACTGCTTTAGTAACTCTTCTTTATCTTAGCCAGTTACAGCTCCTCCCTGGGACTCCACACAGCAAGGGGTCTCCCAATTCCAAGATCTCAAAAGGAGACTTGCATCAGGGCCAGTGACAGGACCTTCACACTGTCCCACTGCCAGCAATCCACTGACTTACAGTTATTTCTGAGCATAGTGCTTACTACCAAATGTCGGTCCATGGAGTTCAGTGCAAACACTGTTCAGACTTTATGGAACTCTAGAATAGCAGTTCTCAAACTGTGGATCAGGACATCAAAGTGGGTCGTGACCCCATTTTAATGGGGCCACCAGGACTGGTGTTAGACTTGCTGGGGCCCGGGGCTGAAGGCCCAAAGCTGAAACCCAAGCCCTGCCACCTGGGGCCAAAGCCTGAGCCCTACCGCCTGGGGCTGAAGCCAAAGCCTGAGGGCTTCACCCCTGGGTGGCGGGGCATGAGCTTCAGCTTCAGTGCTAGGCAGCGGACTCAGGTTACAGGCCCCCTGCCCCGGGCTGAAATTCTTGGGCTTTGCCCCCACCCCCCCGGACAGTGGGGCTCGGGTGGGCTCAGGATTCATTCCCCCCCACCCTGAGGTTGTGTAGTAATTTTTGTTGTCAGAAAGGAGTGGTGATACAATGACGTTTCAGAACCGCTGCTCTAGAACAATAAGGATTTCAGCAGCTGGCCATAGGGTCACTCTAGGGTTTGTTACTGGGAAGAACTAGGGAATGTATCTGACAGGTAGAGTTGAACTATTTTCTCTATGGTGTTTAATTGTGCAACTGCCCAGACATCTGCATTTGCACACATTAGTTTCTATGTTTCTTTATCAAGTTCGTCTCTGGTGTAACTGGACACAACTCCAATAAAGCCCATGGAGTAATACCAGGGTTAAAAGTTGGTTGATTATGTTTATGTGATACCTTTTCTGGTGATGTGCCAACAAGAGGTGAAAGTCAATAAATACCACCTTCCATCCTATTAAAGATAAGTATTTTACCCCTCCACATTGTAAATATAACTGAAAAGATATGGCTTGGGAGTTTGTAAAATCTGTTTACATAATCACACACTGCTTTGGACTATGTTATGTCTTTCAGGTCATTAATGTAATCTAGTGTGTCACAGTCTAGTCCAAAACAACATCCAATTGTGTCTGGTGAAGTAAGCTGTGAAAAACAGGTGAGTTTTGTACACCCACAGGTAACTTGTGTGCTGTAATACTGAGACATACTTTATAAACTATGAGAGGTTACCAACTTCGAAAAGCAAACATACGTGCTTCTTATATTTGCATTATAATCAGCTATTTTAAAGCAGGCAGTCTCATTACTATAACTTGCACTGGAGGCATTTTTGACTTGCAAAGGAATTCATAAAAATCATGTCAGATCATGTCAGCTGAGAGGTTATATAAATCACATTTTTCTACAAAGTGAAAAATACATTTCACATCCAAGAAATTTCAGATTGGTTTATGAATAGAGCCCCAGTTTCAGAACTTTGTGATGAATCTTAACAGGACTGTGGGCCCCAATAAACCAGACAATATGAAAAGGAAGTTAAACACCTAAAAAAGGCTGGGATCTTTGTATATTATTCCTCCTACCCACTGTACTTTCACCAAGGCTGTTATTCCATTCCACAGAAAGACCAGTTCCTGAGAGATCCTAATCCTGCAAGACATTATGGTCGCTGCATACACACAGAAAAATTAGATAAAAACCTAACTACTCTTGCTGGAAGGCTGCAAAGTAACACGACTTTATTTCTTAGAAATCAAATTGCTAACACACCAGAGCCATAAAACAGAGAGAGACAAAACAAGCTGCTCCGTAAAAACAGTGAGACACAATTCACCCTATTTTACTATAAGCTAGCTGTTTACAGACTGACTGCTGCTCCCAGACACTTCACTACAGAGTCCCTTAGTTTGCAAGCAGGACCAGGAAAACCCCTTACCACCACCATATGCACACACACACTCTTGAAGTGATCACTTGCAATTCCAACAGTCCTCAATATACCACACAAAACAATTAAGCATGCACACAATTAAAGCATATGTTCATCTGAGTGGTCTTGAAGATACTACAGCCTTTGTCTACATGAGGAAAAAAGGTGTATTCTTAACTCAAGTTAGCTAATACGAGGTAAAATCCTAGTGACAAGTCAATCTGTAGTGTTCACATGTGTTATTAGGTCAAGGTAAACCCTAGGTTCCCCCATAGTCTTTAATTCAACCTGCTAGTATATGTGAACACTACAAATTGACTTGTGTTACCTCATGTTACCTTGTGCTAGCTAACTCCAGGTAAGAACCCACCTTTTTTCCAAGTGAAGATACACCGTAAGATTTCTCATGTGAGCACAATTTCTATGTGCATGGTTTTGCAGGATTTGGACCAGAGTGAATAAAAAAAGGATGCAAAATTAATTTCTGGTGTAATTCATGATTACTAATTATCTTCAAACACATATTAGACCACAGATGAATTTGGTCAAATGCTCTTAATTCATGTAAAGAAAACAGGAAACTGAAGAAGCTATTACCTGAGATAGGGATAACTACTTAAAATGCAAACACAGCTAGATCTCTATGGAAAAATATTTTTTTAAACAAAAAAAGGTAAAGTTTTG